>NC_044568.1:77148719-77465483 GCF_007565055.1 Rhinopithecus roxellana | reverse complement strand
TATAGCAAGACCCTGTCTCTACAAAAAATACAAAAATTAGCCAGGTGTGGTGATATGTGCCTATAGTCCCAGCTACTCAAGAGGTTGAGGCAGGAGGTTCACTGGAGCCCAGGAGTTTTCAAGGCTGTAGTGAGCTATGATGGTGCCACTGCATTCTAGCCTGGGTGACAGAAACGAGACCCTGTCTCTAGACACATTAAAAGAAAGTGAAGATGAAGTCAAAGATGTTGTCATGTTGTAAAGGATTTGTGAGCCAGGATGAGTTTATATTTAATGGGGGCCACTGAAGAGTTTTAGGAACATTACTGTAGGCTGAAGTATCAATGTGTAATTTGGGTATGTGTGTGATATTCAAATTAGCTGACCTATTAGGACTGTCTCAGCCAACAAATCACTGATTGCAGATACTCAACCATGCTTTCTTTTTTTTTTTTTTTTTTTTTTTTTTTTGAGACGGAGTCTCCCTCTGTCGCCCAGGCTGGAGTGCAGTGGCCGGATCTCAGCTCACTGCAAGCTCCGCCTCCCGGGTTTACACCATTCTCTCGCCTCAGCCTCCCAAGTAGCTGGGACTACAGGCGCCCGCCATCTTGCCCGGCTAATTTTTTGTATTTTTTTAGTAGATACGGGGTTTCACCGTGTTAGCCAGGATGGTCTCGATCTCCTGACCTCGTGATCCGCCCGTCTTGGCCTCCCAAAGTGCTGGGATTACAGGCTTGAGCCACCGCGCCCGGCCCATGCTTTCTTAAAATGCATACTCCTAGTGGTTCTTGAGATGAGTGAAGGGGTCACACCAATACCAGGAGAACTCTAGATTTGGGGAATCTTTAAGAAAGCCAACGACCAGTAAGTCTCCTGAATAGATAGACCAGTTTTCTCCCGCCTGGGGCTATTAAAAATGAGTGACACCTTTCCCTCTTGACCTTAACTATTCGTTAGCCAGCGAGTCATCATCATCCTCAAAGTCTGGCTCCATCAATTCTGAGCCAGTTTTTTCCTTTTCTTTTCTTTTCTTTTTGAGATGGAGTCTCTCTCTATCACCCATGCTGGGGTGCAGTGACATGATCTTGGTTCACTGCAACCTCCACTTGCCGGGTTCAGGTGATTCTCCTGCCTCAGCCTCCCGAGTAGCAGGGACTACAGGTATGTGCCAACGTTCCAGCTAATTTTTTGTATTTTTAGTAGAGGCGGGGTTTCACCATATTGGCCAGGATGGTCTCGAACCCCTGGTCTCAAGTGGTCTACCTGTCTCAGCCTCCCGAAGTGCTAGGATTACAGGAGTGAGTCACCATGCCTGGCCCTGAGCCCGCTTTGCCCCAAGTTGCTAAGCTTCCTTGATCACTGACCCAGTCTGAAGGCAGAGAAACACAAAGCCTTTGTCTATGGGACACTTATGATTTGGTTGCACAGAAGGTGGAGCTTCTGCCCTTCACGCTGCCAATCTCAGTTCTCATGGCTGCCTGGCATCAGGAAGGTATTAATCTCTGCCAAGGCTCTGTCCTCTTCATCTTTCAGCAGGTGTTCCTTGCTGGTTGTTTGGCCTGGGTGATAGGAGAAAACAGAAGACAGAGTGGACCCATGTGCCTCTGTCTCTCTCCTCTTTGCTCAGTGACCCAAGAAGGCAGGAAAAGGAAGACACTTCTCAGCTGCCTTTCTTATGGTTGGCTGCTGGGCTGGGATGGAGCTGGGAAACTTACCTCTTGTGATGAACAGTGAAGAAGCAGGGATTTCATGCAGCATCAGCACACGCACAAGGCTGTGTTGGGAAGAATACGGACAGGGCTCCAGAGAGGCCTGAGGGCAGCTGCCCCTTTAATGCTGGTCACACTTGCTTGCTTCTGTCTGGCTTCCCTCCTGGACTGCATGGATAGCTTTGTTCATGCCTGAATGCCTGGTGCCTGGCTTCAGGAAAGGCATAGCTTTCATTTCTGAGCATTTTACATGTGCCATGAGATTTACCATCACCACGAATAGATTTGGAAACAGGTTTGGAGGGATTATGAGACTTGCCCAAAGACATTCAGCTTGATGGGGATAAGATCATGGCCCTATTCTAAAGATCTCTCCAACCCCTCACTCTCAGTTTCATTTTATCACGTCATTCTGTTTATTTTCATCATAACTTGTATCACAATTGCCAATTTTCTTGCTTGTTGATGTGTTTAGTGTCTGTTTCCCCCTCCAGGATCTGGGTTCCTGATAGTGGCACCTGTGTTTCCTGGGTTCACCTTGGTATCCTGAGTGTGTAACACAGGCCCATCATACAGCCAAAGCTCTATAATGTTTGTTAACAAAATTAATGAATGATTTGAACCCAGACCTATTTGGCCAAAGCCTCACTCTGTAACCTGTGCTCACTGCAGAGTTCCATGTGGTACAGTCTTGCTTGGTAAATGTTGATGGAATTGAATTATAACAGTTCAAGGTTGGTAGGTGGGCGTATCAGATACATGCATCTGAGAAAGTCACAGAAATGTACCCCAATATAGGTATAATCATGTGCCCAGGAATGCAGGGCAAACTTTGCTCACAGGTGCAAACCAGCTGGGGCACCTGTGGTATCCCAGGAGCCTGGTGTGCTAAAAGACATGGTGTGGTCATGGGTTCAAGCAACTCTCTACTGAGTAAGGGTGCTAGATATATAGTCACAAGAAACTCTCCATTGGTTAGGACACTGGTAAGGAAACTCTCCACTGGGTGAGGACACTGATCTCTTTCACATAAGCAGAGCCTTATGTTAAGAGTTCCAAGTGGGAGTCAGGCAGAACATGTGATGAAACATCTCTGGGCCTCAGTTTCCCCATTTTTTGTTGGTATGTGCTCCACCACTGTTGTTTAATGGCTTAGAGTGGGGACTGGCATTAAACTGTCTGTGTTCAACCCTGAATCCACCACTTTCTTTTTTTTTTTTTTTTTTTTTTTTTTTTTTTTTGAGGCGGAGTCTCGCTCTGTCGCCCGGCCTGGAGTGCAGTGGCCAGATCTCAGCTCACTGCAAGCTCTGCCTCCCGGGTTTACGCCATTCTCCTGCCTCAACCTCCCGAGTAGCTGGGACTACAGGCGCCCACCACCTCGCCCGGCTAGTTTTTATATTTTTAGTAGAGACTGGGTTTCACCGTGTTAGCCAGGATGGTCTCGATCTCCTGACCTCGTGATCCGCCCGTCTCGGCCTCCCAAAGTGCTGGGATTACAGGCTTGAGACACCGTGCCCGGCTGAATCCACCACTTTCTAGGTGTGTGCCTATTGGAAAGTTTTCATTTTCCTTCGTGCCTCAGTTCCTCATCTGTGAAATGGGGATAATGATAGTATTTACCTTTGAAGATGGGTTGCAAGGGCTGAAAGTTAATGTATATAAAGCACTTGGAACACATGGCAAATGTCTGGCTTACTGGTTTGATGAGAAGATACAATGAGATACTGAGTTTTCATAATGCAAAAAGTGCTGACAGAAACTCAACAGAGGTGGGGTTTGGATCAAGGTATCTCTGTGGAAGGTATCAAATTAGACGAAAGGCTTAGAGGTGGGTAGACCCACTTTTTTTTTTATTGTACTTTAAGTTCTAGGGTACATGTGCACATGCAGGTTTGTTACATATGTATACATGTGCCATTTTGGTGTGCTGCACCCATTAACTCGCTGTTTACATTAGGTGTATCTCCTAATGCTATCCCTCTCCCCATCCCCCCATTCCATGACAGGCCCTGGTATGTGATGTTCCCCTTCCTGGGTCCAAGTGTTCTCATTGTTCAGTTCCCACCTATGAGTGAGAACATGTGGTGTTTGGTTTTCTGTTCTTGCGATAGTTTGCTAAGAATGATGGTTTCCAGCTGCATCCATGTCCCTACAAAGGACATGAACTCATCCTTTTTTATGGCTGCATAGTATTCCATGGTGTATATGTGCCAAATTTTCTTAATCCAGTCTGTCGCTGATGGACATTTGGGTTGATTCAAAGTCTTTGCTATTGTGAATAGTGCTGCAATAAACATCCGTGTGCATGTGTCTTTATAGCAGCATGATTTATAATCCTTTGGGTATATACCCAGTAATGGGATGGCTGGAAGACCCACATTTTTAAAAAATCACTTAGTTTGTACAATGTGTGCCAATTGGTATTTATAAAGTATTATCCATTTTATCTCATTGAGGTCCCCCATGTCTCTGTGGACTAGCCTTCATTACCCAAGGCTCAACAAGCTTGAAGTAGCTTGTTTGAAGGTTTCTTTAGTTATTTGTTCATGCATTTCTTGAAAGCCGACTGTGTGCTAGGCTCAGCATAAAATGGGGTCCAAAACCAGGTGCTCTTTCTGCTCATGTGAATCTGACAGTCTAGAGGGGGAGTCAGATATTTCAAAAAAGTATCATACAAGTAAATGCGATGCACTGTAATAAGTACTGTGTGACCCACCCAGGAAGGTCAGAGAAGGTTCCCTGAGGACATGGGCTGAAACTGAGATGTGAAGACTAGGGTGGGTGACAGAGGGAAGGGAAGAGCATTTCAGGAAGTAGAAACAGACTGGGCATAGACCCTGTGGCAGGAGGGATCATAGCAAACGTTTGGTCTGAAAAAAATTCCCTGAGAAGACCTTGGTGCTTCGAGGGGAAGAGTGAAGAGGTCAGAGCAGGACCGTGCTGAGACCCCCAGGCCACATTTGGGTGTTGCATCTTTGTTGTAAGAGCAGAAAGAAACCACTGAAGATTTTAAAGCCAGGGTGGAGGGTGGTGAACATCAGATTTACCTTGCAAAAGCATCCTCTGGTGGCCACGTGGAGAACCAGCTGCAGGGGAGAGGAGAGCAGGCAGTAAGTTACAGTTGCTAAGAAACATTCACCACTCCATGGGTAGTTACTGAGCACCACTATCTACAGGCTCTGTGCTGGGTGCCAGGAACACAGCACTGACCATGACAAAGCCCTTGCCTTAGATGACATTTCAGTACAAGGACAGAGATGGCAAATGGACAAGCAAATGAATGAGTGTGTCAGGTAGCAATGTGGCTGGGAAGAAATACTTAAAAGCAGGGCAAGAGAATAGAGCATATTGGCTGCCATTTAGGCAGGAAGGACCTCTTGTGCTGACATTTGAAGTGAGGGGACGGCCATGTGAATATCCGGGGCAAGGGCTTTCCAGGAGGCGGCAGAGCAATGGCAAAGACCCTGAGGTGGGAACAGGCTCAGGGTGTTTGGAGACCATCATAGAAGTCAGTGTGGCTGCAGAGAATGATTAAAAGAGGGAGATTATAAAGGCCACATTGAGGATTTGTGTATGTTATTTGGAGGGTGAGAAGAGGCCATTGGAAGCCAGAGCTGGGATGTGATGTGAACTAGGTGGTGATTCCAGCGTAGGCTTCTTCTCTTCTCAAATTCTAGGGCCCCCACACCACTTTCCAGAGTTCAGATTTCTCCCTGGCCTCGTGACAGTAGCAATTTTAATAAGTCAGCAGCCAGTATGGCAGAGCCTATCCCCTAGATGGTGCATGAGACATACCAAAGAAGCTTTATTTTTCACTTTTTTAGGGCAACAAGTAATACATCTATTTATTGCTTTTCCCACTAGAATGTGGGCACCTCGACAGCAATTTTGCTCACTGCTGTATCTCTGAAGCCTTAAATAGTATCTGAGATTGTAGCTGTCAATTTGCTGAGTTAATAGATGATCACCCTGCAGTCAAGTTTCTATGTAATGACTCCTGGCCAGAGAGAGAGATTCAGCAAAGAAGAAGGTAAAAAGAAGATAAAGATGAGAGAGGCCCCTTATAACTCATCAGTGTAAAAAAACACAAAATAAAAAGTCTTGGGCTTAACACAGAATGCAAGTAGAAAACATCAACAACAAAACCCTTCTGTCTGAAAACGCCTGATTCTTGTGTGAGACCTTTCCAGGATGCATGGATTTTCAGGTAGCATCTTAACCCCCAACGCAAGAGTAAGTGCAGGCAAGAGACCAAAACCCATAGCCTTGCCCTCATCCCCATAGCAGGGGTGAAGTCTGAGCACGTGACTGGATACAGCAGCCACACGACTTTGGTGCCTTCCAAGGAGAGTGTCTCAGCTGTGCACATGCTATTCCTACAACCGCAACATGGTCTGGAGCAGAGAAGGGCGTAGGAAACTCAGCAGGGTTGTATTATATTTTCTGCCAGAACTGACAGTAATATTGAATGATGACAGAAATGCAGTAATATTGAAGGACAAGAGAAATGAGAGTTGTATAACATTTAATGATTTTTTAAAAAATCACCCAAGAACATGAAGATGACTTGAAACATCTCTGAAAATGATCCCTTCCTGTCCGTAGGCAGCTCAGCTTGCATATTGCCCATGTTTGCTTTCCATCATCAGTGATAAACTTCGAGGATGCTGCAGCCTCCATTGAGTTTCTTTTTGTATATATATACTTTTTTTTTTTTTTTTTTTTTTTTGAGACAGAGTCTCACTCTGTGGCCCAGGCTAGAGTACAGTAGCTCAATCTCAGGTCACTGCAACCTCTGCCTCCTGGGTTCAAGCGATTCTCCTGTCTCAGCCTCCCGAGTAGCTGAGATTATAGGCGTGCACCATTATGCCCAGCTAATTTTTGCATTTTTAGTAGAGACGGGGGTTTTACCATGTTGGCCAGGCTGGTCTCGAACTCCTGACCTCAGGTGATCTACCCCGCCTTGGCCTCCCAAAGTGCTGGGATTACAGGTGTGAGTCACCGTGCCAGGTCTGAGTTCCTACTTTAACTGGCTGTCTTGAAGAAGCCACTGCATGAATAAGGCAGGAAACTTGTTAGTTACAGATGAGGTGAGACATGTGCTGTATCCCCAAAATAAATGTTGGGGCATTAACTTCTAAGTGCTGCATTGTTTTACTGTTTAATGTTTTATACAGCATTCCTGTTCTCTTTTTTAAAATACTGTTTTTCTTTTGAGTCTACGTGACTGCAGCCTTTACGCTTCTAACCCCAGCACTTTGGGAAGCCAACGCGGGAGGATCACCTGAGGTCAGGAGTTTGAGGCCAGCCTGACCAACATGGAGAAACCCCGTCTGTACTAAAAATACAAAAATTTGCCAGGCATGGTGGTGCATGCCTGTAATCCCAGCTACTTGGGAGGCTAAGGCAGGAGAATAGCTTGAACCTGGGAGGCGGAGGTTGCGGTGAGTTGTGATTGCGCCATTGCACTCCGACCTGGGCAACAAGAGCAAAACTCAGTCGCCAAAACTAAGTCGCCAGCTCTGGGGAGAAACAGCGGAGTTGGGAAAGTGAGATCCCTTTGCATATGGCTGTGGATGATTAGGAGACTAAGAAGGAAACCAAAGAGGACTCCCCCTTTCCTATATTGCTTGATTAACATTAGCTGTAATAACAAATAATTCCTGCACAATTTTAATGCCTTAGCACAAGATTTGGCAAGCTATGGTTCTCCAGCCCAATTTGGGCCCTTGTTTGTTTTCGCAAATAAAGTTTTATTGGAACACAGCCACACCCATTTGTTTACAGATCATCTAAGAAAACTTTTATACTATGATGACAGAGTTGAGCCATTGTGAGAGAGACTGCATGGCCTGCAAAGCTCAAAATATTTGCTCTCTAGCTCTTTACAGAAAAGTTTGCTGACCTCTGGCTTAACAACAAAGCTTACTTTTTGCTAACCTGATGGTCCAATGGTGGGTATTCCTGGAGTCAGAAGGCAGCTTCTCTGGGGAATTTAAGAACTCAGTCTCTACTATCCTGTGGCTCTGCCATCTTCTAATAACTTAGGATTTTCTGCAGCCAGTGGAGGCAGGAAGGAGAGAAGAAAGGGTGTCCTACTTCTCCAAAACTCTGGCCCACATCCTGTTGGATGAACGAGTCACATGGCTACACCCAGATGCAGAGGTGCTGGGAAGTGTCCATGACTGGGCAGCTGCCTCCTGGTGACAGTGCCACACTATGTAAGTGGAAGCACACATTTGTTTTGGACCCATGGGCATCACCACCATGCTCTTACCCTACTATGCCAGATACCTGCTTTTGAATCATTGCTCTGCCACTTACTGACTGTGAGACTTGGGGGAATTTAACAAAACACTCTGTGTGTCCCAGTTTGCTCATCTTTGAAATGGGCACAATCACAGTTCCTGCCTCATAGAGTTGCTGCAAGCAGCAAGTGACATATAGTTTACCGCTCAGCACAGACCTGGCATGGGGCATACATAGAACATATGTCATTGATCAAAGATGATGCCGGCATTTTCAGTGACTTGACAAAAAATCAGAGGCACTTGGCAACATCCTTTAGAGCACTTTGTAATAAGTCCCCAACCTCTTGCACTGTTCTGGGAGAAGCCAGGTGGATGTAGAAGGAGAGGTTCCCTGAAGAGATGAGTCCAGGCCAAGGCGGTGGGGACAGCTTGAGGGTGGAAAGGGATCTGCCCAAAAGACAAGGGTGCTTCTCGGAATGCGTTGCATAAGGGAGGAGAGAGGAGCACGCAGGGCAGAGGAAGCACTTGGTTGGTGGGTGCAGCCGCATCTCTGGTTTAGTCCTTTACTGCATCAACATCCCCTTGCTTGTAATGAATAAGGGTAGGGACAGTGTCTGGATGGGAAGTCGCAGAGGCACCAGGCCAGCCCATGCTGAAAGCTCACCAACTCCAGCACTCACATTAGGTAATACACCAGCAAGGACTCCTCATGTCTCACTGGGTTCCCCTTCCACCATCAGAAGCCAAGGGAATTTCCAAAATATTCCACTGATGTCCAGAGCAGCGCTGGAAGGTAGTAAGAGCAGGATTTCTCATCTTATTTTGCATATGGCTAGATGGAATCACTGAGAGAGACACCAACCTCACTCAGCTAATAAATGCAGACCCAGGATTGGCAGCCAGGTTCCTATGACACTGTGGCTGTGGCTGAGACAAGGCAGGATGAACGTTCCTTGGAGCACTGGCAGGGGGGACATTCAGTATATTCTAACGGTAATACTTGGGTTTTCTTGATAGCTGAGATGCTAAACTTTGCTGTGTGAGCTTGGAAAAATCTGTTCTATCTGAGCCTCAGTTTCTTCCTCTGTAATATTGGCAACTCCTTTATAAGATCCCTTACACCTTTATGTGGATGCTAGATGTTGGGGAGAGCTATAAACAGCCTATTTTCTCATGTAACGAATACTACTTGAGCCTTCAATGGGTTGTGCGTGCTGGGGATACAGCAGTCAACAAACCTGTTGTCTGTGTGTGAGCAGAGGTGGACACAGACATAACGAGTTTTTAATGTGTCAGCTGATAATAAGCACTAGGCAAAAAGTGGATTAGGGAAAGGCAAAAGGGAGGCCTTGAGTGGCGGTGCAATGGAGTTTTGATTTGAAATAGAGCCATCTTCACGGGAGGGTCCACTTGAGAACAGGCAGGTGGTATAGGAGAGAACATGATTGTTTCTGTGATTGAGAAAGAGAGGGGACTGGAAGTGCACATGTTCCTGAGGTTCCTTCACCTGAAACGAGGAATCTGAAAGCACCTGCTTTCAAGTTCTGCATTTTTTGGGGGTGGGAGGAAGTGTTAGAAAAACACACCTGGTTCTTGTTTGGCATGTTTCTCAATGAGTGGAACTACTGGGCTTTCTTGGGGGCCATTGTTAAGAGCTGCCATGGCCCACGTCTGCTGGTGGTAGTTGTCTTTCCTTGTTCTCTGCAGTGCCTCCCAGCTTGACTGTGCAGCAAATGGAGCAGATCCATGTTCTTCGGTTGACAGAAAGGGAGAGTTACAGATGGAGCCAATGCCCTCCTTAAATCAGAGGGCGAAGTGATCTGAAGTTCGAATTTAAATTTAGGAAGGGCTTTTTTTTTTTTTAATGGCTGGTAATATCCTTCAGGCTATGTTGGGTACATTGCATAGACTACCTTCAAGATGCAGAGTAAGGAAATGCATCTAATGCTGGAGTAACAATAATAAATAATAGCAATAGATTCCTTGTACATGCTGGACAGTGCACCAAGCATTTTATTTTATTTTTCACAATAATACCATGAGGGAGCTACTTTCTATCACTCCTGTTATGTAGAGGAGGAAACTGAGGCTTAGAAAGGTGACGTGACTTGCCCCAGCTCATCCAATTAGTGAGAACCTAAGTTGGTATTTGACTTCGGCTCTCAACCTCCAAGCAGTCCTGTGTCCAAGTGGTTACCCCTAGGTCAGAGATTCTGGAAGTCCTTTCTGCATCCTTACGCTCTGGATATTTTTTTTCTATAGTGAACATACAGAGATGCTATAGCCAGGAGGAAGGTTGGGCTGAGAACAGTGATGATGTAGCCAGATAGTATTGTGTGAGTCAAAGAGGCTGCGTTGAGGTTGGCTCCAGGACCCTGGCTACCAAGCTTGCTGTGCCTGACTTCCTCAAGCCACTTGCCTCCCATGTTTTCTTTAAAGGAAACTTCCACTGCCTCAGCTACATAATGTCATTGCAATCGTGTCTAAAGTCTGGTCTCCAGGGTTTGCAGTAAGATTTCTCTGAAGCAAGGCTGCATCTCTGCCTGTGAGATTTTGCATCCCCTAGCCTACCTGTCACTGCCAGCCAATACAGGGAGGCGGGGGATGGCTCACATCCATCTCCTTGAGTGGACCCCGCTCTGGTGTCTTTATTTTCATCTCTGAGAAAAAATTATATTTTCCCTGGAGTCAAATTAGAAGATATTCCAGCCTCCTTCCTTAAATATGTCTGAAAGGTTCTGCTGTGTCAGGCATGGTGATTCATGCCTGTAATTCCAGCACTTAGTAGGCCGAGGCAGGAGGATCACTTAAGCCTAGGAGTTCAAGACCAGCCTAGGGAACACAGGGAGACCCTGTCTCTCCCTCCAAAAAATAGCCAGATGTGGTGGCATAGGCCTATAGTCCCAGCTACTTGGAAGGCTGAGGCAGGAGGATCCCTGAACCCAGGAGGTTAAGGCTGCTGTGAGTTGTAATTATGCCACTGTACTCCAGCCTGGATGACAGAGCAAGACCCCATCTCAAAAAAATAAAAGGACCCTTCTGCTTCCCTGATCTGGCAGATTAAAAATATAATACCTGTTGTTAAACCCTGGAACCACAAGTTTCCTGTAAACATGATCATTTTATGATTCAGCTGCACCGTTAGTAATCTCCAGTTTTGTTAGCCCCTCCCATCTCCCTGACACCTCTTTCAATTTTCTTCCTCGCTTGCTCCTCTCTTCTTTCCTCCCTTTTCCTCTCCATCTTCTCTCATCTCTTGATTCCTCTCTTCCCTCTTCCTACTCCTTTTTCTCTCCTTTTTGACTCTTCCATGACTTATCTCCATTTCAACTATGCTTTTTAAAATAATTCATTTAAAAAAATTTTAGATGATTTGGTGGGAGGCTGTGTTTTGAATTTAGTGCTTATTTTATTTGCTCAAAAAATGAGCAGCCAGCCAACCAGATAGCCATTCTATGTCTACATGTGGTCTCTCACACCATCCAGCAGCTCTTACTTGATATAATTGCGAAGCCGTGGGAAAGCTATTGTGCCTACCTCTTCAGTGAGGAGTGAGTGGGAAGTTATGGCTGAACGTGGGCCTTCTTTGTGTTGTTTAGGCTTCTCATCTTGACACTACTCTAAATCCATGGCTTGAATGGGTCTGCAAAATGACAGTCTCTAAAAGCCAGACCCATCTTGGCATATTTTGTGATCTCTAAGTGGCAGTGGGAGACAGAGAAAAAGTGGTAAGGATATAACTTAGCTGAGACTGAAACACATTTTTGCTTAAAACTGTGCATGACATCAGCCGGGCGTGGTGGCTCACGCCTGTAATTCCAACACTTTGGGAGGCTGAGACCGGTGGATCATGAAGTTGGGAGTTTGAGACCAGCCTGGCCAACATGGTGAAACTCCATCTCTACTAAAAATACAAAAATGAGCTGAGTGTGGTGGTACGCACCTGTAATCCCAGCTACTCAGGAGGCTGAGGCAGGAGAATTGCTTGACCTGGGAGGCAGAGGTTGCAGTGAGCTGAGATGACGCCACTGCACTCCAGCCTGGGTGACAGAGTGCTCCGTCTCAAAAAAATAAAAATAAAATAAAAATAAAAAAGTGCATGACATCAATGAGACCACTTGTGCTTTCATTAGTCTGCAATGAGCCAAAAATCCAAATGAACTGGTAGATGGCTGATGGAAGCCTCATGGGCTCGATTTGCACCCTTGTGTGTCCTAGGGAGAGGCGAATGCCATGGTTCTTAAGAACATGTCTTTGGATTGGAATTCTGGCTCTGATGACCAGCTATATGACCTTGGATGAGTCATTTAACCTCTCTAAACCTCAACCTGTTCTTCTGAACAAGAGGCACAATGACAGCTCATATGATTGGATTAAATGGCATAATATGTGGTGTACCTGGCCTAAGGTTCATGCTTAATAAATACGTGTCATCACTGCAATGTTTTGGGATGTTTTCTCTGTATGTAAAATGGTGCCCATGCGCACCTCCCTGTGCTACTGGAGGATTACCTGAGACACTGCATGACAAAACTCTTTGGAAGGCCAGTGCAAATGAGTGGACTTGTGACCTCTCACATTATTTCTGTCTGTAGGTTCAGCTGGCAAGCCAGTCATGCCCATTTATAGCGACACGCACTGAAAACTTTCTTCTCACAAGAGGTTATTGAACCAAGGTGAGAGGAAATACCGGAAGGCTCTTTCTGGTGTTTTAATTCCTTCACATTTATTTCTTTCATCACCAGTTAATGAGGACTTAGTACTCACATCAGCAGTGAGAATAGAAAATTGGCTCGTATTGGTGTTCAAATCCCGTAGGTTCTCTTACTGGTTTTAAGATTTGTGCCAGGTTACTAATCAACTCTCAACCTTAGTTTTCTCACCTATAAAGTTGTAATTATAATACCCACTTCGAAGGGTCATTGTAAAAACCATACCTGAACGTTCCTGCGTATACACAGACACAACCACTAAGGAAAATAGATTATGTAATATTTGTTCATTGTATTTTGCTTGTCTTGTTTATAGAGCCCTGCCTCAGTTGGGTGAGTTATTTCAGATTTGGAAGCACCTGGTTCTCTAGCTTGGGAATGCAGCTGAACACTGGGGGCAGCTGTGGCCCTCTTTTTGTTTGTTGCTAACTTGGTCTAGGATCAGCCTGAGTGGACCCAGTTGGAATCTACCATCTCAATATCAGGTGGTTCACTTCTCATTGGTAGAGCCCTCTTTTTACGGGCTTGGGAAGGCTGGCTGATCATCTCTGGTTGTTTAAGCAAGAAAGTTAAGCTCTATCACCCTGATTAGTAAGATTTTCTCCTTTAGATTCCTGTATTAATCTACAAACTGAGGAGTTTTTCCCTGGTAGACGTTGGAATACCAGATGTGGTAGTCATACTGCTTATGCGTGTGTAGAACTTTCTAGTGATGCCTTTCTTAGGCCACATTTTCACTTCTTGAGAACAGTGTCATTGTTGTCATTTTTCTCCCAAAGAGCTGGCATAATACTCAAAATAAATGGGGTCTTATTAAGTGCTTGTTCATTGACTGATAGGAAGAGAACTGTGGGAATATATATTTATGGAAAAACAGCTCCCAGGTGTTCATGCACTCATTCAGTCACCAAATACGTCTTTATCATCCTCAAAATGTCAGCAACTGTGCTAAGTCTTCAGACCGAAGAGAAGAATAAGACTTGCTATGGGGAAGCACTCAGTCTGAGGTGAGGGAAGAGAGGCTGGGAAATAGACTATGGTGCAGCATGGATGTATGTTTTATTTTTTGTTTATGAAATATTGTAGGGATGTGGAGGAAAATGAAACTAGCATCGGTGCTGGACTTTAAAAAGAGGCTAAACCTCCACTGGTGAAGGAGATAGGGGAGGACATTCTAAACAGAGGGAAGAGATTTGTAGAGATGTCAAGGTGGGACATGGAGGAACAGCAAGATGTTCTGTGTGGCTGGGATGGTGCACATATGTGCGTGCTTGCGTGTGTGCGTGTGTGTATGAATATGTGTGCATGCACATATGCATGTGTGTGACTGCACGCATGTGTGTGAATATATCTGCATGCACATATGCATGTGAGTGACTGCATGCGTGTGTGTGTGTGTATGCGTGTGTAAGGCTGAGCTGGAAATCAAGGTTTACTTTCTATTCTGGGGAGTTTGTATTCGCTTATTCAACGCATATTTATCAAGCACCTGCTATATGTTGGATGCTATGGTGTTTTGCATGTGCTCCTCATGTAATCACAGTAAAACCTCCACAGGTGAAGGATATAGGGAAAGACAGTCTAGACAGAGGGAAGAGATTTCTAGCGGTGTCAAGGTGGGACATGGAGGAACAGCAACGTATTCTGTGTGAGGTATTATGAGATAGGTATTATGACCATTACTTTCATTTTACCAGTGAGAAAACAGGCTCAGAGAGGTGAAGTGACTTGCCCAAGGTCACACAGCATTATGATCCCCATCGCTTGGGACAGCGAGTTCATTGAGCAGAGAAGTGAGGAGGATGGGGCAGAATGCAGCCTAAGGTCACTCAGAGTGTCCTGAATGGGTTTGATGGACATTGACCTTTGGCAGCCTCCTCATTTGCTCCAAGGCCACTGACGCTGTCTCAGTTTCCTGACAACGCCATGGTCTACCCTGCTTTGGGGCATTTGTACATACTTTTCTTTCAGCCTGGAATGCTCTTCCCCTCATACCTTCCTTGGCTGGCTATTTCTCATCGTTATCCATCATCTCCTCAGAAAGGACTTGCTTCTGCTCCTGTCAATCCTCTCCCTCTCTTTGCTGTCAATATGGATTTCAGCTTCCTTTTTATTTCCCTTTTCAAACTCTACCATTGGTTATTGGGGGAATGTATCACACTTCACTGAGTGGCGAAGAGCTTGGAGTCTGCGGTAGACTGCTGGGGTGAGAATCCTGGCTCCAACATTTACCAGCTGCCGGGATATTGGGCAAGTCTTTCACCTTTCTGGGAGTCATTTTCCTCTGCTATAAAATGGGAACAATAGTAGATTCTCCTCACAGGGCCATCCAGGAAGGATTCCAGGAGGGCAGAGTCTCACACAACATAGATGTTCAATAAATATGTGTTGAATAGAGCCGTGCTTGACCAATCCATTCATTCACTACCTAGGTCTCCTGGCTGCCTTAGAGCTGGGAAGGTACGGTCTGCTTAGGGGACCCAATTATGGTCTTCCCTCTCCCACCCACCCAGTGGCTGCTCTCCAAAGGCTATGGGCTTGCTTCTGAGGATTCTGGCAGTCATCTGCCCCCTGAAAGGACTCCTCCTGCTGAATTGCAGCCAATTAGGGCTGATTAGATGTTAATGAGTCTGAAGCTGCTTGGTAAGCTGTTTAGCACAAACTTGGAGGTGAGAGGGAGAAGCCGGGAAAGTGGTGACATCGTGCACAGCCTAGAGAAGTGCAAGGGCGTGACCAAGACTTACAGCATCTCAGTTGTCTGTCCAGCCTCTGTACTGGGGCTCTTTATGTTGGAGCTGGTACAGGTAGGATCCTTGCTATACCTGGCGAGGGAGTAGCAGTGGTAATAATGATTATAATTATAGTAAAATAATGCTTTTTGCTGAGCCCTTGACATGGGCCAAGCACTATGCTTGGTGCTTTATATGTACTTACTTTTTTTTTTTTTTTTTTTGAGGCGGAGTCTCACTCTGTCACTCAGCCTGGAGTGCAGTGGTGTGATCTTGGCTCCCTGCAAACTCTGCCTCCTGGGTTCACACCATTCTCCTGCCTCAGCCTCCCGAGTAGCTGGGACTACAGGCACCCGCCACTACGCCCAGCTAATTTTTTGTATTTTTAGTAGAGATGGGGTTTCACTGTGTTAGCCAGGATGGTCTCAGTCTCCTGACCTCATGATCCACCCGCCTCGGCCTTATATATACTTATTTTTATGTTGTCCTTACAACATCATAGGTGGCACCATGATTATTTATCCTCATTTTGCAGCTGAGAATCAGAACAATTAATTAATCTTGTATCATTTAGCTAGTACAACTCTCTTGAATCCAGAGTTCATGTTCTCCTTGGTTTTTTAGAAACTCAATATGGAAAATTCTAATTTTACATTTATTGCACACACAGCTGCAACCTCATGTACTAAACTCCAACCTTGTATTGAAATCATAATATGCAGAACTCCCTTTTATATTTATTGATCATCTACACTGTAAAAGGCAGTCTTTTATGCAGTTGATTTCTGAACTTCTTGGAAAATTTATGTAGGGTAGGTATGAGAATTCGCATTCTCCAGATGAAGAAACTGAGCCCAAAGAGTTTCAGTGAGTATGCAAGTACAGGCAGCCAGTAAAGCGTAGAGTCAGGGTCCAGATAGAGGCTCACCTGACTTCAAGGCTAATCTCTTTCCACCACCCTAGATCTTCTCAAATAGCAGTGGTGGGCTCCACATTTTTGTTTCTTTTAATGATTAATTCTTTATTGTCAGATATTTTGGCAACATACAATGAAAAATAATTCCTAGAAAAATGATTTTGTGTTTGGACATTGCAGTAATGCTGCATTTCTATAAAAGTTTCTAAACGCTTATTCTTAATTTCTATATTGATCTTGTTGTGGACCCATAACTAACAAGTACATGGACTAAACTTTGGCACTTCTTGCCCACAGCACTTTTCCACCGCCTTATGTTTCTCTTGCTTAGTGGCTCCTACCCTTGCATGCATGTGAGCATCCACAGAAAGCTTTTCTGACCTAATCGCTCTGGAGTGGGCCCCCTGCATCTGCACTTTTGGAAGGTGCTTACGTGGAATTAAAGCGCAGCCTTTGAGGTGGACTTTGAGTGTTTACACTCATTAGTTCACTTCAAACCATCCTTTAAAGGAGGCATTGGGAATTATTCCCAGTTCTGATTTCTTGCAGACTGGGAAGCTGAGGACCATAGAGATTGGGTTTGTGATAGAGTCAGATCTAGTACCTGGCGTCTTGGGTCTCAGCTCAGGGCTTTTTCTGTTCTTCCTGTGCCCCAGAGAAGGCCCTCTTTTTCCTAGAGGACTCAGGAAACCCCTTTGTCGAATCGGATGCTGGAAGCATGAATTCTCTAGAACACTTAGCTGGATGGTAGATAGAGAAGAGAATAAGGAAGTCAGTCCCCGTGGCAGGAAGAAAAGGTGTGAGCAGCCCCCGGAGGCCAAAACTGCATCTGAAATTGTGAAGGGAGTTTGCATGCATCCTCAGTGACTTGCAGAGAAGCAGGGCTTGGACCAAACAGTTTGATGAGACCCTTTGAAACTGTGGGATTTTGTGATGCCACATAGTGGGCTCCACAGCCTGGATGGCATGAGGCTGCTTCTTTCTTCCTCTTCTTATCCCCCTCCATTGAATCCCATTGGTCCAAGTTTCTGGCCCAAAGCAGGGTCTATTAAAGAGTTTCCTATAGGCTGGGTACAGTGGCCCATGCCTGTAATCCTAGCACTTTGGGAGTCTGAGGTGGGAGGATCACTTGAACCCAGGAGTTTGAGACCAGCCTGGGCAACATAGCAAGCCTCTCAGTCTCTGTTTCCCATAAGACCTGAGACTAAATGTTCTGAACCAACCACCCATGGGGGAAAAAGTACTATTTCATAGTTTCGGATTGTGAGCCCTGAGCTCTAGGGAGTCTTGTCTTGTCTTCTCTTTTCTTTTTTTAAGACAGAGCCTCGCTGTGTCACCCAGTCTGAAGTGCAGTGGTGTGATCTCAGCTCACTGCAACCTCCGCCTCCTGGGTTCAAGCGACTCTCCTGCCTCAGCCTCTCAAGTAGCTGGGACTACAGGCACCCGCCCCCATGCCCTGCTAATTTTTGTATTTTTTAGTAGAGATAGGGTTTTACTATGTTGACCAGGCTGGTCTTAAACTCCTGATCTCGTGATCCGCCCATCTCAGCCTCCCAAAGTGCTGGGATTATAGGCATGAGCCACCGCGCCTGGTCCGTCTTTTCATTTCTTTGGGATACTCTTTTTTTCCTCCCAGCTTTATTGAGGTTTAACTGACAAATAAAGTGGTTTGTATTTCAAGGTGTACAATGTGACGTTTTGATGAGTGTGTAGACTGTGAAATGATTACTGTCATCGAATTAACACATCTGTCACCACCGTTGGTTACCATTTTGGGTGTCTGTGTATGTGATGAGGATACTTAAGATCTAATCACTTCACAAATTTCAAGTGTATAGTACAATATTATTAACCGTAGTCACCATCCTCAGAACTTATTCACCTTATAATGGAAAGTTGGTACCCTTTGGTCAACATATCTACTCTAGGGCCATTTCTAAGTCTGCCAGGAAGTCAATGTAAGATGAATCCAGGATCACTCCTTCTGACTCCGGTAGTCCTAAACCCTTGCTGAGCGGACACAGACCTGGCTGCAATCTCCAGAAGAAAGCCCTTGCCAAACAAATGAGTAGTAAAGAGGCACTGGGGCACTGGGCAGGGGTGATTTAACCTACTGAGAGCACACTGTTTTCTAGCCTTGGGTAGATAAATTGTTTATGTACAAGTAATACTGCTAACTAGAAACATGTTTTATCTTTTCATTAAAATGGGTCCACACATTTCTGCTTACAAATACTATTTTAACTTCCCTCTTTGAAATGCTTACAGATTAAACATTTCCTCTCTGCTATCCTTGTGATGATATTTTCCATTTATTGTGCCTCTGCCGTATGCCAGACTGTGATAGATGTTTTCTATGCATAATCTAATTCTCATTTTTACAACTTAATAATAGTGATAATTATAAAACAATGATAAACAGTAGCTCTCATATATCAAATGCTTGTCATATGCCAGACACTGTTGAATGCTTGTATCTTATTTTATTCTTTTACTTGCCACACATGAAGGTACTGTTAGTGTCCTTATTTTACTAATGAAATGTTGGCGGTGAGATGACTTCCCTCTTTTTATTGATGGGGCAACTGAGGCACAGAGAGATCCTGCAGTTTGCTCAAGGTCACAAACTTACATTGAGATTCATTTTTTTTTTTTTTAAATTTTGGAGATTTCCACCTCCTTGGACTTATTGGAAAATGGGTGATCCTTGTTAAAAACATGTTTTCCAAAAAAGATATTTTTTCTTGAGGTTTGGGTGAACTTGGGAGAAAAAGTGGGGTCTGAGCCGCTGGCATGGTCCAAAGTCAGTGAAGGCAGGCCACAGCCAGTGCCCAGATTGGGAAGGTGGAGCTGTAACTCTGGTGCGTTCTTGCTTATGACAATGAAGATTTCCAAGGTGTCTGCAACTCAGAGAGTCTGAGACCTAGAGAATCAGAGCAGTGTGAGGGTGGGAGATGAGTTTCTTTCCTGCTCATCTTCATGGTGCAAGCAGAGCTGGGGTACACAGTGTGTGTGGGGTGACTGGCAGTGCAGGCATGCCCAGCTGAGTGCCATGGCACCAGTACAGTCACCTCCCTGGATAGAGTTTCCCTCGTGCAGCATCAGCAATAGCTGGACCAGAGGTTCACCTCTCTCTTGGCAAAAGTATCGCCATTGTTGACAGCCTGAGATAGCCTCTAGGGTTCTCTCAGCCATCTGTAAGTAGGTCAGGCTGGAGTTGAGCTGAGAGCCACATCACCTTAGCACACAGCTGCTGGACTCCCCTTTCACGTTTTGGTGAACTCTTCTCCAGGGGCTTCTGGTCATATCAACTGTAGTGGGATTGCTGCCTCTAGTGTGTGTCTTCTGGTGCTACCACAGAAACTCTGCCTTCTTCTCTTCTAACTGTTTCTAGAAAACACCAGCCTCCTCTTCTCTTGCTGGGATCAGAATTCTTATAACACCCACTGTTGTGTCATGTAATGGGCCCTTTTCCACATACAGTCTTACGGTTTTCTATTTGAAATGGCCCACGTGCGTCTGCTTTGCCTCCTAAATGAAGCTAAATGTCTTCTGATCAAGTCTCTTTTTAATAATTCATCTCTTTAAAAAAGTCATCTCATTTGATTCTTCTAAATATAAAAGTATACTCCCATAGTAGAAAAATTGGAAAGCCACGTGTCAAGGCCAGGACAGACAAGGAAGAGGAGATTAAGACTCCCTCCTTGGGTGCAAAATTTAAAAGGATGCCCAACAATTCAGTTATCAAGGTAAATACTACTTCAATGCAATATTTTAGAGAATAGAAATTAATGCCAAGAATTCCATGATTAACAAAATACTAGAGGATCCAGCAGGGCTGAGACTGAGATTGGGCAAGTAGAGTCGGATCCTGTTTTTATTTGAAATTTTGGGTTTTTAAAATTTTTTGCATCTTTTTTTCGCATTGGTTTTGATTTGAAAAAATATATTAAAATATTACTTATCTTGACTGATGAGTCATTTGTCACCCTCTTAAATGTTGCACCCAAAGGAAGTGCTTCGTTGGCCTTGCTGTACTTGCAGTCCTGGTTATGATGACCAGTGTATATTGAGTACTCATGGTGTCTCAGGTTCATTCTTACGTGTTTCTTATGTTGTGCTTGTTGTTTTGTACAACCCTCACAACAACTCACAATACCTGGGAACTGTTACTGTTCACATTTCACAGAGCACTTGGAGACCCTCAGGGAGTAGTAACTTGCCATTGACATAGCTCGAAAGAAGCCGAACAAACTAAGATGCAAACAAAGCTGTTTGGCTCTAGAACATGCACTCAGGCTACTGTAACTTGTGCAGAAATGATTTCGCCTCCCGCCTTCTTTCATGACCCCCAGCCCCCAGGTAGTCTTCTCTGACCACCCCCACCAAGACTCATCAAGTACCCTATCATGCTGCCACTGTAGCACTTAACAACATGTAATGATTATTTATTCTTGTGATGATTATCTATTGATCATGGTGTAATGATTACCTTAATGTGTAATGATTATGTGTTTCTTCATCTGTATTCCTCATAAGGTTCCTTTAAAAAAAAAAATGGCAGTGTCTCCATGTTCCTATGGTGCTTCTGTGGTCAGAAGATGAGGGGCTTGTAGGCCATTTCACTTGGGGCTTGATCACCTGCTCATTGTTGGCTCTGGACTCAAACTCATTTGCCCCAGTAGCAACATACTCTTCGGAGGACAGAAAGAGGCCCATCGGCTCTGATCCTGTAGTTGGTAAAGAATCATTTCTCTAGATCTGTGTTCATCCATCATGGCCCATTAAGCAGCAGTGGCCTGGGGCCATTTTCCAGCGTCACTGATGATATTTGAAGATTTGGCAGAGGAGGTGTAGGAGGCTTGTCTTCTGTGCCAGCTCCATCCTGTTGCTCATTTGAGTGATGATGGTGGGGTTGGGGTGGTTCTGGTCTGCACTAATCAGAAGTATGAGGGGTAGTGGGATGGTACCCACTTGTGCGAGTCAAAGCTGGGAGGCCCAGAGAGCAGGTAGGAGACACGTGAGCTCACTTTGCCCTAATGTGGAGAAGCAGTACATTAATAATCACCCAGGGGGGAGAGACACTATTGCAAAAACCCAACTACAGTAAATTCTTGGTCTCTCCGTTGTTATCCATTTATCCTATGGACAATTACTAGGTACCCACCAGGTGTGGGATGCTGTGCCAGATAGGAGGAGATAGGAGGCACAGGGTTCTCTGCCCTCACAAAGCTCTTGATTTAATGCTTACCTGTTGCATTGTCCACTGAGGTGGGTTTGTGGTTGGCAACAGGCTGCAGCCCCTTAGGAATACTAGATGCAGTGAATCTGTGGGGCAATAGTCCTTCTTTTCTTTCCCATGCATGTGTGGAAATCCATTGTGCATGAAGTGGAGATCTGACCCCGTCTTGTTGGAGCCGTGTGCTGATTGTTGGATGCGGTGACAGAGGAAACACATACCATGAGAAGTCCACAGACTAGATGGGAAACCAAACAATGCTCAGATATCCAAGGTGTCTTTCCTGACTGTCCCCCACTCCACTGCACCATTGCAGGCTGAATTGGGGGGTCTCTTCTCTCTGTGCCTCTCACATTACCCTGGGTTTCCCTTGCTCAGCCCATGCCTACCACGTTGTGTTTTTGTTTTTGTTTTTGTTTGAGATGGAGTTTCACTCTTGTCACCTAGGCTAGAGTGCAATGGTGTGATCTTGGCTCATCGCACCCTCCTCCTCCTGGGTTCAAGCAATTCTCTTGCCTCAGCCTCCTGAGTAGCTGAGATTACAGGCGCTCGCCATCACACCCGGCTACTTTTTGTATTTTTAGTAGAGACGGGTTTTTATCATGTTGGCCAGGCTGGTCTCAAACTCCTGACCTCAGGTGATCCTCCCACCTGGACATCCCAAAGTGCTGGGATTACAGGTGTGAGCCACCATGCCCGGCTACCTACCACATGGTTTAGTGAGGTTCTGCTTGGCTCTCCATTTCGCACACTGATGGTGAACTCCCTCATTGCAGGGGCTGAGTTGTTGCACCTCCCTGTCCCTTGCAGTTGCCATCACCTCATAAATAGTATGTTCCCAATAAATGTTTGCTGGGGGAATGCAGCCAATGGGTGATGAAGCAGGTGAAAATGCTTAGGAGAAAGCTTACACTGCAATGTTAAATACATGCAAATGAATCTAGTGCAAACTGCCTATGTTGCAAAATGATTTTCCAAATGTAAGGATGTTCAGAAATTTAAAGCACATTCAGAAGCAGGGAGTCTTTTTTTGAAAAAATATTTTTGTTATTATTTTGCTTAAGTGAACTAGTTGTTGTATCACTGAGTTAAAATAAGTCACCTGGAAGTAGGTCTCTGATGGTAGGCCACAGGTCTCTGTACTTAGATCTATTTTATAGACAATGTGGATCTTTCAAGTCTTTTTCTTCCTCTCTATTCTTCCCTCCTACCCTTAGTAAGATTCCAGTTATTTCTTTTTCTCTCTCTCTCTTTTTTTTTTTTTTTTTTTTTGGAGATGGAGTCTCACTCTGTTGCCCAGGCTGGAGTGCAGTGGCATGATCTCAGCTCACTGCAACCTTCACCTCCCAGTTCAAGTGATTCTCCTGCCTCAGCCTCCCAAGTAGCTGGGATTATAGGCCTGTGCTACCATGCCCAGCTAATTTTTGTATTTTTAGTAGAGACGAGATTTCACTATGTTAGCCAGTCTGGTCCCGAACTCCTAATCTCAGGTGATCTGCCCACCTCGGCCTCCCAAAGTGCTGGGATTACAGGCATGAGCCACTACACCCGTCCAGTTATTTCTTACTTGAATGGTTATAACAACCTTCTAATTCCCTCCTGCTTTTCTATTCACTCATCCTCCTGTAGACGCTAGATTTTTTTCTGAAATATAAATGTCATGCTCCTGTTAATAACCCATTACTTGTTGATAAAGTCCATATTGCTTAACTCACTGCATAAGTCTCTTTGTTCATAGCCTTCCAGGCTTGTCTCTCTTCACTCTGACCTATGTTTAAATGACTTAAAACAGTTGTCACTTCTTGAGACACCTTCATTTCTTGGTAATGAGTTTCCCTTTGTCTGGGACTCCTATGCCATCCTCATCTTGTTAACTCCTGCTTACACCACAGAACCCAACTTTCTTTATAATGGCATTCAACACTTGGTTTCAGAGTGGTCCATTTATGTCTCTGTCTCTCCTGCTTGACTGAGTAATCTAAGGGTGGGGCTCATGCTTTGTTTACCTATTTATCTTCAGCTACCCCCTGAGCCTGGCTTATAGTAGCCACTCAAGACATGTTTGTAGAATGAATGAAGACCCAAGTTTTCTAATAAATTTTTACATTTATTAGTCCAGGAGAAAAGAACCTATTGCGGCCCATGAAATCAAACTTCAAATATGGGTCACTAAACTAGAATGCAGGGTAAAGTTGTCAAGGTATCCTTTAAGAGACATACATACTGAAGTCTTGCATTTAGGTTACAAAATTTATTCTACAAGTGCCGGGTTGAGAAGGGGAAGGTATCCTACCATATGAAAATGACCAAAAACTGGAGTTTTCATTTGTTCTGATCATAAGGCAAAATATTGACAAGTCAGGCTCCCCCACACATTCACTCACAACTCATCACCCACCCATTTATTAGCTGGGCTGCACTATACAGGCTCACACTCTGCTCTTACAGAGCTTATAAATTTAGAGGGGGACACAGGCATGAAATAACGAAGTCACAGTAACTATGCGTAATTACAGACAGAGCTGAATGTTCTAAAGGAAAATATCATTCAACAAAGGAGCTTGACCCAGACTGGTAGCTGGTCTGAGATTGCTTCCTTCAGGAAGTGATGCTTGAGCAAGAGATTGCAGGCATGAGTAGAAGCTGACTGAATAGCTTGATTTCTAGGAAGAGGAAGGAGGCCAGAAAGAGAGGTGTGGGTCAAACCGCTTTAAGCAATTTTTCTCCTCACCAAAGAAAATCTCTTTGCCTGGGGAAAGATTGAATAATTTTAAGCAGCGTTTAGATGATTTGTAGTTGAAAAGAAACACATCAGTGGTCATGGTTTCGCTGTCCTTGGTCCTGACCCTGGAGGATGCTGGTTGGTACCAATCTTTGCGTTTTAGAAGGGTCAGACAGAATGTGCACAGAGAGAAGAGCTATGATTCCAGGAAGGTCTCAGGCAGAGAGCATGAGAGAGCAGTCTTCAAACATATGAAGGGCTGTCCTGTGGAGGAGAAACAAGAGCCTCTGGTTACTGTCCCGCAGGGAAGAGTAAGACCTGTGGGCAAAAGTGATAAGGGAGAGAGAAATTATCAAATTATCTCCACTTCAGAGCAGACCCTTTGAAATATTAAAGCTCTTACTTGTTGGGATGATGATCAGGAAGGCAGTCAGCTGCCATCGTGTGGATGCTTAGAGGCTGGATGGCCATTCTTCAGGATGAAACAAGGGGAAGGCTTTTGTGGGAGTGGAACAGAAGAAAAAGGGCAGCCTGTGGGCTAAATCCAGTCCACAGATATACCCTGGGCCTCAAAGTCTGTAAAAATCCAATGAGTGTTCACTAAACTATCTAAACGTAGATTTCTTTTTAAAATTCAGATTTTTGAAACTTTTATTTTAGGCTTGGGGGTACATGTGAAGGTTTGTTACATAGGTAAACACGTGTCACTGGAGTCTGTTATACAGATTATTTCATCTCCCAGGTATTAATCTAAGTACCCAAAAGTGATTTATTCTGCTCCTCTACCATCTCCCACCCAAGAACTGGCAAGTTGGGCCAGCATTCTAGAATGGCAACAATTGTTTGCAATTGATACATGGTGTATTAGTTGCCTATTGCTGAAATAAATTATCACAAACTTACTGACTTAAAACAATACAAATTTATTATCCTGTAGTTCTGCAGATCAGAAAGCTGAAATGGGTCTCATGGAGCTAAAATCAAGGTGTTAGTAGGGCTGAACTCTTTCTGGAGGCTCTAGGGGAAGAGACTGCTTTTTCCTTGCCTGATTTTCTTGGCTCATGGCCCTTTCCTCATCTTCCAAGGCAGCACCAGAGCATCTTCAAATCTCTTTCTCAGACTCTACTTTCATATGTCCTCTCTTCCCATCTCAAGATCCTTACCTTAATCACATCTGCAATGTCCCTTTTGCTGTGTAAGGTAACATATTCACAGGTTCCAGCGATTGGGACATGGACACCTTTGGGGGCCATTGTTCTGCCCTGTCCCACATGGCCACCCTTTTAGAATCAATTGAACAAGGTTTACATATTTTCTTTACCTGCTTCTCCATGCTAGATGTTGCATTTGTGATTCTTGAGTTAAAGGGCTGGGCTCGATAACCATTCTTCCTGTGGTTATCCTATAATTAGAAATGAAATTTAGCATATGAGGGTTAAATGCGATAATACAACCTTTCTCTCTTGAGGGGCTGGAGATCAGGTACAAAAGGTGTGAGAAGGACCTTTTAAGTTCCTTAAAAGTGATGCTTTTGTTGTTTGCAGGATGTCACATAATCAGTTCAATTCAACATTGAATCTGTGCTCTGTTCTGTACAGGATTAAAGAATATGTAAGACAAAGCATAACACATTAAAAACTTCTTCCATTTCGCTCCCACTCAAGAAAACATTTCAGAATGTAAATGAGTAAGAATGATGGTATTATAGAAATGACCTTGAATGTGCTGTAACTTACAAAAAAAGCCAAAATCATTTCCAAGTATCACTGATTGGACTTGGATTCTAACTAATTAGTTGCATCACACTTGATAGTTTCTCATGATTCATTAGTCTTGAAGACCTCTTATCTATGATGTGGTCTCCAGCCTACGGAAAAGCTTTTGTCTGTCTGCAGAGACAACAGTTATAGGGTGAAACTATGAGCAGTTTGGTATAGCATGTGGATTAAGTACTTACATATGTGGTATAGACAGTAGGTGCTCAGGGATTTGTACAGGCATCATGGTGAACTAGTCCTGAAGGATGCTTGGTGAACATCATCCCGCCACAAAGCGATTCGCACTTTCTGGTTCTGCAATAGGGCAGCTGGTAGATGAAACCAACACTGATTAACTTAGGTTAAAAAATAATTCATTAGCATGTTTCAAGGGTGCTCTGCAAAAAGCACGCCTCTGCAATGAATAAGGAGAGCCTCTCTAGGGATCCACGAAGGAGGATCTGACAGGCAGTTACTTCAGCACACAGCAGTCAGTGAATCAGCCCTGGCCTTGTGTCTTTCCTCCTGTGTTGGAAATGTTTGGAGAATGACTCTGATTGGTTGAGTTGGGTCCTGCCTTGGTCCTGGGAGAGTAGACACCTTGACTGGACCCACCAAGACAAAAGGAAATAGAATATTGCTACTTATAGAAGAATGGTTGGATGCTGATGTGAGCCATAACTTTTTACTTGCAATGTCTTAAGAGTCACAACTCAGGCAATCCCACAGGTTCCTTAGCACCTTACTAAATACTCAGGGGGAGAACTGGTGTCCACTTATCTCCAAATCTAGAATTCTTTCTAATGTAAACATCTGGAAAGGTAATCTTAGCATTAGAAACTTAATTTAACATATACCTGTAATTACTGATAGAAGCCATCTTCAAAATGCAGGCACAAATATTACCCTATACTTTCAAATTGATTCATAGGTAAGAAAGAGTGGGGACAGTAGATGAGTGTTATTCCCAGTTATTCGTGGGGTGACTGATGCTAAAGAAGAGCGTAGCATTGGTGGCTGGGAGCCTCGGATGTCGCCATGAAAAGTTGGACTGAGATGTAGAACAAATTTTACAGGAATAACCCAGCAAGCCTGAACTTTTAGCACATGAGGACACCATGTTCCATAACTTTAGGTGAAGGGTGGGGTGGAGGACTATGCTCACAGGATATAATATGATTGCTGCCTCCCTGGATTTGTGCAGCATAGCAATCCTGGTGAAGAGACCAGTGCAGTATAAATACATGGCCTCCCTGGAGAGACAAGGCAAGAATTCTGGAGGAGCAAGGGGAGACATTCCTGTTTCAGCAGGTACCTGGGAGTGGAGGCATGAACCTTCAGTAGCCTCTCCTCTCTTCTGTCTGAGCTGAGTCCTAGTCATCGCTTGTTAATGCTGCAAATCCACAGTATTCACAGTGCAATAATAATGGTGGGAAGCATTTGTTGAGAACCTATAAAGTACTATGAACTATATTAAACAGTTCCTATACATTATCTTATTTAATTTTACAAATTTTTTACAGGTAGGTACTATTGCTAATGCTCTCCAGACTCCAAATGTTATCTTTTTAAAACTTTTATATTAAGTTCGAGGGTACATGTGCAAATTTGTTATACAGGTAAACTGATGTCCCAAGGGTTTGTAGTACAGATTATTGCAGCACCCAGATATTAAGCCTAGTACCCATTAGTTATTTTTCCTGTCTGTGGAACAACTTCTCTCTTGAAAACTCTGGAGGACTCGGAAAAATAAGGTGGTGGAAACTCACCTAGGTGAGGATTCTTCTTTTATTAGTGTACAAAGTAAAAGCTGGATGTATGTGCTGAAATCAACAACTTGGTAATAATAATATAAGGAAATGAACCAGGTAGGCCTTACTATTCTCTACCCTTATCAGAAAGGAGAAAGCAGCTGAGATGTTCATCTGTGTGCCTGAGGGCACAGTACTGAGGGAGTAGAAAGCAGGAATTCAAACAGAATTCAAAGTTGTGCTTGTTTTTTTGGGCCTTGCTGCTCACTCATAGAGTAGAGGGGGCTATGCTTTGGTCTGGCCCAAGACAAGCGACTATGCAACGCTGGGCCAGCATCTTTAGGAACCTCAGGTCCAGCCTCATTGTGTATTTGGCCATCGTCTGGCCTGTCTCTGCCTCTTGTTCATTGTGGTCCCATGTGACCTCTTTCTGCTTGGTTTGCCTCTGGTCAGGTAACTTAGCTGCCTGGACTCTTCTGTTCTGTGCAAAGAACGATGCACTAGTTTTCACTTATTGCAGGAAAGACCAGATTTGGCAGGTTGGCCTTTTTTTTTCTTTCTTTCTTTCTCATTTGAGCAAGGCACTGGGAACACTGAGGGTGATAAAGGGAAGCCATGGTTTTGCAATCTGTGCTTATATCACTGAGCTGCCTGCAAGCAAGACCCTTGAGGAACATGTGGGGTAGGTGCCCAGGTGAGCTCAGGCACAGACTCTGTTGCGCTGAATAGACCCCCATCCTGCCCAGGTCTTCCCCTTCATTACCACGCCATTCTTGGTCTGAACCTAGGGGTTGTGCTGTCCTTGGGGATTGAGCTGAATCACAAATAAAAGGGCACTTACGGTTTTGAGTGGCGCATACTCTATTACAGTATGTTGCTCTCACCTGCCTACTTTTGCATTAAAAAAAATCACCTCTTCTTAGATCTTAATCCTTACTTCATCCTTACCTACCTTCTACCTCTCTGTGTGTCAACTCTATTGTGCTTCTGTGATTACATATTTTAAAATATTTATTTGTTTTGAATAGGCAATACCCATATGGGATTGCAAAAAGTAAATCGGCTCCCCCACGTGTCTAGCAAGTAGTTTTTCTTCTAAGCTTCCTTCCTGGAGGAATATCTGTCTGTTTCTTGTACATCATTTTGTCTGAGTATGTATCTGGTTAAGTCTTTGGAAATCACCTTCTTTATGGGTCAAAGGTCACTTACCAGCAAAATCACATGATTCACCCAAATTCCAGCATAAATATGGGACTTTATCAGCACTTGACATATAACATATTTTCATGTGTATTGGTGTGTTGTCTGTCTGTCTCCATCAGAATGTAAGCTAAATGGAGCCAGGGCTTGTTTTGTTTACTGCTAAATCTCCAGTGTCTGGCACCAAAAAAGACCCAACAAATGAATGTACTACTTTTTATTCACAAATGGTAGCCAACTCTATACTCTGTTCTATACCTTACTTTCTTCATTTACTGCCACGTTTTTCAAATTATTATTTGTTGGTCCCTGTAAATCAACTTTGTTTTATAACAGCTGCATGGAACATGCATCCATGGTGACAATGTACCCTAATGGATGTGACCAATTCCCTTCTCGATGAACACCTAGGTTGTTCCCAATCTCTTGCTATTACATACAAAAATGCCTTGAACATCCTTGCACAGATCTCTGCCTAAAAGTGTGAGTAGAAGTTACCTACATGTTGGAACTGCTGGTTCTGAGATTATGTTGCTATTTTGGGTAAACGTTGCCTAGTTGGTTTATTGTATGCTCAGGGAGGAATCACAGTTCTCATGGGTCCGGTCTTTGGTCCTTTGATTGTTATTGTTGGAAACAACTCCACCCACTTCTTATGCTCTACAAAACAACAGCAGTAGGGGAGTAACTACACGCTGTTCAGCTACTTAAAGTTTGTCTTGCTACTCCCTGTGGTCAACAGCAGTCCATTCTTTGTATGCTAATCTGTTAAATTTGTTTTAGAAGATGGATTTCTCAGCATGACACAACCAAATTAGTTTTGCTATTGGAAGCCACCATGGGGTGCTAGTTGGGGCACAGCTGTCGCATAGCCATGGGATATCCAAATAAGGGGAGTGGGGAAGGCAGTGTCGTAAGATCGCAATCTTTCTTAGGAGCAGGAGCTGTCAGGACTCAAGGGGACAGTTCTCCTCCACTACCTTCATCTCCTGCCTCCTCTCTGTGGTGTTATTACTTCCCCCCAAGATGTTCAAGTTCAGCTCGTGTTCATAGAGTGCCTACTGTATGCCAGCTACTTTCTGTCCAAGATCTAATTTAACTTTCTTAAGAGCCCTGTGAAAAAAGAATACTAGTTGTATCTTATAGAGGATGTACCAGAGACTCAAAGAGGTAGAATGACTTGCCAGAGTAAGTTTTTTTAAAGATACAAATAAGACTGTCCTTCCCACTTAGGACCTTCCATTCTAAAGTCCTGTTGTGTTCTTATCTGTCCCTGTCTGTGTCTCCAACTTAATCACATTTTCTTCCTCTCAAATCTGCCTCCAGCTGCATAGCCTCTTGCCACTTACATCTGTGTGCTCATTCCTGACAAAGGCCATTTGCATTTCTATTTCCCTCTACCGAGAACATTTAGCCCCCAAAATTAAAATGTACATGGACCCCAAAAGCACAGGCAACCAAAGCAAAATGGGCAAATGGGATCACATCAGGTTCAAAAACTTCTGCACAGCAAACAGTCAACAAAACGAAGAGACAACCCAAAGAATAGGAGAAAATGATTAAAAACTATCCATCTGGCAACAGATTAATAACCAGAATATTTAAGGAGCTCAAACAACTCAATGGGAAAAAAATCTAATAATCCAATTTAAAAAATGGGCTAATGATCTGAATAGACATTTCTCGAAAGAAGACAGATAAATGGCAAAGAGGTCTATGAAAACGCGCTCAACATCACTAATAGTCAGATAAATAAAATTAAAAACTACAATAAGATATCATCTCACCCCAGCTAAAATGGCTTTTATCCAAAAGACAGGCAATGATGAATGCTGGGGAGTATGTGGAGAAAGGGGAACCCTGTAAACTTTTGGTACAAATGCAAATTAATACAGCCACTATGCATAACAGTATGGAGGGCCCTCAAAAAACTAAAAATAGAACTACCATATGATCCAGCAATTCCACTGTCAACTATATACCTAAAGAAGGGGAAATCAGTATATTGAAGAGATACCTGCACTCCCATGTTTATTACAGCACTATTCACAATAGCCAACATTTGGAAGCAACCTAAGTATTCATCCACAGATTAATGCATACAGAAAATGTGGTACAAATACACAATGGAGCACTATTCAGCCATAAAAAGAATGAGGTCCTGTCATTTGCAACAACATTGATGAAACTGAGGGTCACTATGTTAAGTGAAGTAAGCCAGGCGTAGAAAGACAAACTTGGTGTGTTTTCACTTCTTTGTGGGAGCTGAAAATTAAAACAATCGAACACAGAGAGAGAGAGAGAGAGTAGAAAGATGGTTACTAGAGGCTGGGAAGGATAGTTGTGGGAGAGGGTGTTGGGAAATAGGGAGGGTTAATGGCTACAACAATATAGTTAGAATACATAAGATCTGGTATTTGATAGCATAACAGAGTGACTGTAGTCAGCAACAATTTGTTGTTTTTAGAATAACTGAGGGAGTACAATTGGAATGGTCATAACACAAAGAAATGATGAATGCTTGAGGTGATGGAAACCTTATTTACCCTGATGCGATTATTATGCATTAAGTGCCTGTACTAAAATATCATTTACCCTGATACGATTATTATGCATTAAGTGCCTGTACTAAAATATCTCATGTACTCCATAAATATATACACCTACTATGTACCCATAAAATATTTTAAGAAATAAAATGAAAGTTACATGATTGGATTCTTCTAGCCACAGCCAGAATGTCATCTCTTTAGGGGTGATAGATCTTCCTTGACCACTCCCCCTCAGCACACTCTATCTCATGGTCCATTTTGTCTTGCACACAGCTCTTCTCACTGTCTTAAAAAGTTGTTTTGGTTGTTCACATGGTTTATTTGTTGATGCAAATGTTAGAGTTGCATTGTAAAAAACTGGGTGTAAAAATCTGGGTGCATGCTTCTTTGCCTGAGACGGTTTCATTCCAGTCCTGACCAACGGCCAGGAGAGCATAGTTGCTGACTTCTACGACTGTAGTTAGGATGGTGTCCAGGCTCCTGGGACAATTGTGCTTAGATTGACCACTGAGGCTAATCACATTGTATTTAGCAGCTTGTTTTCTCTTTACAACAGCCTACATCCTTACATAGATCTTCACTGAAAGGAAAGCAGTCGTTGGTCAATACTGGCCAAAGCTGTAACGTTGAGGTAAAAAGCTATCCCTTAAGAACTTATGGTTTCAAAGGTAGTTTATTCACACACTCAGAGGTTTGTGTAAATGTGTGTGTCAGTATGTATATGTGGTTACATTAGAAATAAATTCAACACAAACGTGATCGTGTCATTTCACTGGATGAAAACTTCCCCTTTTTGTTTTAGGTTTAAAAAGTAAAAAGTACTTAATAGAATTTATAATGGAATTTGCAAAGTGATAGGCCACAGGATGAATGAGTTTTATTCAGCCCACATGGTGCTTTGACTTAGTCTCCAACATTTACAAATCAGGAGATGTTACATGACATTCTGGATATATGACTTCTCTTAAAGATTTAAAAGCTTCAGTGATACTGTCTGTTGAAATGGAAGTGAGTTGCAGCTTTTTCTCCAGGTAGAGCATGGATCCCCCCAGTTTACCTCTTTACATATCTGGACCACTTCACTCACTCATGAGACACACTTGGCCCCTATAAAATTTGGTTTTGTGACCATCGCTGTAAAATTTCTCCTTCATTTTCCTTTGGAATGAAAAATAGCAGGTAATGTGAGTAATAAAAAATGGTATACTCATGTTTGTTAATTTGTGGAATTGCACAAGGTTACAAATACAAACAGCAGCTGTCTGAGAGAAAGCAGGTGAGAAATCAACTTTTAAGGGTACATTGGCCCAGAAAATAAATAGCTTCTGATATCTAAATCTTCCCTGTCACTTTTTATACCAATACTTATTTAAAATAAGTGCTGGCAAAGAAGTAATTTCTTAAAATACTTTGATGCATGTTGCTATATGGAATTTTTTCAAATGATTATTTTATTTGATTCATGCTTATAACCTATATACATACCAGTGCCCTATGTATTCTAGCCTCAAAACTGTGTAAATTCAGAGAAACACAAGTTTTTATAAAAAGAAATTTTCATTTTACTTTCATCTTTTCAGTAAAATTCATGCACTTTATAATGCACTTTAAGTAACAAATCTTAAAATTGTCTTTCCTTTCCACTTTTACTCTCTCTTGCCCCGTGTAGTAGGCTGAATAGAGGGCCCTTAAAGTGTTTAAATTCTAATTCCTTGACCTTGTGAGTATGTTACCTTATATGACAAAAGAGACTTTGCCGATGTGATTAAGCATGTTGATATGGGAAGGTTTTCCTGTATTATCCAAGTGGACCGAACGATATAATCACAAGTGTCCTCATCAGGGAAAGACAGGGGGATTCTACTAGTAGAGAAGACGATAGTGTGATGACTGAAGGAAAATGCTGTGCTTCTTGCTTTGAAGACGGAGGAAGGGGCCATGAACCAAGGAATGCTAGGATTACATTTCTAGGAGCTGGGAAAGGCAAGGAATTGGATTCTTCCCTAGAGTGTCCACAGAGAATACACCCCCACTGACACCTTGATTTTAGCCCAGTGCAACTGATTTGGGAATTCTGACACCCATGACTCTAAGGAATAAATGTACACTGTTTTAAGCCAACGGGTTTGTAGTAATTTGTTACAGCAGCCATAAGAAACATCTCATAATTGTCCTTTTTTTTTTTTTTTTTGAGATGGCGTTTTGCTCTGTCACCCAGGCTGGAGTGCGGTGATGCGATCTCGGCTTACTGTAACCTCTACCTCCTGGGTTCCAGTGATTCTCCTGCCTCAGCCTCCTGAGTAGCTGGGACTACAGGTGCACACTGCCATGTCCAGCTAATTTTTGTGTTTTTAGTAGAGACGGGCTTTCACCATATTGCCAGGCTGGTCTTAAATTCCTGACCTCATTATCTGCCCGCCTTGGCCTCCCAAAGTGCTGGGATTACAGGTGTGAGCCACTGTGCCCAGCTTAATGGTCCTCTTTATGTGTGTGTTCTCAAGCCTCTCCGTGAAACTTTCCCAGCCCCCCTTTGATTCCCTTTTATGGGTAATAGTGAGGCAGCACATACAGGGAACCAGGACAGTAAACAACCTTCTTTCCCTTTTCCAAGATTTCTTCCCAGGAGAGACACAGTAAAACAGAGCAGGTGAGGCAATGTGGACGTGTGACTACATAATCCATTACCTGAAATAACTTGACCAAAATCAATGGGAGAACCAACAAGTCTGCAGAACCCACAGTCTTTTTCAAGCACTTATTCCTCTTATTCATAGCTCAATGTCTTTGCTTTAATGACCTCATTCTTTGCTGTATAAGCCCACTCAGACTATTCTCTAGATATTCTGCCGACATGGCCTCATCTAGACTCCATGTGGCTCTGCCTCTAATTACTGTGTGCTTCATTTGCATAAGGTTTTACTCATTCTCATGTCATTCGTATAAAGTGGGAGTCTCATTGCCAAGGCAACCAGAAGTGGGAGTGTGCACAATTTCAGCCTCGTCCAAGAACTCAACTCTACTTGGTATACTCCCACTGTGTTCTTGGTTTCCTGCCTTCCATATCCAAAATAATGCAAACAATTCCACGGTCATCTCTGTTCATTTTTTCTCTTTTTATTAATCTTTTAGCAGGCCTATCTAGCTTTTTCCTGAATTCACTAACTTTGTTCTTTAATTTCCCCTAGCTAATCTTGATGTCTTTTCCTTTTACTGCATAATAGATGTCTTATCTGGAATCCTTTATGGTAATTACTGCTGTGAACACTTTCCACATGGGTTTTTCTCTTTCTTCCACCCTTTTGACCATTCCATGCCTCTCCCATTGGAATCAGAATCCAGGATTTCTGTTTCTGCTTCTGCTCTTCATCTGGACAGGGCCACTCAAAAATAGATGAAGGATCAGAGACTCCAAACTCCCCATGTAGGAAGACAGATGGAGGCCTCTAAGAAATGTGGTTCTAATTTTAAACTGATTGCCTGGTATTCTCTTCCCATGCATCAAGAGCTAGTTTGAGTTCTGTCCATAATTGTCAGTTGCTACACACTCACTCAGCAGCAATATGCCAGATTTTTCTTCTAGTTAATGCTTAAAAGTTTATTCCATTTTACAAAGTAGTGATGAATTTTGACAAGAATAAAAGGCCTTATGGTTTACAGTAGGAAAACTGCCTTTCTCCTAAAGGCCATGAAATGGTAGTCCATTGAGTGACTCTGGTTCACAAATGTGTCCTACAGAAAATCTTAAATGTACATGGGTACCAACTGTTAAAATACGAAGATTTAACACAAAATCCTCATTTCTGGATTGTCTTGAAATACTGAAAGATCTGGCAACATCAAGTTGTATTCTTCTATGGCCACAGACAGTTGGAGTTGTGTATTCATTGTCCTTGGGATAAGGTGGTAATCCTCGGCCCATCTCACGCTCTACACACCCTACTTTGCTCAATTTTGTTACCTGCCTGATTTCTGTCGGCATCTCAATTTGCAACTTCTCTCATGGAGTTCCAGGCTTACTGGGAGGAAGGAACCTGTAGATGACTACACTGACTTCCTTCTCTTACCCACCTAGTTCATGAAACACGTCATTTAGCTTCCAGAGATGAATTTCTCATTGTCTCCCTTCATAGCCATTCCATCTGTGGTCAGCTCTCCCTAGGAGAATGTATTCCATGGATTAGAGTAGATTTTTCATCTATTATGTCTTCTTGTCCCTTAGTTGGAGATCTATTGGCAATAACCCATTTGGATTATTCTGTTTCTCCAAAATTGATTTCCATAGTATTCCCAAGGGCTCAGCGGAACTTTCAGTTCACCATTTGCACTGAGCATCAAGGAACCCTGATGCCTCCTCATCCTGTACCATGTTTTATCTGGTTATTTTATGCCATTTGGAAGCTCTAGTGTGATGCATGAGGCCACCTCAGAGATTTCTCAAGGTTCACCTGGTAAGAGCCAAAGGAAGGTGTGTTAGTTTCTATAGCTTTCTCTCTCTCTCTCTCTATATATATATATATATATTTTTTAAAATTATACTTTAAGTTCTAGGGTACATGTGCACAATGTGCAGGTTTGTTACATATGTATGCATGTGCCATGTTGGTGTGCTGCACCCATTAAGTCGTCATTTACATTAGGTATATCTCCTAATGCTATCCCTCCCCCCGAAAATAGGAACCGGTGTGTGATGATCCCCTTCCTGTGTCCAAGTGATCTCATTGTTCAATTCCCACCTATGAGTGAGAACATGCAGTGTTTGGTTTTCTGTTCTTGTGATAGTTTGCTGACAGTGATAGTTTCCAGCTGCATCCATGTCCCTATAAAGGACACGAACTCATCCTTTTTTATGGCTGCATAGTATTCCATGGTGTATATGTGCTACATTTTCTTAATCCAGTCTGTCACAGATGGACATTTGGGTTGATTCCAAGTCTTTGCTGTTGTGAATAGTGCCGCAACAAACATCCGTGTGCATGTGTCTTTATAGCAGCATGATTTATAATCCTTTGGGTATATATCCAGTAATGGGATGGCTGAGTCAAATGGTATTTCTAGTTCTAGATCCTTGAGGAATCGCCACACTGTTTTCTACAATGGTTGAACTAGTTTACAGTCCCACCAACAGTGTAAAATGTTCCTATTTCTCCACATCCTCTCCAACACTTGTTGTTTCCTGATTTTTTAATGATTGCCATTCTAACTGGTGTGAGATGGTATCTCATTGTGGTTTTGATTTGCATTTCTCTGATGGCAAGTGATGATGAGCATTTTTTCATCTGTCTGTTGGCTGCATGAACGTCTTCTTTTGAGAAATGTCTGTTCATATCCTTTGCCCACTTTTGGATGGGGTTGTTTGTTTTTTTCTTGTAAATTTGATTGAATTCTTTATAGGTTCTTGATATTAGCCCTTTGTCAGATGAGTAGATTGCAAAAATTTTCTCCCATTCTATAGGTTGTCTGTTCACTCTGATGGTAGTTTCTTTTGCTGTGCAGAAGCTCTTTAGTTTAGTTAGATCCCATTTATCAATTTTGGCTTTTGTTGCCATTGCTTTTGGTGTTTACATGAAGTCCTGGCCCATGCCTATGTCCTGAATGGTACTACCTAGGTTTAATTCTAGGGTTTTTATGGTTTTAGGTCTAACATTTAAGTCTCTAATCCATCTTGAATTAATTTTCATATAAGGAGTAAGGAAAGGATCCAGTTTCAGCTTTCTACTTATGGGTAGCCAATTTTCCCAGCACCATTTATTGAATAGGGAATCCTTTCCCCATTTCTTGTTTTTGTCAGGTTTGTCAAAGATCAGATGGCTATAGATGTATGGTATTATTTCTGAGGGCTCTGTTCTGTTCCATTGGTCTACATCTCTGTTTTGGTACCAGTACCATGCTGTTTTGTTTACTGTAGCCTTGCAGTATAGTTGGAAGTCAGGTAGCCTGATGCCTCCAGCTTTGTTCTTTTGGCTTAGGATTGTCTTGGCAATGCGGGGTCTTTTTTGGTTCCTTATGAACTTTAAAGCAATTTTTTTCAATTCTGTGAAGAAAGTCAAGCCCATTGAGAATTTATGACCTCAGAATTGCAGAATAATAAATGTGTGTTATTCTAAGTTGTTGTGCTTGTGGAATTTGTTACAACAGCAAATGGAAACTAATACCCCCTGTGTCAGAGCCTGTGATCAGTGATTCGCCTCCATATCTTACTCGATGTTTTTCTTTTTTTAAAAAACTTTAAGTTCTGGGGTACATGTGCAGAATGTGCAGTTTTGTTACAGAGGTATACACATGCCATGGTGGTCTGTTGCACTCATCAACCCGTCACCTGTGTTAGGTGTTTCTCCTGATGCTACCCCTTCCCTAGCCCCCAACCCCCGACAAGCCCCAGTGTGTGATGTTCCCCTTTCTGTGTCCATGTGTTCTCATTGTTCAACTCCCACCTATGAGTGAGAACATGCAGTGTTTGGTTTTCTGTTCTTGTGTTACTTTGCTGAGAATGATGGTTTCCAGCTTCATCGTTGTCCCTGCAAAAGACATGAACTCATCCTTCTTTATGGCTGCATAGTATTCCATGGTGTATATGTGCCACATTTTCTTTATCCAGTCTCACTGATGGACAGCTTGATTCTTATCAATCCTTCATTTTAGAGATTGCAAAATGCTGTTTAGAGTGGTAAGTTAATATGCCAACATCACTTCTTGAGTTAAGCAGTCAAGTCAGGATTTGAACCCAGGCAGTCTGATACCAGAACTTGGATTTTTAACCACTGACTCTACTACCTCTCTAATATAGCTGAAAACTCTTCGACATAAGAACATCCTTCTTGGGCCAGCAGGTGCCTGAGAAGCTGCTTTCAGTGTAAGTTTTCTGTGCTGTTTGGAGGAAAATACTACATTCGTATAATAGGAATTGCGAGTTGCTGGAACCTCTAATATTGTTTGTTCTGCTGATGTAGTGTTTCCATTGGCTCTGAGCTGACTAAAGAAGTAAGGATTCTGTGTATATTGCACACCCCGTACCTGCACCCTTAGGATGTTTATGTCGCTCAACAAGCCATCCAGAAAGTCCTGAAGGTGAAAGCAGTGCATATAATTGAAACTGATATACGACTTGAAAAGTTTTGCAGGAGCGGGAGGAGCAGTATTTGCAACTATTGTCAGAACCATTAGAGAGTTGGAGATGAAGGCATTCCCCACTCTCCTGAAAAGAGAATAGAAAGAGCAAGGGGGAGAGAAAAAGAGGGAGGGAGGGAGAAGGAGAGAGAAAGAGAAGAGTGAGACTCATTCTGAAATTAGTTGAGAAAGATACATAGAGATATTTACAGTAATACAAAAACATAAAAGAAGTAAGATTTTGCAAGGCAATTTGCCAATTTTTATAAAAATTTAAAAAGAGCATACTTTGTGATCTGGCAGTTCTATGTTTTTTATTGCAGTAAAGTGTCCATAATATAGAGTTTACTATTTTAACCATTTTAAAGAGCACGATTCAGTGGCATTAAGTACATTCACAATGTTGTGCAAGGATCATCGATCTCTACTTCCAAAACATTTTCATGAGTCCAGATGAAAGTTCTGCATTTATTAACTAGTCACTCAACATGCCCCATCCCTCCAGCCCCTGGCAACCAATAATCTAACTTCTGTCTCTATGGATTTGCCTATTCTGGACATTTCATATGAATGGAATCATACAATGTTATGGCTGGCTTCTGTCATTTATCATGACGTTTTCAAGGTTCATGCCACTCTTATATAACAACAGCTAGATATAGACTAAATATCAATTGCAGTGCCATGGCTAACTCATGACACATGTGCACCATGGGAAAGATTCATCTGGTAAAATAAGGTAGAGCCTCATACTGGTGTGGAGAGGTCTCCAAGACATGTTTTTGGGTGAAAACAGACAGTTACAGAATAAAAAACACAGTCTATTATTTGTTTAAAAAGTTATAGAATGAAGTGTTGTAATTCTATAAATACATGTAGGTACATATATTAGTCTATTTTCATACTGCTATGAAGAAATGCCCAAGACTGGGTAATTTATAAAGAAAAAGAGGTTTAATGGACTCACATTTCCACATGGCTGGGGAGGCCTCACAATCATGGTGGAAGGTAAAGGAGGAACAAAGGCATGTCTTACATGGTGGCAGGCAGGAGAGCATGTGCAAGGGAACTGCCGTTTATAAAGCCATCAGATCTTGTGAGACTTATACACTGTCATGAGAACAGCACAGGAAAAACGCACCCCCATGATTCAATTATTTATCTCCCACCAGGTCTCTCCCATGACATGTGGGGATTATGGGGGTTACGATTCAAGATGAGATTTGGGTGGGGACACAGCCAAACCCTATCAGCACATCAATGCACAGAGGTTTGAGTGGATACACAACAAACATGTAACACAAGAGTGGTTGCTGTGGGGGATGAATTGAGATTAGGGATGGCGGTCAAGAGGGCTTTAGATTTGTCTCTTAATGTTTGAATTTATCAAAGGAGAATATATTCATATACTGAAAATATGTATATAAATGAATCATATTGAAAGAAAATATGAAAAGAAAGGAAAAACAGAGAAAAGGAGACCAGTGATACCAAGAAAAAGTGTAGGGGGAAGGCCACACACAGGAAGAGATCCCTGGGGATGGAATCTGGATGGACCCGTCATCACACCATTACTGTACCATTTGGAGTGGGAACATTGTGAGTGGGGAGTGTTGAATGGTGAGAGCTTTTAGAGTCAGCCTTTTCCCTGTTGTCATAAGCTGACTTTAATTATAGCATCTCCAACACTAGTGATTATTGGCTTGTTCCAGTGTTAGAAAGTCTACAGGCCAGTTCAGGACAGAGCTCCTGTTTTGAGTTTTAACTCAGCAATCAGTGTTTCGATTTTGGAGAAATTTTTTCAAGATTAATCAAGTTGTTTTTTCTTCTGTGTTGTCAGGATGATACATTTTTGGGCTGGTGGTGGGAAAAAAATCATGGTTTGCTTAAAGGAATGAAAGAGCATGACTTAAGTTGTGTAAAGGTTGGCGTTTTTTTGTTTGAAATGTCATAGCAATTAGCTACTTAATATGTGAGAGATAATTTTATGATTTAAAAAAACACCTGGTGTTAGAGGAATCAGACCAGAAAAATGAACATTTTATTTTTATTTTGTTTTCTTTGTTAAGAACTGTAAGTCCTGGTTTGCAATCCCCACCCCTATTCATTTATCCATCATTGAGAATTTTTGATGAGTGATTAGCCTATGTGCTAGATGCTGTGGTGTTAAAAAATAGGTATAGCCTCTTCCCGTGAGTGGAGCTAATGGTGTATTGGGAAAGACAGCTATTCCATAAAAAACCCAACAACTATGTGCATATGATTATAAATTCTGACAAGGGAAATTATATGTAGACAAATGAAGTTGGAATATTACTTACAGGTGTGCCCACCACAATCCACTCTGGGACAGGTAACTTGGGAGGAGATGTCTAGTTGGATTTCCACACTCTGGCCTCAGGCAATTAATTTTCTCTCTTAACGATTACGGTAATGGGTAGTAGGAGCGAGTCTTCTGGAGTTCAGTTTGCATTTAGCTGAACAAAATTTTCATGTGTGCCTGAGTCTGAAAGAATAGCTGCTCAGGGGAGCTCAGGTAGCCTGCATCATGGGAGGGAGTGGCAGCAGTGGTTTCTCGCAATGCAGTGTGGTAGAAGAGAATGAGGTCTGCTCCTTCTGGAGGATGCAAGAGGCAGGTTATGATGCAGGTTGGGGTAATGGTTGGAAATTCTCTTCCACCCTACATAACTCTGCCATTTTCTTAGTTGGCTTGCATCTTCTTTTTCTGACATTCACCTATCTCCCATTCTTTTATTGTTTTATTTCCATACTTTTTTCTCCTTTACTTTCTTTCTTTTCCAAATCCTCCTTTCTCTATTTCCTTCTGTTCTCTTCCCTCTTACTCCTTTCTTTCTTTTTTTGTTTTCATTTTGTTTTTGTTTTTGTTTTTTCTTTTTTTGGCCACCCTCTGCCTGCTTTCTTTCATTCCTCCCATTCCTTTTCTTCCTTGATCTATTGTTTTCCCTCTTTTCTCACTCTTGGTCAATGCACTTCTAGCTCTCCTAGTTTATTTCTCTACCTCCCTGCAAATCCCTCTGTTATTATCTTAGACTCACTGATGATCCCATGCAGATCCCACAAGCCTTACTTCTCTATCCCCTGCTTAAATGGAAGCTAGTGTTAAAGGGGTCATTTATCCCTTGCATTGAAAAAGCATACTGAGGATATAGGGGGACCCACTCAAAGGAAAGGGGGCGAGGGCTTTGGAAAATATAAGTGCAAGAATCACAAACATTATAAGCATAGTTTTGACACTGGGAGGTCAGAGGTGTTATTAGATGACTGGGACCTTGGGTGATTTATGTGTTTGGGGAGGTTTCATTCTGCCTGGGAGTGAATAGACTGGTTTGGACCCCTCCTTCCTTTGTTTACTTGTACCCAGGCCCTCCTTGGAAATTGTGTTATTGTAGCCTGAAAAGGCTGGGCTTCTTCACAATATCTTGGCCAAAACACCACCACAATCACCACCACCATCACCACCACCACCACCAACAACAACAACAACATTCTTGTCTTTATTAAACCTCAGGGGATGCATACTTAGAAATCCATTTAAAAATCCTAATTCTTCATCTATCCCCTCCATGAACCTGCTTAAAATGTCTCTTCTCTTGTTCGTCCCCCAAATTCTCTTGACCACATCTGGCTTGTGCTTTCTCCCCTCTTTGTCTCTTAGATGGCTTAGCCTTGCTTTCCCTCTTTCCCTTTCCAAACCTTCCGCAGTCTCCAGGGGGCTGATTTCTTATCATTCAGGCCTCAGTTCAGATGCTGCTTCCTCAGAGTGGCCTTCTCTAAACATTCTCTCTTGCAGATACTCTTAACCTTATGGGGACGATAGGAGGAAATACATTGAAGAATTTGATGAAACCAAGGACTCTTTCACAGGAAAATGCTTATATACCCAACAGTCTTCCTTTCCCGCAATCTCAGGGGATTCTTCAGCTGTCCCTGGACTTTTCAGGTGTCTGTTTCACCGAGTCAGTCTCTAAGAGCTCCCCTTCTCTTGTCACACCCTATCACCTTAGCTTGCATTTATTTGCTTCTTAACCCTTAAAAACAGTTGAAATGAGGTTTTATGTTTGTTTGCTTATTCACCATCTTCAAGGTCCCAGCCAGGAATACCTCTAATTACCATAGCAACAGGAGACACTGGAAAAAGCACTTTCAGGGTAAAGGAGTGCCAATGGAGATGGTGAGCCAAGAATTCCCCCTTACGTTTTACCATGCTGTGGTGATGCAGGTACCTCTGACTTGAAACTTAATTGAGAAGCTCCCAACGCTATGCCTGGTGGTTTCCATTTGTATTCAAACCCTTCCCTGCCTGTGGTCCTCTCTTCTATTTGCTTCTTGTCTTTTTTGATAGAAATCACTAGTTTCCCTCATCTTGCTCCTGCATTTAGAAAAGTGAACCAACTCTCCAGTTTCCCTGCTTCATGGACACACAAAATTAACATCTTGGGGATGCCAATCCTCAGGGCAGAACTCAGAGAATGTTTTCCTCCTAATTGATGGGATCTCATTGCTGAGACTCTCTTATTTCACCTCCCACCTGGGGACGAGGAGGGTTCCACAGTCTCCGGGACAATGACATTTTACTTTATTGCCTTAGAGAGAAGGAGTTACAAGGCCCAAGCACAGGGAAGATGAGGGCAGTAACCCAGGTTGCCTCTTGAAATAGCTGAAAGAAACTATCCAGGAACCGACAAATGGGCTTTGCATTCTGACAAGTGCAGGGCCCTCTTCAGCAGTTTGCGTTGGAAATTGGAAAAATGAGCCTATCATTGAAGATCTAGAGCGTTCATTCCATTTTTTAGTGAGAAAGGAGGTATTTCACAGTATTACCTTTACTGCCAAGTGTTTGTCCCAAAGATGTAAGATGATAACATGGAGGGTGATATTCCATGTGATGGATTTCTTCTTCCCTTGCCTCACTACAGAATGTTCAAAAATAAACTTTCCATCTGCAATTCCTGTAGAATATCAGACTACTCTTTGCAAGTGAGAAGACGTGATGGTCCAACCGAAGACCCCAGGGGATTACAATGATGTGTCCAAAGTCTGAGTCAGGAGCAAGAACAAAGAATGCATCCTTTTCCCCACACAAGCCCTCTGTCCTGACTCTTGATGGCCCTGGGGTCTCTTGCCTCTGTTGATATGGAGACTGGGGTCTTTGCCAATGGGGGTTGGAAGTGGGGCAGATTGAGGTTTTAGTCTGAGTTCTCTCTCTGACAGACTTGAGGGAAGTCAGTCATTTCCTCTGTGTCTTTGTTTCCCAACCTGCAATGTAGGAGGGAAGCACGCCCATTGCACAGGAGAGATTTAAAATGGAAGAGCCTCAAGTTTTAGGGAAAACAAAACAAAACAGATTTATTCATTATATATTTATTTTAGTGATGGATTCTCAGTTTGTGTCACCCAGGCTGGAGTGCAGTGTCAGGATCGTAGCTTACTGCAGCCTTGAGTTCCTGGACTACAGTGATCCTCCTGCCTCTGCCTTCGGAGTAGCTGGGATTACAGGCACAAGCCACCATGCTTGGCTACTTGTTTTTAAAAAAGTTTTTGTGGAGATGGGGTTTCACTATGTTGCCTAGACTAGTCTTGAACTCTTGACTTCAAATAATCCTCCTGCCTCAGCCTCCCAAAACAGTGTGATTTCAGCATGAACCCCTACACCCAACTTTATTTTATATTTATTTATTTATTTATGAGATAGAGTCTTGCTCTGTAGCCCAGGCTGGAGTGCAGTGGAGAGATCTTGGCTCACTGCAACCTCTGCCTCCAGGGTTCAATGATTCTTGGGCTTTAGCCTCCTGAGTAGCTGGGACTACAGACATGCACCACCATACCTGGCTAATTATTTTTGTATTTTTGGTAGAGATGAGGTTTTGCCATGTTTGCCAGATTGGTCTCAAATTCCTGACCTCAAGTGATCCACCCACCTTGACCTCCCAAAGTGTTGGGATTACAGACGTGAGCCACCGCCACCAACCTTGTTTTTTACTTATTTTATTTTTTAGATATGAGAGTTTATCATTATTATGGCAGGAACAGGTAGTGTTGGAAGTGAGACTGAGAAGGAGATAATTTCAGTCCCGCGTAGTATGCACACTGTGCTTTATGTTATGCACTGATTGAATCATATAGCTGAGTATCGTCTCTCTGCGTCAGATTTGTCCACTGTCTACACTTTGCTGTGAACTGTATGTTGCACAGCTACTTGCACAGCTGTGAACTGTATGTTGTGAACTCTATGTTGCACAGCTGATGATTTCTCTTCATCCTGATTTATTAGCCCTGGTTGATGCAAAGGGAACCTCTGCATAAAATCAAGAACAATTTATATAACCTGCCTTATCAGCAAATATCCAGAGCATTAGTCGCAGAAAATGTGTTTGTTGGTCCTGTTCCTTGCTTCTGGTGGAAGGAGCTGAAACGGCAGGTTCACTTCATCATGGACACCCTCTCCTTAACTTTGGGAACTGAGAAATATATTGGCCTCTTTCTTATCTGGGACACAAACAGTTTGCTGTTTGTGAACAGCTGGCTGAGAGTGAAGCTGGCCTTTTCTGCTGAGCAAATATAATCTGTCTTCCCTGTTCCATCTTCACATGGGAACATCAGCTTGAGAGACACTACACATATAAACCTTCCTCTTTCCCTCATCCAGCTTCCTCTATAAACTAGCCTATCCTCTGAGAGGGCTTCGTATTAAGAACCAGGATTGCAACTGGAAAAGATAGGGAATCGACCCAAGTGTCCATGAACAGGTCATTGGATAAAGAAAATGATATAAACATACCATGGAATACTACTGAGCTGTAAAAGGTACTGACATCATGTCTTTTGAAGCAACATGGATGGAACTTGAGGCCCTTATCTTTTTTTTGTTGTTATTATACTTTAAGTTCTGAGATATATATGCAGAACATGCAGGTTTGTTACATAGGTATACATGTGCCATGGTGGTTTGCTGTACCTATCCACCCATCATCTAGGTTTTAAGCCCTGCATGCATTAGGCATTTGTCCTAATGCTCTCCCTTCCCTTGTTTCCCCACCCCCCAACAGGTCCTGGTATGTGATCTTCCCCTCATTGTGTCCATGTGTTCTCATTGTTCAACTCCCACTTATGAGTAAGAACATGTGGTGTTTGGCTTTCTGTTCCTGTGTTAGTTTGCTGAGAATGATGGTTTTCAGCTTCATCCATGTCCTTGCGAAGGACATAAACTCATTCTTTTTTATGGCTGCATAGTATTCCATTGTGTATATGTGTTGAGGCCCTTAAGTGCAACAGCTCCAAAACAGTCAAACATGGCATGTCCTCACTTATAGGTGGGACCTAAATAATGTATACACATGGACACAGAGGGTGGCATAATAGACACTGGAGCCTTAAAGTTGAGGGGAATGGGAGGAGGTGAAGAATGAGAAGTTATTTAATGGGTACAATGGACACTTTTGAGTGAGGTTACACTAAAAGCTGAGACTTCACCACTACACAATATATCCATATAACAAAAATACAGTTGTATCCCCTAAATCTATTTTTAAAAGAACCATGATTGCAACTTGAAATCATATCATTTATTTTACCAGTTGGACCACTTACTAATTCAGAGCTGAACCCTGGAGGCAGAGGACCAAGATTCAAGTGTTTCTCCACCTTGGGGATGCCATTTTCTCTCTCTAGGACTTGGATCCCTTCTTTGCAAATGGAGTAATAATACTACCTGGTATTAAGTTGTTGGAAGCATTAAATCTGATAACTCCTATAATATGCTGAGTGTAGTGTCTCCTTAAGAAATACCAGGCATTTGCCTTTTTCCATTTTCTTTTTAATGAGGACATTGGCATCTTAGATTTATCAAGTTATTTCTTTATTTCTTTTTCTTTCTTTCTTTTTTTTTTTTTGAGACAGAGTCTCACTCTGTCACCCAGGCTGGAGTGTAGTGGCATGATCTTGGCTCACTGCAACCTCTGCCTCCCTGGCTCAAGCCATACTCCTGCCTTGGCCTCCTGAGTAGCTGGGATTACAAGCGCCTACAACTGCACCTGGCTAACTTTTGTATTTTTAGTAGAGAGGAGGTTTCACCATGTTGGCTAGGCTGGTCTCGAACGCCTGACCTCAGGTGATCCACCCGCCTCGGCCTCCCAAAGTGCTAGGATTACAGGCATAAGCCACCGCACCCAGCCCAAGTTATTTCTTAAAATAAGAAAATAGTATTAACCAAAACCTACCTTACAAACTCTGTTAGCCAAAATTTCTCCTGCACTTGACCTTTTGAGAAGGAGACAGGTGAAAAAAATGCCAATATAGGAATATAGTTGAGACTATTTTGAGTCAGTATGTAGAGGCAGCATTCATTTTCTGCCAAATGTGTGTGTGTGTGTGTGTGTGTGTGTGTGTGTGTAGAGAGAGAGAGAGATTCAAGGGGTGCATATGCAGGTTCATGACATAGGCATATTATGTAATGCTGAAGTTTGAGCTTCTTATGTTCCTCTTGCCCACGTAGTGAATGTACTACCTGCTAGGTAGTTTTTCAACCCTTGCCCCCCTCCCTACCTTCTCCCTTTTGTGATCCCCAGTGTCTACTGTTCCCATCTTTATGCCTGTGAGCACCCAATTTTAGCTCCTACTTATTAGTGAGAACATGTGTTATTTGGATTTCTGTTTCTGTGTTAACTCAGTTAGGATAATGGCCTTCAGCTGCATCCATGCTGCTGCAAAGGACATGATTTCACCCTTTTTATGGCTGCATAGTATTCCATAGTGTATATATAGCACATTTTCTTTATCCAATCCATTGTTGATGGGTATGTGGGTTGATTCTATGTCTTTGCTATCGTGAATAGTGCTGTGATAAACATACGAGTGCAGGTGTTTTTTTGGTAGAACCATTTATTTTCCTTTGGGCATATACCCAGTAATGGGATTGCTGAGTCGAATGGTAATTCTATTTTTAGTTCTTTGAGAAATCTCCAAACTACTTTCCACAGGGGCTGAACTAATTTATATTCCCACCAGCAGTGTGTAAATGTCCCTTTTCTCTGCAACCTTGCCAACATCTATTATTTCTGACTCTTTAGTAATAGCCATTCTGACTGGCATCTCATTGTAGTTTTGATTTGCTTTTCTCTTGTGATTAATGATGCTGAGCATTTTTCATGTTTGCTGACCACTTGTATGTCTTCTTTTGAGAAGTGTCTGCTCATGTCCTTTGCCTGATTTTAATGGAGTTATTTTTTTTTCTTAATTTAAGTTCCTTATAGCTTCTGAATATTAGCCCTTTGTTGGATACTTACTTTGCAAATATTTTTCCCCATTCTGTAGGTTGTCTGTTTAGCGTATTGATAGTTTCTTTTGCAGTGCAGAAGATCTTTAGTTTAATTAGGTTCTGATTGTCAATTTTTGTTTTTGTTGCATTTGCTTTTGAGGACTTAATCATAAATTATTTGCCTAGGCTAATGTCTAGAACGGTATTTCCTAGGTTTCTTCTAGGATTTTTTATAGTTTGGGGTCTTACATTTAAGTCTTTAATCCATCTTGGATTAATTTTTGTATATAGTAAAAGAGGGGTCCAGATTTAGCCTTTTGCATATGGATAGCCAGTTTTCCCAGCACCATTTATTGGATGGCGGTCCTTTCCTCATTGTTTATTTTTGTTGACTTTGTCAAACATCAGTTGGTCGTAGGTGTGCAGCTTTATTTTATGGGGTCTGTATTCTGTTTCACTGGTCTATGTGTCTTTTACAAGTACCATGCTGTTTTGGTTGCTGTAGCCTTGTAGTATAGTTTGAAGTTATGTAATGTGATGGCTTTGACTTTATTCTTTTTGCTTAGGATAGCTTTGCCCATTTATCAACCCTATATTTTTTATTTGGGGACAAAAGAAGATGGATGTTCAGAGAGCACTAAAGCCTTACCAGGTCACATATCAAGATTCAACTTTGTTTTGTTTCCTTATTGAGGCAGAATAATGGACCAAGATATCAAGTCTTCAATATTGGCTTGAAGAGAAAATGAGAGTTAGTTGTAGGACCCTCCTCCTCTCTGGTTATCATGGTTCTGTTCTGGGGCATCTTGGGCTACATTCCGTCAAAGCATGGAGGGACTTGCAGTATTGTGGAAAGAACCTAGGTGGATAGTCAGTCTTATTTGAGATTAATCATATTTTGGCGTAGTTCTAACCATCTCAACCTGGGGAAGTTACTTAAATTCTCTGTTCCTCATAATGGAGATAATAATGGCTTCTTGAGAGGGTTGTTGTGAATATGATATTGTTTAAGGCACCTGTCACTCAGCCTGGCATATGGAAGATGCTCTTTGAATATTCACTGTCCTTGCTAAAAATGTGTGTGTGTGTTAGAGAGAGATTAGTTGGTACACACAGAGAAGGAAAGAGATGGCTGGATGACTGTGGTGGGGAATTGATACAGACTTGCGGGAGCTGGAGGAAGGTTTCTGGTGTTCTGTATCTTGAAGCTTGATTTGGAAAATGGTTGTATCGATGTGTTCAAATGGTAGAAAATTGAGTGGTATACTATAATTTGTCCACTGTTTTTATGTATTAAAAATTTAAAAATGTGTGTTTGTAAGACCTCTCTCTCACACAGATACCTCTATGGATCTCTTTCCTTCAGTGTTCAGGAGAGACACACTCCCCAGACATCTTGGCATCTCCTTTTAGTCACTCTTGATTCCTGCCCCTGACATCAGTGATGTAGGCTCTTAATTCTCTTGAGATCTGGTATTCTTCTATTGCCTCTAAGTGCTAGGTTGGTGTTGTGGGAGCCATATGGGCTTTGGAGGCAGAAAAACCAGGGTTTGCATCTCGGGCTTATTTTTCACAAGCTGCAGATTTCTTGTCCACAAAATGGTTGCTGTGAGAATTAGAGATGATTCAGGTAAACCACTGAGCATGATGCTAGACACGTCCAAGTATTAGCTGTACAGTCTTTGGATTTATCTCCTGGGTAGAGAGAACTTCCTGCCCCAAGTCTGGAAAGCTGTCAGCTTTTGTAGAGTAAACTCTTGAAATGTATTGAATTGACTCCATGCTTGGGAATTTTCTCCATTTAGAATGGGTGTTTCTATCCGGTTTAGAACTGAGTTCAACCTAGATCCTCCTAAAACTATTTAAGACCATTGCTTCTGACATGGACTCTGCAGAGTAAACAGATCTCACATGAATGAGAACTTCTCCATCTTTCTTTGTTTTTATTTAAGCCAAATATACAGAATTTGAATGTCTAATAATTTTCTTCTATTGGGGTCATTGGTTTAATTTTCTTTGCTTAAGGGAGAGATGACTAGATATTTTTTGTATGCTGCTCTTGAAACATGTTTTGGCATTTTTGTTTGCTTTCTTATGCCCTCATTTATTTTACTGCATTTGGATAACTGGATGTTATCAGGTAACTACTATTCTTAGTGAATAGGTGGAATTTCACTTCCGTGCCTAACAGCATACAAAGAAAACAGCATTATTCTAGCTGCATTTTTTTCCTCCCATAGTTTCCGAGTTAAAAATGGGAGTGAGTTGGCTTTCATATGCACCTACAAAATTAATGTTTTACAAAAGGAAGAAATATAAAGTCTTTAGGCCATCTTTATTGGCCTAATGCCTAGAATCCTTTAGAGAGGTCTGGGCCAAGTTAGGGTTAGGGTTAGGCTTTGTTTTTTCATAATTAGTAATCTGGTTGTGGGAAACAGACATGCTCTGCAATAACAAACAGCCATACCAGTGAGTATCAAATTATGTGCCCAGTGAAAAGTGGAGTCCCTAATACAGTGTCTCAATGTGGAGTCTATGGACCTCCTGCATCAATGATGCCAAGTATGCTCGTTCAGAATGTAGATTCCTGGGGACCATATCCAGAGATTCTGATTCCATGGTGCTGGAAGGAAACTTGGGTATATGCATATTAAAAAGATCATTAGGGTGATTTTGATGCTAAGTTATTGAATTACTAGCAGTCTACACAATTGGAGGACAGAAAGTACCTATGTGAGGTTGTAGTATTTATGGAAGAGGGAAGAGGTGATATCTAGATCTTGAAAGATAAAACACTGACAATATAAACTTTTTTTTTTTTTTTTTTTTTTTTTTGAGATGGAGTCTTGCATTATTGCCTGGGCTGGTGTGATCTCAGCTCATTGCAACCTCTGTCTCCTGAGATTAAGTGATTCTCCTGCCTCAGCCTCCCAAATAGCTGGGATTACAGGTGCCTACCACCACGCCTGGCTAATTTTTTGTATTTTTTAGTAGACATGGGGTTTTACTATGTTGACCAGACTGGTCTCGAACTCCTGACCTCATAATCTGCCCGCCTTGGCCTCCCAAGGTGCTGGGATTACAGGTGTGAGCCACTACACCCGGCCCATTTTATTTCTTTAAAAGAGACTTTTGGTTATTGTAATAACATATGTACATTGTTAAAACAGAAATACACTATAAAATAAAATTGACAAAGATCACTTGTAATTTCACCACAGCTGTAACTCTTTGGTGGAGTTTTTCAATCTTATTTTTTTTAAACAAATATTTTTATGATTGGCTTGTGTATACATTTTGGTTTCACTTTTATTATTCACCTAACATCTTAATTTCAGTTGATCATGTTATGACAACTTCTCCATAAGCACTTTTTCTTGGTGGTAGCATATTCCTTTTCCTTAGTTGTAGGATTTTCTACAAATTTCCTTTCTTATCAGTATATCTTGGTACCCAGGCAGAAGGAACAATGCTGTTGATGGTTTCTGTTTCCAAAGGAGATTGGGTAATTTTCTTTTGCTTTAAAGTTGTGTGATCATTCTGTTGTATACGTATATATAAACATAGTGTACCTATAAATGTATGTAATTATAAAATATCAATTAAAAATAAAGTAGGTATATGTGTTTCTGGGGTACATGAGATATTTTGATACAAGTATACAATGCATAATAATCACATCAGAGTAGATGGGGTATCCATCACCTCAAGCATTTATCCTTTCTTTGTGTTAAAATCCAATTATACTGTTACTTTTTAATGTACAATAAATTGTTGTTGACTGTAGTCACCCTGTTGTGCTATTAAATATTAGATCTTATTCATTCTATCTAACTATCTTTTTGTACTTATTAACCATCCCTACCTCATACCACCCCCAACTACCCTTCCCAGCCTCTGGTAACCATCACTCTACTCTCTACCTCCATGAGTTCAATTGTTTTAAATTTTTTTAGCTCTCACAAATAAGTGGGAATATGAAGCTTGGCTTTCTGTGCCTGGCTTATTTCACCTAACATACTAACCTCCAGTTCCATCCGTATTGTTGCAAATGACAGGATCTCATTCTTTTTCCTGGCTCTATAATACTCTTTTGTGCATATGTACCACATTTTCTTTATCCATTTGTCTGTTGACAGACATATAGGTTGACTCCAAATCTTGGCTATTGTGAATAGTGCTGCAACAAACATGGGAGGGCCTTGATATTTTCCTCTTAATTCACTGACTAATAAACATCACTTCCTAATGATAAGGCAGATAGAAACCAAAAGAATAAACTAAAATTTCATTCTATTCTAAATGCGGGACCATATAAAATGAACATATAAATAATTGGCCCCATATCTGGATGTTGTAATAATATCATTAGGTTTGTTCTTACTGATTACAAGGAAGTTAACATCTTTAGGTTTGGGTCCAACCTAACTGAGAAGCACACCTAGAGAGTTGGGCACATCAGGAAACTTTTGTCAGTAGTCTGGTTTCTGGCAGAGTCTCATGGAGAGTAACTCTGTGTTTGTGTAACACAAGTTACTCTGTGTGTGTGTGTGCATGCGCGCATGCATGAGTGTGTGTCCACCTGTGAGTGTGTCTGAGAGAAGGAGAACATACTGGTGTGTGTGTGTGTGTAGCTGAAGGAGTGTCATATCACGGATACTTTTATTAGGGAAATCTGGAAGATAGCAGCAGAGCTTTTGATTATCTTTGAACCTCAAAAAACAAACTAACAAAAGTAATAAAAAACCAAAGACTCATGGGTAATAGCTACAAAAAATTATGAAACAGGATGTCCCCATGAATTCTAAAAATAAGCATGTAGATAAAAATCACAATTACAAATCCCATGTGGTATTAGAAACTGCGTGTGAGAAAGTAAAGACCGAGTTACTTGTGATGCCTCTGAGAGTTCGGGAAGTTCAAGATCATCATCAGGTACTACTGGAAAATGAGGGAGACCATTCTGAGGACAATAGCTACAGCAGAAATGGTGCTTGGAAAAGTGGATATTCATATGCAGAATAATGAAACTAGGCCTCTATCTCTCACCATATACAACATACACTCAAAATGGGTTGAAGACTTCAATGTAAAACCTAAAACTATGAAACTACTAGAAGAAAACAGGGTAAACTCCAGGGCATTGGTCTGGGAAAAGATTTTTATAGAGAAGACCTCAAAAGCACAGGTAACACAAGCAAAAATAGGCAAATATAAAAGCTTCTGCTCAGCAAAGGAAAAAAGAGAGTGAAGAGACAACCTGCAGAATGAGAGAAAATATTTGCAAACTACTCATCTGACAAGGGATTAATATGCAGAATATACAAGGAACTCAACAGCAAAAAAATATAATCGGATTAAAAAATGGGCAAATGAGTTAAATAAACATCTCTTAAAGACATGCAAATGGACAAGTTTATGGAAAATATACTCAACAAATGAGAAAAATGCAAATCGAAACCACAATGTGATATAATCTCAGCTCAGAAAAGATATTATCAAAAATACAAAAATACTGGCAAGGATGCAGAGAAAGAGAACTCTTACACATTGCTGGTGGGAATTTAGAACAGGCATGATGAAAACCGGTATGGAGATTCCTCATACTAAAAGTAGAACTCCTGTAATGATCCAGCAACCCCACTACTAGGTAAATTTTAAGAGGAAAGGAAATCAGTATGTTGAAATATTCTTTACCCACTGCAGCACTATTCACAGGGGCCAAGACATTGAATCAACCATTGAATTAACAGATGAAAATGTGGTATGTATACACAATGGAATACTATTCAGCCATTAAAACAACAACATCTTGTTATTCATGGCAACATAGATGAGCTTGGAGGACACTATGTTAAATAAGCCAGGCACAAAAAAACCAAATATCACATGTTTTCATTATGTGGAAGCTCAGAACGTTGATCTCATGGAAGCAGAAAGTAGATTAGTGGTTACTAGAGGTCAAGAAGGGTGTAGCCACAGGTTGGTTAAAGGATACAAAATTACACTAGACAGGAAGAATAGGTTCTAGTATTCTATCACACTGTAGGATGACCATAGTTAAAAATATATTGTGTATTTTTAAATAGCTAGAAAAGCAGACTTTTTAATGTTCTAAACACAAGAAATGACAAGTTTAAGGTGATGGATAAGCTAATTACTTTGCTTTGATCATTACACATTGTATACATCTATTGAAATATCACACCGTACCCCATAAATATTAATATACAATAATGTCAATTAAAAAATAAAGTATCAGTATGAACTTATGATGTATTTTTACTTAAAATACATATATCCTAGAACAGTAACCAACCTAGTAAAAGTAAGTACCCCTCCACTCAGAGTTTGGTTTTTAAACTATTTTCCACTGAGGGGGACCACTGGGAAAGTGGGTGATTCAAGGTGTAGGGTGGAAATGAACAAGATAAACCTTCCTAGAGTGCCTTGTCACTGCAATGAGCAAAGCAGTTACCAAAGACTATAGGCCAAAGGGACTCAGAAGCCAATCTGAAAAGTATCAACTGGCCAAAGATGAAACAGTTTGGGCATCAATGAAGGTACTCATTGCAAGGGATTGAAATACATAAAATCCATGAGTTTTATAATAATACATCCATGAGTTTGTAATAATAAAATATTATAAAAGATAACTAATTGGTAACCCTTGGAGGATGCTAGGGAACCAATTCATTGCTCTGAAAACATACATGGGGGAAGAAGCACACGTTTACTATATTCTGCCCTTCTTATATCAGCTCTCCCTTAGGCCAACCAAATAGCTGACAAAGGAAGATTTCTCTTTTTGGCATAGTTCCAGGTAATAAATGAAGAAGGATTAGTAGAATTGGAATATCCCTACACTGCAAACTTTAATGAACTAATGGATTCAGGCAATTATTGTCAATGCCTGCGAATGTTACAAAAGACAACCAGAACATTTATTTTTTAAAGAAAGTACACACATCACTTACGAAGTATTCTTGGCAAAATAAATGAGATCTACATCTGCCTCTGGCCTGAACTGCCAGCAAATATGGGAGGGGGCATAAGTGTGTTAGATGATATCATGGGCATGTCATCGGCAAAATCCAGACTACTGGAAACTGCAACAAAAGACCCAGTTTTTAAAACCAAAAATAGAATGAAGTAAAAAGAGTCTCAAGAGTCATATTAATTAGACTGGCTGCAGTGGCTTACACCTGTAATACCAGCACTTTGGGAGGCTGAGGTGGGCAGACCACTTGAGGCCAGAAGTTCCAGACCAGCCTGGACAACATGGTGAAACCCCCGTCTCTACTAAAAATGTAAAAATTAGCTGGGCGTGGTTGCTCATGTCTGTAATCCCAGCTACTTGGGAGGCTGAGGTAGGAGAATTGTTTGAGCCTAGGAGGCAGAGGTTGCAGTGAACAGAGATCAGAGCACTGCACTCCAGCCTGGGCAATAGAGCAAGACTCTGTCTCAAAAATAAACACATAAATAAATACCATATTAATCATATAGATCTGGTGTGTATACAAAGTCAAAAGAATAAGATTTTTCTAAAAGTATGTAGAACAATCAGGGAAATGTGAACACAGATCAGACACTTGATAATATTAAGGATTAAGGTAAATTTTGAGTGTGATGATGGTATTGTGATATTTGTAAAAAGGAGTCCTTGACTTTTAGAGATGCATACTGAAGTATTTACAGATGAATGATATGATGTCTGGAGTTCACTTCAAAATAATACATTGGAAGGAGGACATTGGTAAGAATAGAGACAAAACAAGATCAGTCATTAATTGAAAATAGTTGAAATTGAGTGGTGGATACATGGGGGTTCATTATACTATTTTTTTCCTTTTCTATGTTTGACATTTACCATAATGACAAGTTTAAAAAGAATATAAAGTGACCCAAGTTTATATGAACCTTTCTGGAAATGACCTAATGGGATCATAACTAAGCTTTGCAGATAGGTAAACGTCTACCAGTCCAATTACCTTGAGACATTGTTGGAGGCGCTGAGCAGCATGGCAGTGCTGCCTTGAGATCATAGAAGGAATCCTCCCAGTCAGGAAGTGAACAACAGACAGCATGGATGGCATTTTCAGTTTTTATTCTAATGCTAATTTGTGCATTTCCTGTCTTGTAGTTCTTTCAGCACCTTGCGAGTGCTGGACAGCTACTGTGACTGGTAGCTTTTAACCCTGCAGCCCAGGCCTGCTTTTTTTTCCCTCCTCTAAGGACTTTGCAGGGTGCAACTATTCTCTCTCTCTCTCTCCTTTTCTTTATTGAGACAGAGTATCTGTCTGTTGTCCAGGCTGGAGTGCAGTGGTGTGATCTCGGCTCACTGCAACCTCTGCCTCTTGGGTTGAAGCAATTCTAATGCCTCAGCCTCCTGAGTAGCTGGGACTGCAGGTGTGCATCACCACACCCACCTAATTTTCCTTTTCTTTTTTTCTTTAGTAGAGATGGGGTTTCGCCATGTTGGCCAGGCTGGTCTTGAACTCCTAGCATCAAGTGATCTGCCTGCCTTGGCCTCCCAAAATGCTGGAATTACAGGACTGAGCTACCATGTCTGGACTGTTCTCTAGTTATATAGGAGAATTTTCCAATATCACCAGAGTCTATGGTTTCACTTTCAATGTAGTATAAATATCTTGGGTATATGTACTTTTATCTCATACATATATACACACACACATAAGTCATATATATATATATATACACACACACACACACACATATACACATAGTCCCATAGTCCCTTATGTATGTATAGGACTGTACAGCCCCCAAGTGTTTTCTAGTACAGTCATTCATTCAGTGAATATTAAATGCTTAAATGTCTGGCATTGTACTAGAGAATGAGGATACAGTCTTTTCATGTCCAGATTCTAAGTACATTCTAGTATAGGGAGACATCAATACACAAGTGAAAAAAGTAATTTCAGATTTTGGAAAGTGCTATGGGGGAGGTAATAAGCAGAGCTGTGATTAAGACTGACGGACAAAGACCCTGCTCTAGCAAGAAAAGGCCTCTCAGAGCATGAGACGTTTAAGCTGAAATCTGAAGGATGAAAAGGAGGTCCTCATGATGGGAAGAGCAGAGGGAAAAGCATTCCAGGTATAGGGAACAGACAGTGCAAAGACAATGAGGAGGGAAAAAGCTGGTGACAGGAAACTGTCAAGGCCTATCATAGAGTAAAATGAGAAGGATGGAGAGCGGCCTAAGGGATAGGAGCTGATCTTGTCTTCAGAATAACCATGTGGCACTGCCTTCCTTGTTTCTTCCATTTCACAGATAGGACAACTGAGGCAACCTTCTATGTCATTGCTAGTAAGTCACAGAATGAGAGCTTGAATCCTCTTCACCAGACTCCAGATCTAGTGTTCCCTTCGAGTAGATAAAATAAACCTGTTAGAATCTTAGTCTCCTCTTGGCTTACTTTGTCACAACCAGAGAGATCAGTTTAAGCTGTGCTTGGCATGACCAGAGTGAGGGACTTGCATTGTAAGAGAGGCAGGATACCACATGCTCCTGAAATCAATGTCAGGATTTCTTGGCAGGTTTCATTGTGGGAGTCGGAAATGTGGGCACCACTTTTTAATGTCTTAGAAGTGTCTGTGGGTACATAAGCAGAATTTACTGTCACATCCATCTGCTTCTCTCCCTCTGTCTTGCTGAGTAACCTGCCATTTGAGATGAGGAGCTTGCACCATGTTATGTCATCAGGGTCCATTAAGACATTACTCTGATTCCAGAGGAACATCAGTTCCGAATACATAGCAACTTGCTTTCATCTTCCGAGGGATGCCAATTGTTGATTCCTTGCTCCTCTTCAAAGGGAAGTGTAATAAAAATCCTTCTGGAGGAATTTTCCTACTGGCAGTGATCATCTTCATAGTGAACTTGAGCCAGGTCACAGAGTGGAAGAAATTTGGTGTTCTTACAGAGGGAAGATCTTGCTTTATTGAGGAGGAAGAAGAGGAGGATGGAGAGGAAGGGAAGGAGGAGAAAGAGGAGGATGGGGAAGAAGGGGAGAGTGAGAGGAGGAAGGGGATCGGGGAGGAGGAAGGGAAGGACTAAGGAGCAGACAAAGTACTAACCACCTTCCATACTCATGTTAATCATCACAATAAACCAGCAAGGCTGGGAATTATCACCTTTCTGGAAATGAGCAAAATGAGGCTAAGCAAGGTGAAGAGACTTGCCCAAGTTCACACAGATAAGAGGAGGCTGAGCCAGGTCCCTGTAACTCCATTTCCCTGAATCACATAGCTTCTCCATGGATGCTTTGAAGAGTGACCCTTGCTTTCTAGATCAAATCACACACAACTCTAACTTGCATTGGGAGCTGACAGCCCATTGCTTTTTCTTTATCAGTTGGTGCTTTAGTTATGCTGTAGCGTTGTCGTATTTTATAACATCCAAGTGCCTCATTTTGCATGGAGGAAAAGGCTCAAAAAGGCGAAGAATGTGTCCAAAATCATCCAGTGAATACATGGCATAGGCAGCATCCAAGTTCTGACTCCAAGTCTAGTGCCCTCTTCTCAAACCACAGCTGTCTTGTTCTTGCCCAAGATCTTTTTTTTCATCTTTGTTGTTAAGCTGTGGGTTGACCTAATTAAAAACAGTTTTTTTAAAATTTTATTTTTATTTTATTTTTATTTTTGTGAATTAGAGATTGCTTGGAGCTGAGATTGAGGCTAAGAGAGGTACTTACTCACCAAAGTCTACTCCCCCAGGAAAAGGCGACTGAATTGAAGTGTGTGTGTGTGTGTGTGTGTGCGTGTGTGTGCGCGCGTGCGCATGTGAGTGCATGCACACATGGATGTGCACGTGTGCATATGGAGTATGAGGAGGAGAGTGGGGCACTTTTATATATGTACTGGTTAAAATTTAGTGACAAAGCTGCCTGAACGTGTGCTGTGGTTAATGATTGCTTGAGCTCTGCCTTCCACTCTCAGCTTTGGAGTGGGTGGTACGCTGTATACAGAGCACCTAGCGTGCGCACAGAACTCTCCTTTCATTTCTACACATAAAGAGCTTAACATAGTATCTGGCAGATGGCATGCAATGAATTTAACTTTAATTATAATTATCTCATTTAGGGTGAGGTAATACTATTTTTTTCAGTTTTACAGATTAGGAAATGGAGACTTCAAGGGTTAAATAACTTCCTAAAATCACTCAATTAGCAAATGATAAACCCAGGATTCAAACTCTGGTCAGTTCTCCCTCCCTCTCTCCCTCCCTCCGAGGGTATTGCTCTGTTGCCCAGGCTGGAGCGCAGTGGCACAGTCATGGCTCACTGCAGCCATGGATTCCTGGGCTCAAGCGATCCTCCTGTCTCAGCCTCCCAAGTAGCTGGGATTACGGGCATGTGCTCCCACACCTGACTTGTTTAATTTTTGAAAATGGTATCTTGCATATCAGCTTCAGATTGAGTAGGACTATGTAGTAAACTGGCTGGTGAGAGATTAATCGCTACAATCAGTTAGAGAAGGGGGAGAGTCAACTCTTGCTTTGTTGTCGGAATCAGAACCAAAATTATTTTGGGCCCTCCTGTTTCAGGTCTGCAATGAATCTCATTTACAGCAGTGAACTGAACACACACAGGAAAACTATTTTGTATTCCACTCATGTGGCAGCATTTGCCTGGTAAGGCTTGGTTCTCCAATCTCATTTGTCACCCGATGTGGTGTCAGGCTGGCCACCCGATAGATAGTGGCTTCTCTCGGAGGGATAAATCTACAAGTCACACCAGCTGAATGGCTTCAGAGGACATGCATCATTTGTGAGGCTCCTAAAGGTGGGAGCTGCGCGCCTGTGATTTCATTACTGCAATTAGAGTGCCGACTTTCATTTTTCTATAATTCCACTGATGACATTAGTCGTGTTAACAAGACAGAACAAACTTGGCTCTAAGTGTTTTTGGATGCTTAATGCCACCAGCACTTCTGACTCTGAGTTGGTTCAGGGTCCTGGAGCTTGCAGTTTTCTGTTGGGTTTCAAATGCCAACTTTAAAGAGGAGGCTTGGGTTCCACTCTTACTGCTAATAAAAGACTCACAGAACAGAGGAAGGAACGTTCAACAAAGGATCGGAACACCGGGATCTGGCAGCAACTCGTTTGGTTACAGGAGACCAGTTAGTGTCCTGTTCTCCTTTGGACATGTGAGAAAGTTAGGTTACATAAGTGTTTCCCAGAATATGGGGCTGCATATCACCTCGGGTAAAGGAGATGGCTTTAGGTGGTACACAGCACCAGTTAAAGAACACAGACTCACATAGTAGTCATGCCATGATGTCTGGCTAGGATTTAATGATATGGTTTGCTATATGTTCATGGTGATTATGTAAGTGACACGAGGCTTCCCATTTATGTAAGCTATAAAATTTCCCTTAGAATAGCTTAATTACGTTTTAAAAAGTGAGTCGGTTTGTAGACTAATAATAAATAATGGGAAATATCTGTGACTGAAGTTGAAGAGGAACTGTGATTGTGGAGTTGTCTATTTTTCCTTTTAGTTCCATTCTATATTTTTGGGGTTCTGTTATTAAGTTCATCCACATTTATGGTTATTATATCTTTCTGATGAATTGACCCTTTTCTCTTTATGAAATGCCCCTCTCGGAATAGTCCTTGTTTTAAAGTCTGTTTTATCTGATGCTAATAAAGACGGTCCCATCTTCTAACACTTTCTGGTTGTGTGGTGTATCTTTTTCCATTAATTTACTTCAATCTGTCTGTGTCTTTACATTGAAAGTACATCTCTCATAGACAGAGAATAGTTGGTCTTGTTTTTGTCTGATCCATTCTGAGAATCTTCAACTTTTAGTCCACAGTCATTTAATGCAATTATCGATGTGTTTGAGTTTTTTGTTGTTTATTGTTTATTGTTGTTTCTATATTTCCCCTCTATTTTTCATGTGTCTCTCCTCCCTTTCCTGCTCCGTTAGTTTTCTGTTGCTGCTGTGATGAATGATTCGCAAATCGAAGAGTTGTGGAACTGAGGTTCCCATTGATTTGCAGTCTCTGGATGGCGGGCTGGTCTTTGCTCCTAGAGAATTCTTTCTCATGCTTTCCGTGAGCCCTCCAGCAATGGTGAGTGAAGATCCTCTGACACTTTGAGTCTCTCTGACTTCTTCTCTGCTACTTCTCTGACTGCAGCTGGAGAAAGTTCTCTGTTTTTCAGGTGACACGTAAGTAGACTCCATGGAATAAACCAGGATAACCTCTCTGTTTTTAGGTCCATAATCACTTTTTTCACATAACACATTCAGAGATTCTCGGGTTAAAGGTGAAAATCTTTGGGGGATTTATTTTGCTCATTATATCTGCCTTCTTTTGGATTTTTAGAGTATTTACACACTTTGTTTTAACTTATTTATTGACTTTTAATCAATACCTCTCATCTCAATAGATGAAGAATTATCTTAATAGATGCAGAAAAAGTATTTGAAAATTTTAATACTTTTATTCCTATAAAACTTAAATTAATTCCTTCTATAACCAGTTTGCTGAGTGTTTTCCTGATAAAAGTATATCTGATAAAGATCAAGTACAACAAGCCCACAACAAACACCATACTCAATGGTGAAAATTGAGAGCTTTTCGTCTATGATCAGGAACAAGACAAAGATGTTCAATCTCACCACTTCTATTCAGCATAGTACTGGAAGTCCTAGCCAGAGCAATTAGGCCAGAAAAAGAAATAAAAGGCATCCAAATTGGAAAGGAAGAAGTAAAATTATCTCTATTTGCATTTTTAAAGTGATTGCTCTAGGGATCACATGAAACGTCTTTAACTTTTCACAGGCTACTTAGGGTTAGTATTGCATTGCTTCACATACAATGTAGAAACTTTTCAGTATAGGGCCCGCTGATTCCCCTTACCATCCTGTATGCTATAGTGTTATAAGCCTTGCATCTGTACATTAATACCCAAGAGGCAATGTAAGGATTTGTGCTTTAAATAGTCATATGCATTTGTATTTTTTAAAAAAATTAAAAGAATAAATAATCTTTTATGCTTACCCAGATATTTATGCTTCTAATGCTCTTCATTAATTCCTGAAGGAATTAGAGTTTTCTGGTGTTACTTTCCTCTGATGTCAGCTTGAATAACTTCCTTTAGTATTTCTTGAAGAGCTGGTCTGCTGGAAATGAATTCTCTTAGTTTTCTTTTATCTGAAAAGTCTTTAATTCTTTTTCATTCTTGAAGGACATTTTCACTAAAAATAGAATTTGGTGTGTTTTTTTTCCCCTAGCACTTATAAAGACATTATTCCACTGTCTTCTGGACTCTGTAGTTTCTAATCTTAAGTCTGTGAAAAATTTGAATCATTGTTCTCTATATATAATGTGCTATTTTTCTCTTGCTAATTTTGAGATTTTCTTTCTTTTGATTTTCATCAGTTTGACTATGATGTGCCTAGCATGGTTTTCTCCACATTTGTCCTATTTGGGGTTCTTTGAGTTTCTTGAATTTGAAAATTTATGTCTTTCTTCTTTTTGGCCATTATTCTTCAATATTTTTTCCCCTTCTCCATTCTCTTTCTTGTAGAAACTTTTGAAACCACCTTTGCAAAAATTGTAACTGAGAAATTATGGCAGTGAAAGAGATCTGACTTAAGTGACTTCATCTTGCTTCTAACCTCCAAGTTGTCCCTGTTTTTCCTGGGCGTGGGTGTAGGCCAAAATAACCTTCAGAGAAACTTAGTTTATAGTTTAACTTTGAAACAAAGAGATATTAGCCCTTTCTCAAAACAAACACCCTTTCTGCCTGGGGACCAGACTGCCTAAAGCCACAGGATGAGAAATTATGGTTTAGGAATCATGAAGCTGAAGGCTGCAAGACTCTAAACCTCCCCAAATTGCTCCTGGGGATAACATCACTATTGTAAAACCTAAGATCAGTACTTGAGATATTTTGCAGACCCTGCATCTGATGGATCTGTTAGCACCACCCAGATTGATAAACTGGCTCATCTGGCCTTGTGTCCCCACCTAGGAACTGACTCACAGCAGGAGGACAGTTTTAACTCCCTGTGATTTCATCTCCAGCCAGCCAATCAGAACTCCCAACTCACTGGCCCTCTACCCACCGAATTATCCTTAAAAACTCTGATCCCTGAATTCTTGGGGAGACTGATTTGAGTCATAATAAAACTTTGGTCTCCTGCACAGCTGGTTCTGTGTGAATTACTCTTTCTCTGTTGCAATTCCCCTGTCTTGATAAACTGGCTCTGTCTAGGCAGTGGCAAGGTGATCTTGGGTTGTTACACTTTAAATCACATGTATGTTAGACCTCGCTCTGTTAATTTATAAAAGCCCCTCTGCTTACGTCATTTCTATTGATCTGTCTTCAAGCTCTCTGACTCCTACCTCTGTCATCTTCATTCTCATATTAGTTCTATCCAGTCAATTCTTTATTTCAGATATTTTATTTTTCAGTTCTAAATTTTTTTAAAATTTTCCTCTTCTGAGAATTCCTACCTTTTTCTTTGTGATGAGCATATTTTCCTTTACCTCATTAAGTATATTGTTAGAATAGCAGCTTTAACTATTCTAACAATATACTTAATATTGGGATTGACCTCTGTTGATTGTCTTTTTTCCTTGAGAATGGGTCAGATTTCCCTATTTCTTATATGTAAAGTAATTTTGAATTGTACTAGCACTTTGTGAATGCTATATTGTGGGTTACAATATATTTCTTTAAAGAGTATTCATATTTGTGTCTTAGCAGGTAATTAACCTGGTTATACTTAAATTTCCATCCCTGTCTCTTGGATGGAGGCTCAGTTGTCAGTCCTGTTAGGTTTAGATGCAAACTACTTTGAGCCTTGTCTACTCACCCTTTGTTCAAGGACTGACCAGAGACTTGGGCAGAGTTTACATATACATGCCAAGAATTCCCTTTTCTAAGTCTCTTCTTTCTGGGGTTTTTATATTCTGCTGGCCATGGACTTCCAGGTCTCTAACTTCCACCTTTTCAGGCAAGAAAGACCGTGGCTCTTCCATTAGATGTTGAGCCACCCAGTGCCATTTTGGGGTGGCAGCATGCTGTCAGACCTACGTGGCAAAAATGTAGAACTCACTCTATGATGAGCCCTTCTTCCATGTTTCAATGTCCCTGTGAAATCTACTGGCTGTTTTTATTCTACAGAGCCTTCAGGTATCTTTTTTCCTTCTAGCTTTAAGTGTTTACCTGTTTGGGTGTGGGAGGGAATCTGTTAAGAGATTTCCTGCCATACCAGAAGCAGAACTCCGGCTATCTTCTGTTACTGTCTTACACTTCTGCACTGCTGGAACTATCTTTGCAGATAAACTAGATCAGATAATTTTTATGGTGAATTTAGACTGGCATGTTATCATCTTCAGCCATCTCATTTTCTTACCTGACATTGGCAGTTTTACATTCTTATATACTGTTGCTACAAGATATAGGAGGTAGAAACAAAAATCATTTTATTGTCAGTCACAGTTCTGTGGGTTGACGGGGCTCTGCTAGGTGGTTCTTCTGCTCCATGTAATAATAGCTGGGGCTGCAGTTCCCTGAGAGCATAGTTGGGCTGGAATGTATGAGATGGCTCATGATATAGCTAAGTGGGTGGAGCTGGCCACTGGCTTGGGGGCTTAGCTCACTGCCTAACGTAATCGTTCTATGTGGCTTGGATTTCACAAAGCGTGACAGTTGAGTTTTGAGTTGACATACCCAAGGGCAAGTGTTATATGAGGGAAGAAGTGGAAGCTTCTGTTTTACTTAAAAGTTAGGCTTTTCTATTGGTCACACAGTCATTGTGCTGGTCAGATTCAAGAGGAGGATAAAGCAATCTACATGTCAATGGGAAGGATAACAGAAAACAGTGTGGACATCCTTAATTCACCCGTCTTCATACTGCCTGCTCTTATTTATCACCCATGGCCTTTGTTCGTGCCTTGATCATCTCTTTATAGAATTTCTGAAATAGCCTTCTAGCCTGTCCCCTTCCCTCCAGTCTTGCCTCTCAAATGGCTATCTATACAACTGTGTCTTTTCCAGAAAGCTTTCCTTTATTCCCAGGGTGAATGATCCTTTCATCTCTACATTATTCTGTAGCATTCTGTAATACTTTAACATTTACTACATTGTTTTGAAATTATAAAATATATTTGTCTCTCTCACCAACCAGTCTGAGTTTCTCAGGGGAAGAAACTATATTTGATAAATCCAATATTTCTTCTGTTGAGAGTTTACCAGCCTGTAATTTTCTTAAGGTAAGAGACTTTGCCTGCTTTATTTATTTTATCTTCAGTACCTGACTTTGTGTCTAGCTCATCAGAGATCCTTAATACATATTTCTTGAACCAAAATGGTTTTTTTTTTAAAAAATTCACATTGTCAGTTAAGGCAGAGCAAGAACTGGATTCCAGATTTATTTCCCCTCTAAGTTAATTCTTTCTAGGGCCCTCCAGCAGCCAAGTGAATCTAAACAATCCTCAAGGCCTCTTTTCCTTAGCAGATCTATCGTATCTTTATCCCCATATCTCAAAAGCACTTTCTTTCATATGTTTTAAAATATAAACTGAGCTTAATAAGATGGAAAGGTTTGAGGATTTTCCTGCATTGGTCTCTACTGCAGTCTCTCTAGTGGGCAATGCACCAAAACACTGGTCTATTTCCTAGCTTTAAACTTGAAGAAATAAGCTCCAAGCTCCAGGGCTAAGAAAAGGATTGTACATTAAAGACTTGTTGCTTTGGACGATGACCCTTACAGGACAATATTTCTGGAATAGTGCTAATAAAGAGAAAACAGAGTTAAATGATTCACCTGGAGGCCTAGGAGGTTGTATTCTGAAGGCTGAAGTCAAGTGCTTACTCAAACATTGAATTTTAGCTGCTTTTTTCTTTATCAGCGATCCCAGTGCTTGGTGCGGAACAAGAACTCAGTGGATTTCTTTGACGTCAAGGTTGGCTCTACCTAGAGTGGTGATTCTTGAACTGTAGTGTGTATAAGATTCACTTGGAGAGTGTGTTAAAATACCAATCCCGGGCCTCACTTCAGAGAATTCTAATTCAGTAGGTCTGAGATGGGGTGCGAGAGTAGATGTGACTGTGAGTCTCCTGTGAGCTGCTGATACAGTTAAGGCTTTAAGGCAGAGTTGCTCAACAGTGGAATTCTTGACATTTTGGGCTAGATAATTCTTTGTTATAGGGAGCTTTCTTGTACTTTGTAGGATGTTTAGCAGCATCCGTGGTCTTTACCCACTGGGTGCAAGTTATACCCTGCCCCCTAGCTGTGACAGCTAAATGCGTCTCCAGGCACAGCCAAATATTCCCTGGTGGAGCACAGTCATTGCATGTTGAGAACCACTGCTCTAGGGTTTCTGGATGGCTGTGGATTGAGGTATCGCTAAGTTTGGGTGGTGGATGACAAGGTGAGTTTTAGAGTTTGTTGACCTTAACTGGCTTATGGGGCACCATGAACATCCAGTTATTTAAATATCAAAGTCCAGTGGAATTATCTGGATTTGGAAGCCACTGGCATATATTTAAAACCATAAAGGATGGATAAAATGTCCAAGTAAATGATGTACCCATTGAGGAACAATGGATGCAATGCAGAGGCTTGGGGAACGCTAACTCATTAAGAGGTGAATGAAGAAAGTGTGCACATAAGAAGGAATGATCAGGGGGACATAAGAGAAGGACAAGGAGAAAAAGATGTTTCAGGCAACATTGGAGGAGAGTGTGTCAAGGAGAAAAGGGAGGTGATGTCAGTAGAAGAAAGATTCAATAACACCAAGTTCAAAAAAGGACCATGGGACCAGGAGATCATCTTGACCACAGAGACCTGTTTTGTGCAACAGGATGGCCACTGAATCCCTGTGTCTACTGAGCATTTGAAGTGTGGCTAGTGCGAGCTGAAATGTGCTATAAGTGTTAAATTCACTTTGGATTTCAGACTTGCTGTGGAAAAAAAAAGAATGTGAAGTATCTCATTAATAATTTTTTATATTGATTGCACGTTAAAATGATAATATAGTGAGTTGAGTAAGATACATTATTAATATTAATTTCAACTTTTTCTTTTTACTTTAACATATGTGGTTTGAGGGCAGGGTGCAGTGGCTCACACCTGTAATCCCACCACTTCGGAAGGCCGAGGCGGGCAGATCACCTGAGGTTGGGAGTTCGAGACCAGGCTGACCAACATGGAGAAACCCCATGTCTACTAAAAATACAAAATTAGCCGGGTGTGGTGGCACCCACCTGTAATCCCAGTTACTTGGGAGACTGAAGCAGGAGAATCTCTTGAACCTGGGAGTCGGTTGCAGTGAGCCAAGTTCATGCCATGGCACTCCAGCCTGGGTAACAAGAGCAAAACTCTGTCAAAAAAAATAAATACGGCTAGGTACGGTGGCACATGCCTGTAATTCCAGCACTTTGGGAGGCTGAGGTGGGTGGATCACCTGAGGTCAGGAGTTCGAGACTAGCCTGACCAACATGGTGAAACCCCGTCTCTACTAAAAATACAAAATTAGCCGGGTGTGGTGGCACATGCATGTAATCCCAGCTACTTGGGAAGCTGAGGCAGGAGAATTGCTTGAACCCAGGAGGCGGAGGTTGCAGTGAGCCAAGATCATGCTATTGCACTCCAGCCTGGGCAACAAGAGTGAAACTCCATCTCTAATTACATACATACATACGTACATACACACATACAAGTCAATAGAGGCAAAGAAATAGATACGGGGGAGAGAAGAAAGAAGGAAGCAATACAAAGCTTAGAGAGATTTTTATTGAATGGGTAAGGGGAGTGTCAGGGAGATTAACTTGTATCTATTTTCAACCCCTTTGAGCCTCCTCCTTTTTTCCTGCAAAATGTGAGTAAGAATCACGTTGCAATAATAACGCCTACGCACTGGGTTGTCTGGAGGTTTGTCTGGAGGTTTACATGAGATAATAGATGGGGGGACTAACTTTGGAAATAATGAAGCACTGTATAAAAGAATTCCAGCCACAGTCATAAGTGTCTTTCTTTTTGACATTTCACTGTCTGCCTCCTAATGCGTTCATAATTCATATTCTTTTTTAAAAAATTTATTTTGATTTCAATAGTTTTTGGGGTATAGGCAGATTTTGGTTACAAGGATAAGTTGTTTAGTGGTGATTTCTGAGATTTTGGTGCACCCGTCACCCAAGACTACTCACTATGTAGTCTTTTATCCCTCACTCCCTCCCGAACTTTTTCCAACCCTAAATCCCCAAAGTCCATTATGTCATTTTTTTTTTTTGAGATGGAGTGTCACTCTGTCGCCCAGGCTGGAGTGCAATGATGCAATCTTGGCTCACTGAAACCTCCACCTCCCAGATTCAAGCGATCCTGCTCCCTCAGCCTCCCCAAGTAGCTGAGACTACAGGCCCATGCCAGCATGCACGGCTAATTTTTGTATTTTTAGTTGACACGGGGTTTTGCCACGTTAGCCAGGCTGGTCTCGAATTCCTGACCTCAAGTGATCCACCTGCCTTGGCCTTCCAAAGTGCTGGGATTACAGGCATGAGTCACTGCGCCTGGCCCATTATATCATTCTTGTGTCTTTGCATCCTCATAGCTTAGTTCCCACTTACAACTGAGAACATAACGATATTTGGTTTTCCATTCCCGAGTTACTTCTTTTTGAATAATGGCTTCCAGCTTCCTCTAAGTTGCTGCAAAACATCATTTTGTTCTCTTTTATGACTAAGTAGTGTTCCATGGTGTATATCTACCACGTTTTCTTTATCCACTCATTGGCTGATGGGCTCTTAGGTTGGTTCCACATCTTTGCAATTGTGAGCATAATTCATATTCTTTATTGCCACAGAGTCTCAGGAAGAATTCACCCCAAATTTCAAAATGTGGGACCTGCTGAACACAGAATCTACCGCTGAAGTGTGGAACATGAGTCACTTAATAGTGCTAAACTAATAGTGAGAATTTAATCGTGAGACCTTAATAGTGACTCAAGTTCCACTACTACTAAAGTGTGAAAATGAGTCACTATTAAACAACGATGGGCACTGGGTAACCTTTGCACTGTGGTTCCTGTACCAGCATCATCAGTATCACTTGAGTTAGGGCCAAAATATGCACATTCTCAGGCCCATATGCATCCTACTGAATCAGCAAGTGAGGGGCAGGGCTTGTCAATCTGTTTTAACAAGCCTTTTGGGTGATTCTGATCAAGGCTTATACACTGTTGGTGGGAGTGTAGATTAGTGGTGCTGTTGTGGAAGACAGTGTGGCAATTTCTCAAAGACCTACAGACAGAAATACCACTGACCCAGCAATCCCATTTCCGGGTATACACCCAAAGGAATATAAATCATTCTATTATAAGGACACATGCATGTGTATGTTCCTGCAGGACTATTCACAATAGCAAAGACAGGGAATCAACCTAAATATTTGCCCATCAGCAATAGACTGGATCAAGAGAATGTGGTACATATACTCCACAGAATATTATGCAGTCATAAAGAATGAGATCATGTCCTTTGGAGGGACGTGGATGGAGCTCGAGGCCATTATCCTTAGCAAACTAACACAGGAACAGAAAACCAAATGTCATAGATTAATACTTGTAAGTGGGGAGCTAAATGATGAGAATACATGGACACATATAGAGGAAAAACACACAATGGGGCCTTTCAGAGGGTGGAGGGTGGGAGGAGGAAGAGAGTCAGGAAAGTAATAGGTACTAGGCTTAATACCTGGGTGATGAAATAATCTGTACAACAATCCCCCACGGCACAAGTTTACCTGTGTAATAGACCTGCACGTGTATCCCTGAACTTAAAAGTAAAAAAAGAGAAAAGTTTAGAACCCTGCTGTTGTGAAATCATATCACTTCTCTTTCAGTGCAAGGATTGGGAAACTAGTTAAAATTCAGATTCTGGGCTTAAGCTGCTGCATATTTAAAAGATCCCAAGATTATTTTGATAAGCTACCAGAATGCATTATAAAGCAGCAATTGGCAAGTGTTTTATATAAAAGGCCAGATAGTAAATATTTTAGGCTTGGCAAACTGAGAGGCCACATATTCTGTTGCTGTAGTACAAAGGCAGCTACAGACAATACATTCAGGAAAGGGCTTGGCTCTGCTTTTGGGCTATATAAAAGAGGCTGTGGAGAGGATTTGGTCCACAAGCCATAGACTGTTAACCCCTGCTTTAGAATCTAAATATTATCCTTGACTGTGGTCCTGGGTGATTTCCTATGCATTCGTTTATTCTTTAATTCCACACGTCTTATTTTGTTGGGTCTCAGCTGTGTGCCAGACATGGACTGGACATCAGACATTGACTGTTGGCTTCCTGGGAAGACCCTTGCTCTCATGGAGCCCGCCGTCTCATCAAGTGTGGGGAAATTATTAAGTGGGATCAAAATTGTTTGTGATTTCTGCTTAAAATGGGGGAGGTAGAGTTTATTCGCTATCACAAAAGTCTTTTATTCCATAGCTCAGCCCAACATGCTTTGTGTTCTATTTCCTGGCTTCCACACTGCCCAACTTTTAATGATGTTGAGGCAGCTTTTGGGGGGGGGGGGTGCATTTTTGTTCCATCTCCCCAGTTGCCTGGAATTCTTTGCAAATGGTTGACCAAGTTCCCTTTACCACCAGGCCATAGCCATTTGTGAGTCAGACCAGACCAGCTGGTTGATACGGCACAGAGGGTTAGGAGAGGAATCTGTTCTAGCTGTTGGTATGGAGATGCTGAAACACCCTGCAGTCTTTGTTCTGCCAGCATGTGAGTATGCACCTGGTAGTATTTAGTGAAGAAATCTTACTTTATTAGAAACTTTTGTCTAAATGGAAACTAGGTTTGTGCATCGTTTGGAGTAGTTCCCTAAGACCTGAGTATTCCCAGGATTTACACCTAAGTTGATTTATATTTGCATGCTTATTGGTCCAGAGGATTTGGTGTTTCCTTCTCATACTCTTGAATCATATTTAATAATAGTAATATAGTGCCTAACAATTATTAAGCACATACTATAAGCCAGACATTGTGCTAAATAATTTCATGTGTGATAGGAAGAATAATGGCTTCCCTAAGATGTCCATGCCCTCATCTCCAGAGTGTGTGAATATGTTGCTTATAGTGCAAAGGGGACTTTGCAGCTGTGAGATTCAGGGTGTAGCACCTTGAGATGCAGATGATCCTGGATTAGCAAGGTGGGACTAACTTAGTCCTGTGAATCCTCCAAAGTGAAGAGCTTTTCCATGATGTGGACAGAGAAAGATGTGAAGATGGAAGAGTCAGAGAGATGCAGTGGTGCTGGCTTGAAGATGAAGGAGTCATAAGCTGAGGAATGTGGGCAGCCTCTGAAAGATGGAAAAGGCAAGGAAGTGGATTTTCCCCTAGGGCCTCCAGAAAGGAAAGCAACCCTGCTGACACCTTGATTTTAGTCCAGCGAGACCCATTTCACTCTTCAGAACCACAGAAGTGTAAGAGAGTAAATGAGGATTATTTAAGCCACCGCCAAGTTGATGATAATTTGTTATAGTTGATGGTAATTTGTTATAGTTGATGGTAATTTGTTATAGCAGCAATAGAAAATGAACACACCATGGTTGATCCCATTAAATCCTCGCAAAAACCTCAATTAAGCACTAACACTGGTCACATTTTTGGGAAGAAGAATTTGAGGCCGAGTAATTGTGCAAGGTCCCGTATTTATCAAGTGGTAGATGCAGGATTGGGTCATTGGTTCCAGGGCCACACTTGTACTGTAAATTCACGTAAGCTCCATGGTATGAAACTCCATGTGGATATTTGAGGATTCCCTCCAAGTCCATGCAGCCGTGCCTTTGCACACACACCTTTGAGGATGCTCTTGCCTCCTCCAAAGAGTTACCTGCCATCTCTGCTGCTTCATCCTCAGACTGTGTTTGTTTTCTTGGGAACCCTCTCCAAATTTACAGTCAGCCCATATGGCCCCTTCCTGCTGTGCATCAAGACACCACATGCCCTATCACAGCACCGCACGGTGCGGTGTGACTTTGTGTCTGTCTGTCCACTAGACTGTGAGTTCTTCCATTCCTGCGCCACACGCTCTTCCTCTTCTCCACCAGGACATGGCACTATGTCTGGCACATAGTTCTAAAATTCACGCCTCATGAGGGCAGGGAGTTTTGTTCATCATTGCTATACTCCAGGGCCTAGAATAGTACCTGGCACAGAGTAGAAGTACAGTAAATATCTGTTGAATGGCTGAATTATCAAATAGCAGATTCTCAATAAATATACACAGGCTGAAGGTTAATAAACCTGTAGTAATTATCTAAAAGCCTTTTGTTTGTTTCAGTAGTACTTTATGGAGATATAGTTTACATATAGTATAATGCATGAATCTTAAGTGTAAATAAAGCCCAGTGAATTTTTACACCTATATACAATTGTAACCACACAGATCAAGATGCAGAACATTTTTAAAAAATTGTTTAGCACCACATGTTCTCACTCATAAGTGGAAGTTGAACAATGAGAACATATGAACACAGGGAGAGGAACATCACCCACTGGGGCCTGTCAGGAGGTGGGGGACAAGAGGAGGGAGAGCATTAGGACAAATACCTAATGCATGTGGGGCTTAAAACGTAGATGACAGGTTGATGGGTGCAGCAAACCACCGTGGCACATGTATACCTATGTAACAAACCTGCCCATTCTGCGCATGTATGCTGGAACTTAGAGTAAAATTTTTAAAAATCTCAAAATTTTTGTTTAATCAGTACAAGTACAGTTCTATTACATAGATAAATTGCAAAGATATAGAACATTTCTAGTTCCCTATAAAGTTCTTGTTTGCTCCCTTCTCACCAACCCCAAGATAACCACTCTTCTGAATTCAATCATCATAGATTAGTTTTGCCTGTTCTTGCACTTTTATAAAATTTCCATTCTGTTCTGTTATAAATGGGCTTGCATAGCATGCCTTTGTGGCTGGCTTCTTTTGCTTCAGCATGATGCTTTTGTGGTTCATTCACTGGCTTGAGTGTAGAAAGCTCTTTACTCCTCCTACCCTATCCTAGTGATCTCCCACCCCCACACCCCATATTATTAGATGAGTTCCCTGTCTGGAGCATGTGACCTTCTATTGGATTATAGCTGCGTATTTCCATCAGAGTGGTACCCAGAGATTCAGACTTGGAATGTCTTCCTCCTGGACCTCAGCTTCAGTGAGATAGTAGTTCTTGGTACATGGTTGAGGCTTAATAAAGGGCCATTAAGTAAATGAGTACATGAATAAGTACTGTACTTCTCTAACAATCTATTGGGTGCTAAAGTCATACATGTATTGAATGCTTGCTGTATAGCAAGCAGTATAGTGCTGAGTATATTACATCCATTAAATTGCACGTAAGTGAAAACAACAATAACAAACTCACTTGAATGGTAAATGTTATTAGCTCTAGTCTATAACTCAGGAAATTGAGACTAAGAAAATTATAGCTGAGGGCAGTGGCTCTCGCCTGTAATCCCAGAACTTTGGGAGGCTGAGGCAGGAGGATCACTTGAGTCCGGGAGTTTGAGACCAGCCTGGACAAGTCGGCAAAACCTCATCTCTGCCAAAAATACAAAAATTATTCAGGTGTGGTGGAACACACCTGTAGTCCCTGAACTTGGGAGGTTGAGATGGGAGGGTGGTTTGAGCCCAGGAGGCAGAGGCTGCAGTGAGCTGAGATCATGCCATTGCGCTCCAGCTTTTGTGACAGAGTCAGACCCTGTCCCAAGTAAATACACAGATAAAAATAAAGTGTATAAAAAAAGAAAAATTACACGTTAGGAACAAGTGATACAATTAATAAAAGATAGTCTGTTTGTCTTTGCAGCATATGCTCTCCCTACGTACCTAGGCTGCCTCGTTTTCAAATTAATTTTTCATTTATAAAAGAAACAGGCTAATTACAGAAAATTTGAAAAATACAGAAAAGCAGAAGCAAGAAAATATAAAGGCATCCATATGCTACAATCCAAAGACAATCACTCTTAGTGTTTTGGGGTGTATTATCTTTTTGCATTGTCATCTGTGTATAGTTTTTTATCTGTTTAATAAGGTTATGATAACAGTATACATGCAAAATTATGTCCTTTTTTTTCATGTAATTTCTTCTCAGGTTGTTATAAACTCAGTGTCTGCAATCTAGTTCATTCAATATTTATTCAACTGATATTTATGAATTGCCTACTATGGGACATTGTTGATTGAGCCCCTCCTATGTGGAAAGCTCACGTTTTTTCCTTTTTTACTATTAGGCTCTACTATCTGTTACCTGGACCAGATGGTTGGGTCTCAACCAGGAAGCCACATCATCTCTGCCTTTAATGTTGCTCAATTATGTGGTTTCACTGAGTTTCTAGGTTTGCTGGTATGTGCTATGGTTTTTGTTTGTTTTTTGAGATGGAGTCTCACTCTGTCACCGAGGCTGGAGTGCAGTGGCCCAATTTTGGCTCAGTGCAGCCTCTGCCTCCCGGGTTCAAGCAATTCTCTTGCTTCACCCTCCCAGTAGCTGGGATGACAGGCATGCACCACCACGCCCAGCTAATTTTTGTATTTTTAGTAGAGATGGGGTTTCACCATGTTGGCCAGGCTGGTCTTGAACTCCTGACCTCAGGTGATCTACCCACCTCAGCCTCCCAAAGTGCTAGGATTGTAGGCGTGAGCCACCATGCCTGGCCAATGTTTTTACTTAATAAAAGAAAAAAACCACAAGAAAACCATTGGCAAGCCCTCTGGTTCTTTGGGCTCCTTGTTTAGCACAGTGGAAAGCCTGTGTGGCAAGTCAGAACGGCGACTCCTGGAATAAATCATCCCAGGTGAAGAGTTCAGACGTTGCACATCGGTAGCTTGGGCAGCATATTTAAGTACTAACCAGGCTCACTCTGCAAATAGATTGAAGTGATTCCAAAACCTTGGTGCCGTAACTTGATACATAACTTGATAATACAAGCCTATTATGAGCTCCTGTGGGGAGACATGCAGGGCACGAGGAATTGAAATAGGAGGAGGAGACAGAACATCATAATTTCGCTCTAGGTTCAGGGATAGAAGCTGGTTCGTGGGTTGGGGCGGGAAAATGAGTGAGGCTTTTTATCTCTTAGGAGATTGGAGATATTTTCAAGAGGGCTGTGAATCATTTGAGGCTGATTTCAGGGCACTGTGACAGATGAGTGCAAATCCAGCCTATTTCTCTGGTCCAGATAAATACCTGTCCTTGTGACACTGAAAACCAAACATTTGAATAGGAATGAGTGTTCTGGGGTATTCTGGGGTAGCGTGGCTCAGAGGCTCCTAGCAGTTGTTCATTGACTTGAAAGGAAGACGGTTGTAAAACTTTGGGGCATAAGCTGAACATTTGTCTGATTCAACATAAATTAGCACCAATTCTGCTCATTTTGTGCCTTTTCCCTACCAACTCCTCTATATTTATTCATTAATTCATTTATCTAGCAAATATTCACTGAACACCTTCTGTACAGCCAGCACAAGGGAAATATCAGTGAACAAGCCCATGCTTGTATGAATTTTCTAGTCTGTTGAGGCAGTTTATGCTTTAGTGTTTGTTTAGCACTTACTATATGTGGCTTGGAGAGAGGTGGAGGTATGAAGCTATTCAGGTTCTAATTTCTGCCCTCAGTAACTTGCAATCTGGTATGCAAACGAATATATGCAACTGAAACCTAATACGCAGCAAGCATTCTTTCCCCAGGTCTCTGTAATTCTTGATAGTTCACTTTGGCAAAGTGCTTCCATTCCACAGGGTCTGTCCTAGAACCAATTTGCTGACCATTTGCTTCAGAATCTACTTAAAAATACAGATTTCTGGGCCACACCTCAGACATACTGTGCCAGATAAAATCTATGGGAACAGAGCCCCAGGAGACCATTGCTAAAGATAAGGAAGTGGGGTTGAACCTGTGTATGTGTGTGCATGTGTCTGTGTGGTCATTGATGGGTATTAGTAGTAGTTAATTTGGCAGTTCACAGTCTGGTTTGCCAGGAAAGATGGTCTTACAAAACCAACATTGCCCAAATCAGCAACAGGGAGCCATGGCTTCATGGCAAGTCAGCATTCAAGGAGGATGGATTTGGTAGTAAGTTCCGATCAGGCTGGATGTTATTAATGGCAATTATGGTAACAACTAACTGTATTAGGAGTTAATTGCATGCCAGGTGCCTTTACATTCATTGCCACTTTTAATTCTCACAGTCGCTTATGCAGAAGTGGTAGTTATCTTCATTTATGGAGGAGAAAGGCAGGCACAGAGAAGCTAAGCAACTAGCTCAAAGTCACCCAGCTTGGAGATAGCAGAGCTGTGATTCTAAAGCAGTTTATCACTATCTCTCTTTCCTGGTATAACTGAGAGGAAAGACTAGAGAAGCATGCACAATCAACATGGAAAACAAGCCAACCTGTTCTTTTGGGGAAGACCTTCATATCAGTGTCCAAGTGTTGCTCATGGGGGCAACCAGTGTGACAACCCTAAGAGTGTGGTTGCCCAAGTCTATAGAAGAGTTCTCAGGTGAGGTTCAAAGAGGTCCAGGTCTATAGAAGAGTTCTCAGGTGAGGTTCAAAGAGGTCCAGGAAATATGAGAAACCAAGCCCTTCAGAGTCATCAAGGGTCATCTTTCAGTTGTTAAATTTCCCAGTTAAAGAAGAGTTGAGATAGCCCCATTTTGATGTGCTTTGCTGTGGTTGGGAATTCTGGTCCTATTGCTAATTATGATGCGATGACATCATTTGGATAATCTCCCTTCCTATTGAATAACTGCCTCTTAGGTTTTGTATTTGCTTTATTTCCATTCCACTACTCTGGCCACCCAGTGCATGCAGAGAACACCTGGATTGTGGTATCGTTACTGATAATGTCTTTCAAAGTGAATTGGGGTTTCACGTGAGAAGGCATGAAAAAGGTTGATTAAAGGAAACCACAGTATCAGGACCCAAATGCTGAGGAGTGCTCACAGAAGTGACAGAGCTTGTCCCTCCTTTGGTGATTCATGCGATAGGGAGTGGCTGAGTCCCACGGTGAGAGCAGCCCTGGGTTTGGAACTCAATCCCAGATCCGTGGTGTGTGTCCTGAACATGGACAGCTCCCTTAAATAATTTTCTGTGAGTAAAATTCGGGGCTGGCACCAGGTGAGTGCTGGTCCGCCTGGCTGAGAACAAGCCCTAGGCAGATAGCACACAGGACCAGAGTGAAAGCCAAGGGCATTCCCAGGGAGGAGGAAGTTAGGAGCATTTTGTGATCACAGAGAGGCAGAGGTATGCTAATAAGGGAATTAACACCTTTTCTCTGATTAGCAGCCAGGGAATTATTGAAAGGGATTAGATGGAAACTGTGAAAAGATTCTTGGGCAACTGAGAGGTGAGAGGAAGGTAATAGCCTCTTCTTTAGATACAAAGGAATACAAATACAAATACATTTTATTAGCAGAGAATCAGTCTCTTTCATCCTTACCCCAAATGACTTTCTTAAAGACCCTTACATTTGCCTCCTATCCGGACACTTTTGCATGTGAAGCACCTTCTTTGCAAGAGGCATTCTTTCCTCTCCTCTTTGCCTAACCCCTACTCCAGCATCTCCTGTTTGGAGAAGTCTTTGATCATCTAAATTGTTGTTTCCCCCATTGTGCATTCTTAACGCGCTATAAGTTTTTCTTACAAAATGTGAATTTCAATAGCAATTTTGCATGTGTGGTTGTTTAATTAATATTTGTCTTTCCCATCTGGATCATAAGCTCTGTGAATGCAGGTTTCATGAGTGTTTTTGTTCACTACTGGATTCTCAGCCTTCAGCACTGTACCTGGTCCAGAGATGAATAAATAGTAGGTTAAATGAATGAATTAATCAAAGAAAGACACAGTTAAGTGATAATTGATATCTGGCTCACTGTGCAGTTCTAGAAGTTGGTAAGACTCATACTATTTGTCATTCCCGTGAAGAGACTGAAGCTCTGAAGATCAGTGAAATGAAGTGAGTTTCCCAAGACACACGGCTCATACGTGATAAACCAGGACTTGCATAGAACCCCTGAGAATCTGAATTTTTATTTTTGCTTTAAGTATGGGTATTATGTAGCTTATAGGTAGAGGTTTAAAATCTTTAAAGTTAAAACATGACAGTAACAGAAACAAAAACAGAAGGCAGACAAAAAAGCCCACAGGACAGTGGATTCTTTCCAAACATCTCACTTCAGTGGCAGCTACATTTGAAGAAAGTCTACATGTTGCATTTAAATTGCCTGTCACAAATCACAGTGTTCACCCAGTAGCAGCTAGGAGGGGCTGATTCAAGCCCTTGGGAATTGTTTTGTGTCTTGATCATGAGTCTGAACAACAGAACTTTACAAGGATGATACAAGCTGCTTTAAGGGGTGATGGAACCAATGATAGGAACCTGCACCTAACACCTGGCAGAGACTTTGCCAGTGTGATGCCCAAGCCCCTGGGAATTTCTGCCCAAAGGTGACACAGCCTGATGGGGTCTCCTAGTTTGTTGAAACTGGCGGTGAGAGAGAGTTTGGAAGAAATGACTTGCTTGATACTGTGCGACACAGGGAGCTCATTCACCTTGATGCACTTAGGCAAGCTGCCTAACCTCATTCAAACCAAGCCAGTAAACCAAAACAAAACCAAAAATGGAATTAGGCTCCTACTGTGCTGGAGATAGAGTGATTAGTAAAACAAAATAAAACAGCACACATAGCCCCTGCCTTTCTGGACCATTTATGTAAGTGGGGGACACACACATTCATGAAAGAAGTCTATAAATCAATGTTGATTAACAGCCACATTAAGTGCTATGAAAATATTAGGTTGTTGCAAAAGTAATTGCTGTTTTTGCCATTAAAAGTGGTAGCAGTAACAGCAATTACTTTTGCACCAACCTAATACAAGAAAGAGCTTAGAAGAGAGGAAATTTGCCTAATTAGTGAGGGTATGGAAGCCATCCCTTAGGAAATGATGATCTAGAAATGAATTAAGGAAGAACAGGAGTCAGACTGAGAAGGTAAGAACAGTTCAAGGAAGCTGGAACAAGACAAGCAAGGTCTCTGTGGTGGACACAAGGTGGCCGAGAGGTCGTTGCATTTGGAGAGGAGAAAGCAAGGTGGAGAGGCTGTGGTCTGTGACAAGACTACATACTCTGCTGGTATCTGCAGGCCATGTGGTGATTTGTGGTATTTGTCCTCAGTGCCATTTGACACTGAATGGTCAGCACTGGAGTAGTGGTAAGCTCAGGCTGTTGAGAGAGTGAAACCCTCGCCTTAACTCAGGCAATTGGCTGCAAGGATTTATTGATTACCCATGGGGATGACACCAAACTCATCCCCAACTTCTGCAGAATAAGTACAGTCTGATCCCAGGTAATGGGAAACCACATCATCACAGTCACTATGTGCATAATAACTGTACAGTAAACCTAACGCTGCTTGCTACAAACTTATCACTCAACACGATGAACAGAAAGGACGCTGGCCTGGAGAAAAGACTGACTCATATTGAATTCTGGATTCATCCCACTGCATGACTTGCTTTGTCGATGCATTTCATTTAAGTCTGGAGAGGACTTGAGTGCCGGGTAGAGAGATTCATTTAGGGGCAGAAGGCTCATTAAAATCCCAACCTTTTTTTTTTTTTTTTTTTTTTTTTTTGGTTTGTTTTAAGCCAGGGGTACCTCTAATTTGTGGCCTGAAAATTTTGCTTGGCAAGGGATTGAAAAATGGAGAAATGGGTTCGTATGCCAGGATTGTCTAATCACCAACTTGTGTGAGCTTTAGAAAAGGACTCATTCTGCAGGCTATTAATGAGGTGAGTGTTTAATGGCCCCTTGATGCTCCCCCATCAGATATAGTGTCTTGGGTTTTTAATAAGCTCTGTTCTCAGTCCTTTTCAAATCAGAGAGTGTTGGAACAAGTCCTTGAGGAGACATCAACAGAAAGATGATGCAATGTGTGTGAGCTGGAAAGAGCAGCCGTCTTAACTCCAGAGAGTGTCTAGGAAGCTGTCTATCTCAATCTGCCGACCACTTGCACATCTAATTTTCGCTTCCTTTCTGTTCTCTGGGGAATAAGACACACTTAGGTTTTATGTTTTTTCTGTAAAGAAAAAGTGATGTCCCGGGTGAAAAACTAAGGAATCTTGTTCTTCAACATCGAAGGTATATTGCAAGCATGATTTTGGAATTGAAAAGGAAAAATGTTCACTTCATTTTCCTTTAGCATGTAGGGAGTTATTTTAGGATATCCTGTGTTTTCTGGCACAAGTTTCTCTGTCCAGGACAGAAGGATTGATGTAGAGGACCTGGTGAATGGAGAAACAGGAAGGCAGGAGGAAGAGCCCCCTGACCCCAGTTTGAATCCCAGTATTCAGAGAAATTCTTCTCCATACCTCTAAAATACTGTTGTGTTTGAGAAGCATGGGGCAGTTGGAAAGTGTTGGGGCCTCCTCCACTGTCCCCTTTACTTCTTGTGCCTCCTTCACTCCTCCGGACCACACTGAGATTGTGCTTCTACCTACTCTACTTGCCTTAAAGCCCCAGGTGAATGTCTCACTGCACCATGTAGCAGTACCTTTCAGCCTTTGTCTTCCTGGATACTAGACACCTTTCACCCCTGCCTTTGTCTTCAAGCTCTCTATTCTGGTGGCTTGTAAGTTATTACATTCCCCAGCTTTTTCCTTGTACCTCTCCTACACTCCTCTGCCTCCTTTCCACACATACTTTCCTTCTTCTAGTCCATGCTTTCTAAGGTTCTTCTAACTCCATATATATTAGGTGATGCCATCCACAGCTGTCAACAACCACCACCCCCAGCAGATGGACAACTTCTAAATCTCAAGCCTCAGCCCTGACCCCTTTCTTGTCTTCAGACCTGCATATCCAGCTTCTTGCTGGACTCCCTGCAGGGAGGTCTCAAAAGCAGCTAACCCAAACCTGAATTTCATGTGCATTTCTCTGTCCCCCTACCTATACCCACTTCCACCCTTGCTCACTCATTCATTCAACATTTACAGAGTGGCTACTGTATGTCAGGTACAAGGCTATCTGCTGGAGCCACAGTTGTGAGGAAGAAAGCAGGTTCCCTAACCTGTTCTTCACTTTTGTAAGTGACATCACCATTCACCTGGCAATCCTCCTTTACACCCCAATACCTCTGCCAATCTGATCCATGAGTTGCCAAGACCAATTGAGTGTGGCTTCTAAACATCTCTTGAACCTCTCCTTTCTGTATCTGTATTGCAGCAATCCTAGTTCAGGTCTTTCTCTCTTTTCTGGAGTTGCTTCAGTGAGATTGCCCTGGGCCTGCTTTCCTGCCTTCATTCATTCCCTCCTCCAAGTCCTCCTTCATACTCAAGCTCAAGTGGTCCTTCCAGAAGATAAAAACCTGCTCATGTCACACTGTTGCTAAAAAATGATCTCATTGGTTCTTCTCATCAACCCCAGAAAGCATTAACTCCTCATCTCTTTTTTCACTCCCTTGCTGTGTCTCTCCATCCTTCCTTTCCATGCTCTTTCTTCCTCCCTCTTTTTCTTCCTTTTTCCCTTTTTCTCTCACTTTCTTCTTGCCTGACTTTCTGCCTTTCATTCAATAATTATTTGAATGTCTTTAATCCAATCCCATAAATATAAACATTGAGTTCCTCTCTTTGGCAGGCTCTGTCACATGTACTTGGGATCAATGAACAAACAAACAAACAAACAGACAAACAGAATATCCCTGATTTCATGGAGCTTATATTCTATCAAATAGGACATTGAACAGACAGAAAATGTGAATAAGCTTTGTAGGTGAATCATATGAGTTATATGGAATGTAAAGGCAACAGATACTATGGAGCCAGATCCAAAGGTGTTTCTCATTGTGAGCCAGACAGACAAGGACCTACCCTTGGGCCCAGCCTCTTCCCCTATCCGCACACTTCTTTGGCTCTTCTTTCTTTTTGTCTTCATATGTTTCTGCAGCACCAAGCTGCTGACATTCCCAGTGGGCGCCATGTTCTTCAATCTCTGTCTCTCTGTACATTGTCTTTGCACACTGTCCTCTCTGTACTCCCTCTCCAGAACTTTCCAGCCTGTGCCAGGTTGCCCTCCAATCACAAGGAGCTCAGGGGTCGCTGGGAACCCATTCACTCTCTTGCTGGGTTGGGTGGGTCCCCTTCCTCTGCATTCCCTTGGTGCCCTGAGTTTTCTTTGGCTACAACTCTCACTACTGGAGCATGCTGAGGGTGGGCTGAGCTCTGTGGCTCCATGACTTTTTCTCTGGGTGAGTCGTGGAGGCCATTGAACCCTCCCCACTTTCAACCTTAAATTTTTCAGGTACAAAGTGGGAAGAAGGAGAGCATTCTGTTTGTTTCTCGTGGTTGCCACAAAGTTTTCAGCAAATATGAAATACCCAAGGGTGAGCGGTATCATTGGGGGCTGGGAGGTCACTGGGCAGTGAGTGTCAGGGCTTCCCTGTCCTGTGAGCCCTGAGGAAGGAATCCCTTCTGAGTTCAACAACACTGAAGAAGACAAACTTACCTGAGGTTGAAGAACACATGGGCTGACTCGGGCTCTCGCCTGCAGCCTGCTCTGAGTGTGATGGTAGCCAGGAAGACCTGGGGCTCAGCATGAACACAAATGGACCTCATTTGATTATGTTTTTCTCCTTTCAAATGGTAATTTGGAATCCTTTTCAGAGGCTGACATTCAATTTCTTTTTCTGTGTCACTTCAGAGAAAAAAAAAAAAATCATTTTTTTTTCTGTTAAAATCTCTCCCTTTTCCACCCCTTGTTTATGCTCCTAATTCCTTTTGTGCTCAGAGTTTAATTGTAATGGTTGAACTCTGGTCACATTTAGTTCATCCTCTTCTTTTGAGCTGCAGGTGGGTCTTGGACAGGCTGCCCGGCTTAGTACTTGCTGGAGAGAACAAAAAGATATTAGCTTTTTGACATGCACGCCTGTGTGCACATACACAAACACAAACACAAATGTGCCCTTGAGAATTTAGTGTTGCTCTGTTAAAGGGGCGGATGATATTCTGTGTTTGGTCTACTGATCTCCAAAGCTGTGAGAGATGAATAAATCGGCTGCCCATAAGATGCTTAGTTACATAAGTTATAGGACGCTCTGTATTGTGTTAGCTTCAGTGGAGGGAGTGATTTGCAAGCAGAATATTATGCTCTAGGAAAACAGTGCAGATTAGGTTGCTCAATCTCCTGGCATTAGTTCAGGGTGCATTCTTCTGCTGTGGATGCATTGCTTCCAGAGGAAGAAGCTGGTGATGGAAGAAACACTGCATTGGGGAAGGGTTGATTTTCAGGTGGTATCTGAATATATGGGAGAATGACTGGGTAAAGGAAAGGGAGCTCACAGGTTAAGCACTGATAAGGAGGAGGCATATGTTGCCAGTGGTGAAGAGCATGGGTTTTGGAATCCAGTAAAATTTAAATTGATTAGTTTTGACATTGGATATTAATAACACCTTCACGGGATTTCATTAAAGATTAAATGAGATAATATGGAAGAAATGACTGGAATACAATAAATAATCAGTAAACAGCTACTCTACATGAGCTCCTCTGATCTATGAGGTTGGTAGAAATTGTTTTTCCCGTTTTACAGCCTAGGACATGGAGGCTTAAAGGGGTTGAGCCAGTTTCTCAAGGCCACATGGGTAGCATGTGGAAGAACTGAGGTTTGGACTTAGATGTGTCTTATTCCAGAATCTCTGTGTCTTCTGCACTAAGCCACCTCCCATGATTTGACTGGGACTCTGCTCCTGCAAAACACTTATAGCTGTCCTGTTTGGTACCTGCTTAGTAGCCTCGTTAGAGAAGGCTTTCATTATAGCCTATTCTGCAAAGTGAGAGGGGTGAAAATGATGGTTGCAGAGCTTCCTGGGAGCTTTGGATACCTAGGAGGAGCAATAAGATGTGGGTCTCCAGGTACCAGTTGATGGGTGGTGACCTCCTCCCTCCTAGACCCTTGGTAGTTTCTTTTTTCTATCTTCACCAGGGCCTCAAGTAACCATGAGGTCCAAGGGCTCCCAGGGGACCCCCTCACATCACCTGCAAGACTAAAGGTACCTAAGAAAAGCCTTTGCTGAGGATATGTAGCTGGGAGAGGAGAACACATAAAGGGGCTTGGGAGTGGGCTAGAGATTCGGGGAGGGAAACAGTCTGTCTCTGTGCTCACGAGAGCCCTGAGTCAGCTCTGACAGCAGCGAGGACATGGGCTCTTTTTGGAACCAATTTGTTTCCTGGGTTTGGATAGATAGGGAGTCCACTTTGCCTGAATCTGTTTGGTTCCCGAGTCCTAGAGAGCAAGTATCAAGGGTTCAGACGGTGAAGAATGGCAGCCCAACCCACCTCAGAATTGTGTATTACTTTTCTGCCTTCAGATTGTGAGAGTTTGGGTAGCAATGGATGCTCACACTTCAGACACTCAGTTCTACCTCTGAGCCCCCTCATCTCACATCCCCCATTTATGGAGCTCTCACTTTTACCCTGCCCTCTCTAACCCATCACTGTGCTACTAACTCAGCCACTCCCTTTCTCACTGGATGTTCATTTATTTCTTCAGTCTCTTATACCCACAACTCATGTCACATCCATCCATCCATCCGTCCGTCCGTCCATCCGTCTGTTCATCTGTTCCTCTGTCCATCCATCCATCCATCCATCCATCCATCCACTCACCCACCCACCTCTCCATCCATCTGTCCATCCATCTACCCATCCATCCATCTGTCCATCCATCCACCCATCCATCCACCCATCCATCTGTTCATTTTTCTGTTCCGTTATCCATCCATCTACCCTATCCATCTATCCACTCATCTGTCCATTTGCCCATCCATCCATTCATCCACTCACCCATCCATTAATCCACCCATCCATCCATCCACCTGTCCATCCATTTGTCCAATTTGTCCATCCTCCCATCCCATCCATCCATCCATCCATCCATCCATCCAATCTGTCCATCCATCCGTCTGTCCATCCATTCACCTGCTTACTTATATCTTCATGAAATGTGTTCTGAGCTCCCCATGTAGTGGGAGCTGGGCTGGGTGCTGTTGCTGTACAGATGAATTAGCATTAATCTGGTTGCATGGAGACAGCTATTTAAATAGACACCTAAAATACCTGGTGACGATTGACAATAGAGACCTGGACAGTGTGTTTTGGGAGCACCGTGGGGGTAGAGGGGAGAGAGGAGGCAGCAGCTGTTTCCTGTTTCCCCAGTGAGCTCCCACATTAGTCCCCTACCTTTCAGTTTATGGAACTCTTGCTCATCACTCTGTTATGGATGCCTGAGCTCCCCTCCAGGTAATTAGAAAACTGCCAGGTCCATTTTATAGATGAAAAAATGGAGACTCAGGAAGACTCAGCCACTTACATACGTTTGTGAGCTGCAGCGCTGGCATGCAGGCTTCCCTGCACAGGGAACACCCTGGGGTCATTTTCTTTGCTTGGCAGATGGCCATGGGCATCATAGGACTGGTGCTTCCTTCTCTCTCTCTCTGCTCTCCTCATTCCTGGGTGGCTTCAGTTCTCTCCCAGGAGTGAGGCAGTTCACCCCAGGGTGGCCCCTCTTCCTTCACTCCCACACAGTGCATTCTGACTCAAAGCTGAAAGTGCTTTGCTGGATAAGATGATGGGGACTGACAGGGGTGACATACCTGTGACATACTTGAAGGAAACACACAGTGGTGAGAATGTCAGATATCAGACACTATCTTATGTCATTGCCTAGTCCTCCCTGGGATGGACAGAGGTCACCTGGCACCAAGACCCCTGGGTCAGAACCACCACTCTGAGAGATGCTTGCTGCGTGATGTTGGACATGACTTGTGACTTGACCTCTACAACTTTGCTACTGAAAGCTTGGTCCATGGACTAGCAACAACTGATGCCACTTGGGAGCTTGCTTGCAATGCCCCAGCCCCCACCCACTGTGTTTTAACAAGATCCAAGGTGATTCTTATGTTCATTAGAGTTTGAGAAGTGCCTCTTTCTAAGCCTCAACTTCCTTAACTGTAGAATGGGAATAGGAATACCTTCCCTGAAACATTAGTGTGAAGATTAAATAAATGCACTTGAAGATCTCTGTGTGATCGACTGATTGTCCTGATTTGCCCAGGACTGAAAGGGTTCCTGAAAAGCGGAACATCCAGGTTTAAAGTTGGGATGGGTTGTCAACCTGCTTTCACCTCAATGCTTGGCACACAGTAAGAGCTCCTTTGCCATGGTGCTGCAAAGTTGTGACATTTAGGAGACGTGGAAAAAAGCCACAGGGAAACTGTTTGTATTTGCATTAGTGCTGTGCTGGTGGGTTGTAGTGTTTTGGGTTTTGTTGCCGTCATTGTGGTTGATTCTTTCTCGATTACAACAGCCACCATAATCACAGCTCTCATTAATGGAGCTCTCGGTATGTGCTCAGAGTAATACATGCATTATCCCATTCACAACAACCTCTTTAAAGTAGGGAATAAAATTCCCTCCATTTAAAAACAATGAGAAAATGGAATCTCAGAGCGAGTAAGGATTTTGTCCAAGGCCCAGACACCAGTAAGAGAAAGAGCTGAGATTTGAACCCTCTATTTGACACCAGTGTCTGTGCCTTTAATAACAGGAACATACAGACTCCCAAAGGGAGAAGAAGCAATTTCTTCTGAAACTTGAGCATTCAGAGCTGTTTGTAGACACTTCTTTGAGAACAGTGGGATATTTTTGAAACGGACATTTCGACTATAATGTTTACCACCAGGGACTGCCCCTAGCAAGTGTTATGGGAAAGCCCGAGACACTCCTTTGTATTCCAGAAGTAAAGCTGCTTTCTTCAGTTCAGCAGCAGCACCTCTATGTATGACAGCCGGAGACGAAAACTTAATGAACGGGACTGGTTTGCTTTTTCTCTTTGCTGGAACAGCTTAATGACAAGCGATTATTATTGGTGGCAACTTGTCATGTCTTAAGTCTGGATCTTGGCAGTTGTGGCTGTCAGAGTCTTTGAGAAGAAACCAATCTCAGCACATATTCGAGAAAAATAAAAAACAATGAGGAAAGATGAAGAGCTCATGCAGGGAAAAGTGAGATTTGTGAAGAGAGATGGGTGTCCCAGGAAAAAGAGAAGAATGGTGAAGAAAAAGAGAAGAATGGTAAGAAAAGGGAAAGATGATGAAGAGAGATGCACTACCCTGTAGTCTGAATTATTCTGATCCAAGTTCCGGAACATGAGTTAAACATATTACATTATTTTTTTTTCCTAGCCAAAGTGGCATCAGTAATCTTTGATTGCAAGTGATAGAAAAGCTATTCAAATTGGCTTAAGCAAAATGAGATAATTAATTGGGACATGCAATTGACAACAAGGTAATTTGTCTTCAGGTGTGGCTTGAACAAGGTGCTCAACATGGACATCAGAACTTGGTAACTCTCCATCTTACAGCTTAAACTGTGGGTCTGATAGTTTTCTTATTAGGATGGTACATAGTAGTTGGGTGGCTGCCAGAAATTCTGGCTGAACATCTATCTAAGCTCAAGTCTAACAGTAAAAGTAGCTGTCTTTTCCTATTCCCTTTCTTCATAAATCCAGGAAGTCACTCTGATTAGATCAGGTTAGGACCTGTTCCTACCCTCGAATTAATTACTGGCACTATGGGCCAATTGGCTTGACTGAGAGAGAGGAAAATGACAGTTCTCAGGGGAAATTCACTATTACCAGTAAAGGAAGAAGAGATGCTCAGTGGTTAGAATAAAAAATATCCACCACGTGGCTCAAGGAGGCCCATGCTTCATGAAAATAAAGGAATCTGAAGAAAATAGCTTCAGGGGCACAGAGAAGGCCAGTGGCCCAGTCACAGTTGGGATTTGCAAAATAAAGATGTTTCCTTGTGCTTAAGTTTATCATCTCCTCAGACACCTGACCCCGGGGCCTCTGGTCCGGTAGGATTTCCCTCTGTCTTTGGTGGGAATCAGGCTTGCTTTCTGTGTGAGAATAGCTGGACCTAGCCCCAGACAATCTATAATTGCTAATGACCCTGTTTGGAAGCCTGGAGTCAGATGCTCACCTGCAGGTTGACAGAGCACCAGTGAAGCCAGCTTGGGCCTTTGCTGTGCCCTTGCATAACCATAAGGGTCTAAATCTCAGCAGGGCCTCCTTTTGGCCAGCCCTGCTAATGATCTAGAAAGCAGGACTGAGTTCAAGAGCAATGATCATTGTGTGGTCCTAATTGATGTACAGTATGTTGTGCTGTCCTAAATTAGCTGCAACGAGAATCAAGAAATACATTTCTCCATGCATTTATGTGTTCTTTCCTCTGGCATTGCAGACTTGGTAGTGGGAAACTTGGCTCTGGGTGGTAAACTGGGACAAGGTCTGAAATTCCGGGGAAAATATGGAAGTTCTAGCCACAATATTTGAAGTTAGAGTACCAGTTGACTAAATGATATAGCAAACAAAAGATGCTGGCTGCATCTTTCAAGTCATAACCCAGCAAGTGTTATGGGAAAGCCTGGAACACTCCTTTTTATTCCAGAAATAAAGCTGCTTCCTTCACTTCAGTTCAGCAGCAACCCCTCTATGTATGACAGCCCCTCTACGTAAGTCAGTGTAGGCTTACCTGTTGGCACAGATCAGAATTCCAAAGGGAAGAACTGGGCTGTCTTACACAAAATCCCCCAAATTCCAGGTTTCTCCCAGGTTCCCTGTTGGGAGACACTGGTGGCACATTTAGCAGAGGAGGAGTTTGTAATACAGTTGACCTAGAAATTAGATAAAGATGCCTTTAGCAGAGGAGTTGTTTGCAATACAGTTGACCTAGGAATTAGATACCGACGCCTTATCCTGAGCTACAGGGCGCTCATTGTGTGATGTGGCCTCTGCTTCCCATTCTGACTTATTTCTCACCCCTCTCTCTCTTGCTCCTTAAACTTCAGCTGTTCTGACTTTCCTTATGTTCCCTGAACTTGATGAGCCCTCACTTACCTTGGCATATGTGTCATCTTCTGCTGGAATGGCTCTCCCTGCTCTCATCTCACCCCTAGTCTTTGCCTGGATGAATCCTTCTTCATATACTTTTGATTAGCTCCATTGTAGCAGATCAGATGACCTAGAGTGGGGCTCCTCTCTCAACCCTACTCCTGAGCTATGACATCATCTGATTTCCTTGAAATTATTCTATTATTTTTTTATTCAAATTTTTAAAATTTGAGATGAGTCTTACTCTGGGGTTGGCCAGACTGGTTTTGAACTCCTGGCCTCAAGCAATCCTCCTTCCTTGGCCTCTCAAAGTACTGGGATTACAGGCGTGAGCCACCATACCCGGCAATTGTTCTACTTATTGATGTCCTTCTTTGTCTCCTCCCCCAAGAACGTAAAATTCATGGAATCGGGGGCCTTCACTTTGGTAACCTCCTTCCCTAGGTTCACTTTCCTGGAACAAAGCCTGGCACAGAGCTGGAGTTTGTTAAATTTGTTGAATGAATGAAAGACAATCCACAGATGAGTGTCTCTTTCTAGAGTGGTAGGTCTGGCAAGTCTCTTTAAGTACATAGAGCATGGGATCCTTTCCTGCCCACGGGCAGTCTTGCACTCTAGGGGGATGCTTGTGCCAGTTTCCTTCCCAAAAAAGTGGCCCAGTGGTCTGGAAGGTGCTGAGTGGGACTCAGGAGGGCATGGTGCCCTACCCTCAAGAATTCTCAGTCTGAAGGACATGCAAGGTTCACCCTCTCCACAACTAGGCAACCACATACGATCCAGATTAAAATCTTCAATGCAGGCATAATAATAAGACATCTCACTGTATGCTATATACAGCTACATATTGGGTATGCCCAAGAGAGATATTGGCTATGATGATGGTCATGATGATGATGGTGAGAAGGAGGATGGATGTCATGATGATGGAGGATGATGATGACAGAGGAAGGCAGAGGGAGGTGGGTAGTCGTGGAGTAGTTATTTTCCAATGGGACTGATTCAGCTTATGTGCTCTTGAGAATGCTATCCATCTCAGTCCTCAGGCTTACAAGCCTTATTTGATGCTTTTAATTTTTCTCTCACCCCTGGAAATTGAAATAAAATATGTTGAAATGTTCAGCTGATACACTATGAGAGTAAAAGAAAGCACATCAAGGCTTACCAAGGCTCACAAGGGCAATCCTCAACAGGAGAATGCAAATTCCTCAGGAGTCTCTCTGGACTGTTGCTGGGTTACCTGCATTATTTTGGCAGACAACAGGAAAATAAGTTGTGGAAATGGGTGTGGGGTTGACAATACTGACCAATTTTCTCATGCTACTTGGGGGTAAGCCTCCTGCCCCTCTCATCCTTCCCCAAGTACTTATCAGGCCCCTACTGTGTGTCAGACATTATACTAGGCTTTAAAGATACTAACTTGAATACCTACTTCTCAACCATACTGCTGTTGAGAAGAGACAGAGGAAAAACTAATAAATCAGCTTTAAAGTTCAGATACTCAGGCCACAGAGATTCCATTTCAATCAAACTGGCATGGGGCACAATGCATAGGTTATTCTTTGATAACTCTCCAAGGGATTCAGATGTGCAGCCAGGAATGAGAGCCACTGAGGTGAGCAAGGGAAAACTAGACGCATCTCATGATGACTGCCATCACCATGGGGCCATGTGGATCTCAGGGAAGTCACTTAACCTCTCATCGTGTGTCTTAGGAGAAACACCATCCATAAGGGTTATGCCATTTGCCTTATCTCTTGATTAGTTGGGATCAAAGAGATACTGGGTGTGGGTGGGCTTTGTAACCTTTATGAATGGGTAAATGGAATGTAAGTTGCTATTAGGCTCTAGGAAACACCAGGCCTTAGTACCCATGGAGTCAGGTGTCACCCTGGGGACCCAGCAAGCTCTGGAACATTCTGGAATAGGATTGAATGCTCCAGACCTGATCGAATGAGACCTCAGTTATGATGGGACTAAAACACAGAGTTTAGAGCAGACACCCAGAATCCCACACCCTTCTGCCTCCCTCGCTCTGTGTTTAAAACAGTTTGTTCTGTCTTCCGCAGAGCAGTGAGCATGGGGAGAGAAGTGCTTTTGCTTCAAAATCAAAGTGGGTGTATGAAATCTGTTCCTCTCCCCCAGCTGCACATTCTAAGGAAGCCGAGTGCCAGAGGTGGTCAGAGGCTGATATGTAGAATCCGAAAAGTACAGGCTGAGCCGTGGCAGGAGGAGGTAAGTGCAGGAGAGGTGGCCTCTACCATCAAGGCAGGGAGTGGAAAGGATGTTCAGGGGCTTCAGGCCATTTGGCGTATTGGACGCCAGGCCCTGGGAGTGTGGCCAGATTGCCTATCATGTCCTGCCAGTCCGTAAAATCACCTTAGAAAATCCCAAAGCTAAATGTGAGCCTCTTCATTGTTTTGCTATGCTATTATATTTTGCAAATAGGCCCTTGCTTCTGTCCCTCCAAGGGGTAGATGATGCTTTTGGTCCACGGTGGTTTTTGGGTTGAAGTTTAAGATGCCAATAGAAATGAAAGTGGTACAGGGTAACTGCATGGTGCGCAGGAAGAACATTAGGGATGGTTTCTCTCCAAGGCATGGATTCATTGCTGTATGGAAAGGCAGTTTTTTCTTTGCATTATGCAGGCTCCTTGGGCTCAGAATGAATGAGTTGGTTTGCATCGGGCGGTGGGGATTTGAAACTAGCATGTCAGAGGGCCTGGAGAGACCAGTTCCTGAAATAGGATGAGGACCCTCTTAGGTTTCTGACGATGTCTGTGTGATCTGTAGGACCAAGGATGTGGAGACAAGTACCCAAACTGTCAAAGTCAGGCATGGACAGATGAGTCTCCCACTTCTACCATTTCATCCCATTCTCACAGCAGCCCCAAGCGATGGAAGGGTCATTATTCTTGTCTTATAGGGAAAGAGACTCAGACCCAGAAAGATTAAGCACTTTCCCAAAGCCACAGGGCTGGCTAGGTTAGCCACAGTCCCTTAAAGGCAGGAATTGAACTCAGGTTCAATCGACCCTAGAGCTCATGATATTTCAACTATAAAGCTGATGCACATGGATGGGTAGGCTAGGGAGTCTGAACTTAACATGGCAGGCCTATGGGAGCTATTGGTGACTACAGAGCAGGGCACTGGCATGGTTAAAGGGATGCTTTAAGAGTTTCAACGAGGCAGCTCTGAACAGGTTGAGTTGTTGAGATACTCCAAGTCCAAAGTGTGGATTACCTCTTGGAAAAGATAGCATAATCTCCTGATGTGAAATATTTGCTGAGTACTTCATACGTGATGGGCACTACACTGGGTGCTTTGCTACAAGGGAATCATTTAATCCCTACAACTCAATGAGAAAGCACCATTATTGGCAACAGTAGAGTGGAGAGATAAAAAGCTGGAGACCCTGAGGGAAGGCAAACCTGATTTCTACCTGTATTATTTTCTACCTGAAAAATCAGCCTATTTCTGGGTCTTTTTTCATTTGTAAAATGGGCATGCTACTAGTGCCAACTTAGTAAGGTGGTTGGGGGTGGCTTTAAATGAGATAGTACCTAGAAAGTAAGGAGCAATGTGACTCTCATAGAGTAAGTATTTCTAGCATGTTTTACTATGATCATTATTACCATAGCCACACCCATTTTATAGGTGAGAAAACTGAGACTTAGAAAGGCTGAGTGGTTTTTTTCCCCCCAACCCAAAGCCACATAATGAGGATTGGAGCTGGGTAGTCCAACCCCAGAGGTTCTAGTATTCTCCTTTCCGGGGAGAGGCTGCGAATGGGGATCAGCATAGTGGGTAATGGGAGAGATTCAGCTTGGGCTGAAATTTGGCATGATAGGGAGTGGGTACAGCACAAAGCAAGGGTTTTTGCACATACTCTTTCACAGATGGCCTGTGCTGAGCTGGCTCTGGGCCGATTAACTGCTGTCCCTATAATTATCTTTCTCCTGAGGAAGTTCACAGTGCAGCCATGCCCTCCTCTGCATGTGGAGAACCAGATAAGATGGGTGTGCTTACAGCTCTACTCTGTGCACAAACCTTTGCATGGATACCCTGGTCATGTCTAGCTCAGAGTACATAGAGCAAGGGTGTTGGAGGATCCCACATTCCATCACCATCTGGCATGTCTGACCTTCACCTCTCCACCAATACCAGTCTTCCCAAGGAATTGTCTCCTAGACCCTTTTTATTGGGTTCCAGTGGTGCCTTTAGGGTGTGTCCTGTTAAGAGCGTTCTCTATTCCTTGTGTACTCAGTGCAAGATGCCGATCCACCGCCTTTTGCAGTCAGAAGGTAGCTCTGGTGACTGGCTTCCTTTGAGGCATCATTTCCATGGGAGTTATCACATTTCTTTGGTGATTTAGGACGTTTTCGCCCCATCCCAAGAGGCGTCTCACAGTGTGTGAGGTTGACAAATATAATTGCCTTTAGACTCTACTTACGTGTTGCCTTCTGTTGGTGGTTTCTTTATGTTGTTGCCCTATTTTGGCATTTAATGAAGTTCTCTGGACAACTGCTGAGGTTTATAGGTCTTCTATATTCTCCTCTTTATCATCAAATGACACATTGAGATATAGGTGAGTATTGGATGGTTGGGTAATTCCTCAGGGTAGGAAGGTGTAGGTGATGATGTTGAAAGTTTCATTTTGTTTTGGTCACAATATTCAGAATCCACACAAAATACAATCTCAGATACTGAATTCTCCTTCTTTCCATTTCTGGTCTTAACCAAGGACATTCCTCTTAGGCTTCATTCACATATTCATTCCCTTGTCATCCATTTATGGTTGTGCCAAGACTTCTGCCAGGTTCTGGGGACATAAAGATGAAAACGACAAAAATCTCTGCCCTTGAGGAGCTCACAGTCTTGTTGAGATGTGATTTAAAATGGTTAATCAATTCAAGAATATTAGATTTCTGCAAAAGCCACTGTAGGGAAAACAATAATTATCCAAAGTCTTTAAATCTATTACCCACTTTAATTGATTTAATTAGGTAAAATTCATAGAACTGTAATGTTGGAAGGGGCCCAGAAGACATTTATTCTTGTTTCTTTTCTCTGCCTTCAGGCCATGCTTCACTCAAATTATCCCGCAAACCCATGCATTTCAGAAAAGAGCAGTATTTCGAAGAACTATAGCTTTTGGCCCGTTCTGATAAAACTTTTAGTGAGCACCCACAGGGAAAGCGATGTAAGCTTGTTGAAATAATTGACATGCACAGCTACAAAGTATTGTTCTAAAAAACATGAATGGACCATCCACCCTTCACACACACACAAACACACACACACACACACACACACACACTCTCTTGCAGTGGAATCCCCATAAGTTACCCTGCTGAGGTTGTGTTCAACACACATGGTAAATACAGAATGCAAAATAAAAACATGACTGTAATATGATGAGGACCTTTTGATAATTTTTTCATTTACCTGAAGGAAATACATCTCAGCACTTGTCAAATCCTGTTTTGCTCCGACACAGAGGCATACTTTCTGTTCTGTTTAGTTGGTATTTTTGCACCATGTCCACAAGTCAACAACGTGATTTAAGCATCTGTTCCATACAGATCTTCAGTGATCCCAGGAAGGCTGTGGTTGAGTGTCAGAAAGGGGGCAGGACGTAGAGTCATGGCACCGAGGTACGGATGCCTACTTGCTGTGTGACTGTTTTGAGCCTCATTTTCCCTGCCAACAATACCAGCTTTGTAGGATCACTGTGGGGATTTGACGAGTTAGGGGGTATGAAGGCAGTTTGTATACTGTACCACTGTATGCATCACCTGCCTTTTCTAAATGGAAATTTGTTCTCATGATCGTAGATTGGTGGAGATGTTAGGGCTAATAGAGGCCCTTTAACACCACATAAGTTACCATGCCACTTTCTAGGGTGAGAACATTCAGCGAGTCTCCCTTATGCTCTGAATAGAGTCTAACTCTCTGGACATAGCTCCTCAGGCCTTGTGTGCTGGGGTTTCTGCCAAGCTCTTCAACATCATATCGTACGCCTCCTTTGGGCGCCATGATATATTCATCTACAGCTTCTGAAATAGTTGCAGTGCATCCTCGGGATTCCTCTGACTGTAACATCCATGCACTTCTTCCTCACCTGGATGCTCCTTCAGCACTTCATATGCATCTTTTTGCCCTTAGTTCATGGAAGTTGTCTTCCACTTAATTCTTATTAAGAATGCTGAATAAGATGTCTGATGAATATTTATTGATTGAAAAGGTCCACATGGTATTTATGATACTCTATTATGTGGGAGCCGTACGTTCAAGTGACAGAAACCCTACTCAAACTGCTTACATGAACATAGAAACTTGCTGGTTTCTATAACCAAGGGGTCCAGGAGAAATGACTTCAGACTTCGCAGACTCTAGGGGCTCCAAATATATCTTTAGAAAACAGTCTGTCTTTGCTGATGCTGTTTTGTATCTCTGGCTTGATTTTTCCAGTCATGAGCCGGGGTGGGGTTCAGATAGAGTTTGTTCTGTTAGAACCATATAGACTCAAAGGAGGAGGGGGCAGGATGAACTAGAGGAAAATGAGAAGAATAGATGATAAACAAGCAATAATAACAGACATCCTTCCAGGACCTGGCTGTGAGCTCCTGAGTACAGGGGCTTCTCTCCTCTCTGTATTTGCAGGATCTGTTCTGGAGTCTGGCATATAGTAGATGCTTAGGAATGTCTACAAATGATTGATGTGTGATTTACTTTCCTTACTTCTAGGATGCAGTTTTGTGCCTCTGTATAAACCGCCTCCTGCCTCATCCTCTGTTTTACTTTCTTTTCACTGACAGGATCCGACGTCTACCTTCTTCCAGTTTGGAGCATCCATCCAGCAGCAAGCCACAGTCATGCTGAAGATCATGCAGGATTATGACTGGCATGTCTTCTCCCTGGTGACCACCATCTTCCCTGGCTACAGGGACTTCATCAGCTTCGTCAAGACCACGGTGGACAACAGCTTTGTGGGCTGGGACATGCAGAATGTGATCACACTGGACACTTCCTTTGAGGATGCAAAGACACAAGTCCAGTTGAAGAAGATCCACTCTTCTGTCATCTTGCTCTACTGTTCCAAAGACGAGGCTGTCCTCATTCTGAGTGAGGCCCGCTCCCTTGGCCTCACCGGGTATGATTTCTTCTGGATTGTCCCCAGCTTGGTCTCTGGGAACACGGAGCTCATCCCCAAAGAGTTTCCATCGGGACTCATTTCCGTCTCCTACGATGACTGGGACTACACCCTGGAGGCGAGAGTGAGGGACGGCATTGGCATCCTAACCACTGCTGCGTCTTCTATGCTGGAGAAGTTCTCCTACATCCCTGAGGCCAAGACCAGCTGCTACGGGCAGATGGAGAGGCCAGAGATCCCGATGCACACCTTGCACCCGTAAGAAAGGGCTTGTTGTCTCCCAAAGAGGGATGAGAGTTTTGCTGTTGTCATTGTTTGCTACCTTACATACTCAGTGTTGGAAATATGCACTGAAAATGTACAATGTTGTGTGTTTACTTATGGGATTTTTATTTTGCTCTCCTGTCTTTCTCTCATCTCATTTGTAAGATAAGTCACATCAAACTTTGTTTCCTACAACTTACCTTCTTTTTCTACTCAACAATATATCTTGGAAACCTACATCTGGGATCGATCGATCTGTCTATCTATAGCTATATCTCAAGTGTATCTGTAATTTTTGTAACTCAAACATTTGAACCCAGACAAGTCTAACTTCAGAGCCCACATCACATTCTTCAATATGGTATCATGGTGTCATGATTTAGTTATCCAATCTGCATAATGATAGAAATTTAGGAGTTATTTTTCTTTTATTAAAAAAAATTTTGTGGGTACATAGTAGGTGTATGTATTTATAGGGTACATGAGATGTTTTGCCACAGGTGTGCAATGTGAAATAAGCACATCATGGAGAATGGGGTGTCCATCCCCTAAGCATTTATCCTTTCAGTTACAAACAATTCAGTTATATTCTTTAAGTTATGTTAAAATATACAAGTAATTTATTATTGACTATACTCACCCAATTATGCTATCATATAGTAGGTCTTATTCATTCTTTCTATTTTTTTTTTTTTACCCTATTAGTCATCCCCACCTCCCGCCCCAACCCCCAATACAAAAATGTGTTTATTTATAGGATAAGTGAAGTATTTTGGTAGAGGCATACAATGTTTGATAATCACATCAGGGTAAATGGGGTTTTCATCACCTCAAGAATTCATCATTTGTGTTATAAACATTTAATTTAGGGATTTTGTCAGATTATTTTCCTATTAGAAGCTAAACAACAGTGATCATCTTTATACATGTCTGTGCACATGTGCAAGTTTTTTTCTAGGGTTGATTCTAAGATACAGGATTTTTGGTTCCTAATTCATGTGCATTTTTAAATGGAAGCATCTATTGCCACATTGTCCTGCAAAGTAACAACACCAATTTGTAGTCACACCAACAGTTTGTGAAACCACCCAGTTTCCCACGTCCTCACCAACATGTTATGCTTTGGGGAAACTTCCCACACTAGTGCTCCTGGTCTCTGTTTGATTTTGCATTTGATTTTTTTCCTTTCTTATATTCTAAGTATTTTTGTAGGTCATTGGAAATCTTGGCAAACATTACTCGCAGAACTGCATTCTATTCCATTATATGAATGTATCATAATTTATTTACTCCCATCTTGGCGAACATTTAAGTTAAATTTTAGGTTTCTGAGAAGTGTCATTGTTCCTTGTGGCCCATCATTATGGTTAAGCTGTTGAGATTTAGAATGATCCCTCCTATCCCCATTTTGCATGGTACTCTGCCTGATGTTCACGGATTTAATTCATGCTTTATTCCTTAGATAATGAGCAGTGTAGAACTCTGATTAATGGCCTCAACTCTGGAGTTAGACTTGTCTGGGTTCAAAGCTTGTCTCATCCACTTTCTATATTACTTGCACAATCATTTTACTTTTCTGGGCCTCGGGTGTTTATTGCAAAGTGATGATAATAGCATCTAATTTCTGGGTAGCTGTTCTCAGGCCTCAGCAGGCATCAGAATCTCTGGGAGGACTTGTTAAGACACAAATTACTGGACCTCAATCTCAGAGTTTCTAATGTAATAGAAAATATGGGGTGAGCCCCAATAATTTGCAATTTCTTTCAAGTTTTGGGGTGATGCTGATGTTTGTGGTCTAGGGACTGTGCTTTGAGAGCCAATGTTCTAGAGATTGTCGTATTCATTGAGGTGCTGCATGAAAAGTACTGTTTAGCACAGTATTTACCACCTAGTAATATTAAATAACTTCCAGAGTGATCAGTGAAGTTTTTGGTCATCAGAAATTGTAGTCAGCAGGCTAGGTGTGGTAGCTCATGCCTGTAATCCTAGCACTTTGGGAGGCCAAGGTGGGTAGATCACTGGAGGCCAGGAGTTCAAGACCAGCCTGGCCAACATGGTGAAACCCTGTCTATACTAAAAATACAAATGTTAGCCAGATGTTGGTGAAGCGTGCCTGTGATCCCAGCTACTCAGGAGGCTGAGGCAGGAGAATCACTTGAACCCAAAAGGAAGAGGCAGAGGTTACAGTGAGCTGAGATCGTGCCACTGCACTTCAGCCTGGGTGACAGAATGAGACTCCATCTCAAAAAAAAAAATAATTAAAAAAAGGAATTACAGTCAACAAACTATGTTGGTTTATTGCCAGCAGGGTACTATGTCACTCTGAAATGTTTCTGGAAGGTTTTAGGACTTTGAATCTGCTACAGTTCAGAGGTTATCTCTGAACTGTGGCTGGAGGGGTGTGTGTGTGTGTGTCGAAGTAGACAGAATATACTTCTTTACAATGAACATAAATCTGAAAAATGAACCTTGAATTGAGAAATCACACTCCTTTGACATTTCTCCATCCTCTGTCCTTTTACTCTCTTTAGTAATCCTGTTTCTACACTCCCACTTTCAGCATTTAAAATAATTGTCCAGATATCAGGAAGGAACTCAGATAAATCAGCGTGAGATATGGGAGTCTCTTACAGAGGTAGGATTGCTGCCAGCCCAAAGACATAAGCGAGGCTAATGAATTCTCACTCCCATAATAAGATGTGCCCTACAGCTGGAATATTCAGAAATGTATAATTTTGATGGAAACATAACTCAATTTTATGGCAATTGAAATATAATATATACAGGAAAAGGAATTCTAGAAGGATAATTGGCAAGACGTTTAGATCCCTTTCCAGTGACCACCCTGGATTCTATTATTTTTTTAAAAGAATAGAATTTTCTGCTGCTGTGAAATGCTGTTGCACTATTTCCTGAAGTTATGCCTTTAAATGCAGCAATTTTGTAAATGGTATTTCCGCCCCAGAGAAGCAATGCATCAAGTGTGGTAAGTTGCCATCCACTGCTTGGTGTTTAATGAAACATCTCTCCATCCATGCAGGGCTGGTGGTGTCCACCCAGTGTGTAAGTTTGGATAATGCATAAGCAGTCTCTCCTTCCCACACTCTCCCGCAGTCCCTGATGCCCACCCCAGGGAACAGTGGAAACCTGCCAGGCTGCCCTTGACAGGGAGCTGGAGAAAGCCCAAAGAAGGCATTTAAAAAAAAAGGATTAAGGGATATGTGTGTGTGTGTGTGTGTGTGTGTGTGTGTGTGTGTATTTGTTTGTTTTTGTTTTGTTTTTGAGGCAGAGTCTCACTCTGTCTCCCAGACTGGAGTGCAGTGGCATGATCTCGGCTCAGTACAACCTCCTCCTGGATTAAGCAATTCTCCCACCCTGCCTCCTAAGTAGCTGGGACTACAAGCGCACACAACCACATCTGGCTAATTTTTGTATTTTTAGTAGAGACGAGGTTTCACCATGTTGGCCAGGTTGGTCTCAAACTTGTGACCTCAGGTGATCCACCCGCCTTGGCCTCCCAAAGTGCTGGAATTACAGGCATGAGCCACTGCGCCCGGCCAAGGCACTATATTCTTCTATTCTCTATCTATCGTTGCTTCCAACCAACAGACTCTGCGCTAACCCCTGGGATACATAGATGAATTAAGATATAATTTCTCTCCTCAAACACAGTACAGTCTGATCAAGGTGGAGGAAATTTGTCTAAAGACAGACTTCGGTAATAAGAATTCTTTTTTTAATATTGAAGAAAGAATAGTACAGAAAACTACAGAATCTGATAAAATACCCAACTCAATATTCATCATAGAGAACAAAGTTAAGGATGCCAAAGGTTAATGTTTGTTTCAACATTTTAAAAGAAATAAAACACTAATGATAATGTAGAAGTTCTGATTATGTGTTTCCCTGTCCCAGTTTTCTCCTCTTCTCTCCATAGAAGGGAAAACATGTACATGGATTTGGATGTAAACCAAATTCATCATCATGTTTTCGTACTTTCAATGCACATATATGTGTAACCACATTCCCAATGCATACTTCTGTCTAATGTACACAGATGGTGTCTAATGTATTAGAACTTCCTTTACCTCAACCTTATGTTTTCAAAATCCTTCTATGAAGATAATTAATTGCATTTATTTTATTGATGATATTGTTGTATAAATGTTTCATTTTTAATAATTCCTCTTTGATGGACATTTAGGTTTTTTTATAGTAAGATATTTTTCAGTCTGGATAGCTGAAAGCAGAGAACAGACCTATCTGTAGCCTGAGTCAGATCTATTAGCTTGTTCAGTAGAAGCCCAGGACTCTCGAGTTGGGAGTTCTTCACTTCAAGCTTAAAAGTTACATTTGCAGCTGGATTAAGGTCTTACTCGGCAAAGCATCTGGTAAACAAATAGCTCTCACTATTCCTCCTATGTAGTAGGGAAGTTGCAAATAGCTCCAGAAGAAGTTCAGATGAGGTCATACCTCATGTCTTTGTGGTGAGTTACTGAGGGGATCTGGGATCCAGCTTTGACTGGTTGAGAACAAAGTCATGGGGCCAGCTAGACATGCCACTTGGTGGTCGTCATGGACTTTATTTATAATCTCATGCAAAGAGCTGGTGCAGTTAGGATATTGAAACATTGATTTATTGCTCATGGGTTGGGCGTGGTACCAGGGGCTGCTTGCAAGGGAAGGTATGTTCACGACCTTACCACCAACCTGTTTCTGTACATAGAGTTTCAGGGAAAAAAAAGAAGTACAGGAAAGGGGGACATTTTCTTCATGTTTAATATTCCTGATTTTACAGAAGACACTTTGAAAAGAGCAGTCAGCATTTTCCAAAGTTCAAAAATAGCTCAGCCATGTTATATAACCTCCTCCTTGCTACTGCAAAGTTATTAAACATCTGTTCCTTCACCAAGCACAGAGCATGTCACAGGTAACTCCCAAAATTGTGAAGGTAAACCATGACCTGTTTGGCCGGTGGAATCCCAGCTGTTGTGTCCAGTTCCATCACAAGAATCTGTCCAGTTCGTGAGTGGCCAGGGCTACCTGGGAGGCAGTGTGGCATCACGGTTAAGAGCATGAGCACTGGGGCCAGCCTGCGTGGGTTCGAACCTGATCTGTACTTTTTTAGACTTAGGACTTTGGGTGAGTCACTGAACTCCTCCACGTCTGCTCCCTCAGGTGTAATATGGGGATAAGAAAAGCATTTGCATCTTAGACCAGTATGTGGTGCATGCAAAAGCAGTCTGTAAATGGTTACTACTGTGGATGAAACTTGTAGATCTAAAGTTATTAGGCCAGGCGTGGTAGCTCACACCTGTAATCCCAGCACTTTGGGAGGCTGAGGCAGGCAGATCACTTGAGGTCAGGAGTTGGAGACCAGTCTGGCCAACACATGGTATGAAACCCTGTCTCTACTAAAAAAAAAATACAAACATTATCTGAACGTGGTGCACACCTGTAGTCCCAGCTACTTGGGAAGCTGAGGTAGAAGAATCGCTTGAACCTGGGAGGTGGAGGTTGCAGTGAGCTGAGATCACGTCACTGCGTTCCAGCCTGTGTGACAGAGCAAGACTCAGTCTCTCAAAAATAAATAAATAAATAAATAAAGTTATGAGTGAAGCAAGTGTCTCTTCATGCCACAACCCATGATATTACCATTTGTTCATTCAAAAATGTATTTGATGTCTTCTATATGCTAGGCACCAATTATTTGTAGTTGGAGACACAAAAAGGTCATCATGTGATTATCGGGCAGGGCAGCGCTGTCATTCTTCTGTTGTTTGCTCTGAGGTTTGGGGGCCAGTGGAATATTCCATAGTAGAGGCCCAGCCTCCCAAGTTGGAGGTAAGAAAGAAAAATGTCCTTATGCTAAAGCACAGCACCTAATAAGAGGAGTAGGATCTGAATGACTCAATGCTCTGTGATTATTTTCAAAGCTTCTTTTTGGTAGCTTTTATTTATTTCCTCTGGTGCTTAAAGCTTTAGTCATTAATGCCTATTTGGGGCTTGGTTCAAGCATGAAGACCCAGGTGAAATTCATATCACATTTTAGCCTGTGGTTTTGTGAAATGCAAAGCTTTAAGTTTGTGCTGTGAGTGCTGTGTTTGTGTATGTCTACAAGTGTTTTTGCACACATATATGTGCATGTGTATGTATATACACACGTGTGTGCATGTTTACAAGCATTTTTGGTGTACGTGTGTGTCTTTCTCTCTGCATGTGTATATGTGTTTCTTCTTCCACAAAGGAGGGGACACATTTTATACTTATTGAAGAGGAGATCATAGAAGGGAGAGGGCGGATGTTTTTCAGACCAAAACCCTCTTATCAAAGGATTACCATGGGAGAAATATGGCCATTGGGAAGAGGGCAGTGTGGCATCAAGAAAAGTTCATGGGCTAGGTAGTATGACAGATTTGACTATGAATTTACCACATATTTACCAGGTATAAGTTATTAACAACTCTGAACCCAGGAGTTTTCCTAAAGTAAGATAGACATCTCTTCTTATTGTAGCATCTTAAAGTATATACATTTAGCATAGTGCCAGGCGTGGAGTAGGCATTTTACAAATAACAGGTCATTATTATAATTTTCTTTTTCTTATTGTGGTCATCATCATCATTATTATTATAACTTTATACTTGTTACGCTGCAAGCTCTGCATAAGCTAGGAAAGCAAGCAATGGAAGTGCATTTCATTTCTCGTCTTTAATTACTGAATTACAACTGTATGTTCTGTGGTTCCCATTTAAGTTAGGGAAGTAGGAGATGGATAAGTCACTGCATTGGAAATCAAGTAGCAGAGCTCGAGTAGATCTATAGCACAAATGAGGGAGCAAAAAAAGTCTTATCCCAGGAGAATTATGAATTAGTATTAAAGGGAAGTTATTTGGCCTCCATTGATAACACCTGGCTTGACCATTTATGTGTTTTGAATTGACTTCTTGATTTATGAAGTCAGGCTTCGGCTTTAAAAAGCAACAGCGTTGTAAATTATTACCCCCACAGGAAGGGAAATAGAAGGAAGATATATACATGAGAAAGCATTTTATTTATGTCTAAGTTATATTGATACTACTTTAAATCTTCATTTCTAAAATAACATAGGAAAAAATTCTTGGTTTAATGACCCATTAAGAGACTGTGCGAAACCTGGTCGACGTATTTTTATTTAATAATTAGAATGATCACTGTTGGTTTTTTGTAATGCCAATAAAAGTGCCTGCTCAGTTAATTCTCTGAGCTTAACCAGAGTTAAAACTTCCCTAGGTGAATGTGATTAACTCTTTGCAAATATTTATCTGTGGGATCACCATATGCTCAACAAACACTTCTCGCAGTGAGATCAGGCACCTCAGAGGCCAAGCTGTCCTGTGGGTCTTTGCTGTGCATCTGATTGGGACTCTGAACTCAGAATTGTGAAAAACAGCCGAGTTCAAAGTAAATCAACAAGAGATTTGAGTTGAGAGAATCCAGAGGAACACAAAGCACATTTCCCAAGGCTATGTGACTTTGTGGAATGTGGATTTAGACAGTGCTGTGTTCAAACCCTCTTATTATCTGGGTTATTCTGGGACAGTTCCTTAATTTCTTTGAGCCTCCATTTCCTTGATTGTAAATAGAGAAAAAGCCAAGAATAGGGAGGATGATGACACAAAATACAGGTCTTATACTTAGTTAAGCATCTAGGATATAGTTGGCACTCTACAGGTGTTAATTCTCCTCCTTCCCTGGACTAGAGGCACAGCTTGATCTGGTCCTGATGGACCCATGAGAGTGGGCTGAGCTTTTGGGGGTTCAGCCTGAGCGCTAAGTCAACAGCCTCTCTTTAGCATCATCTCTGTTTGTGGCATCTCTCCTGGAACACAGCCCTCCCTTTTATGGCTGGAAGTCAAAAGAACCGTATGCCAGTCCTGCAATGCAAGTCAATCATTTCCAGTTGGCATCCGATGAATAGCTCGACAAATGGTGGAAACCTGATGCTGGCAGCTTGGGAGGACCAGAAGTTGGCCGTGCCTTTACCTTGAGGGAAAGGTGGTTTGGGTTGCTTTGGGGTCACACATAAAGCACAAATATTGTTCAAATTTGCCTTAGGCCAGATGTAAGTCTTAGGATTTTGGAACCAGCATGCCCAACAAAAAGACACATTGATCTATTTCCTCCAGGGTTGAATACTAGAGAAGTTTTCATTTTGAAATTTGGTAATTTGGTGACATGTGCTAATTATTTGCTGCAACTCTCTTTTGTGAAAAAACAAAGCAAATTAAAGCCCCATCTCTATTTCTCTGGTGCCTTCTGACAGAGTGTATGTTGGGGCTGGGAGGCTTTAATGTGTAGAAACATAGGCTGGTTGGGAGACCATGGCATAGGTCTAGGAAAGAGGAAGTGGTGACTTGGATTACAGTAATAGCTGTGGATTCAGAGAGAAATGGGAAGGCTTAATGCATATATGGGGTATAAAATTGACAAGACTTGAGAGACGAATATGAGGTATTAAAAGAGCTTTAATAATAATTTTTCTCTTGTATAGCCAAGTAGATGGTTGTGTCTTTTACTAAACAGAAGAAATGAGGAAAGAAATGTTGGGGAACAGAGTCAGGGACATCCAATTTTAGACATGTTAAATTAGACATACTTTTGAGATATTCAAGTGGAAATCTCAAGTGGGCAATCAGAAGAGTGAGTACAGACCGAAAATGCAATACACAGGATTTGAGCTTATTGATGGCAGTCAAAGCCCTAGGACTGGGCAAGGTCTTGCAGGGGAGAATGATGACTCAGGAGGGCCTGGGTTTAAACCATGAGGAACTTTAACATTAATTGGTAAATAATCCTCCAAAGGGAAGGAGAATGTTGGAGAGAAAGAGTTAGGCTGTAAATTCCAGGTGCTCTTCCCACATGGAAACTCTATTCCCAATGTTGATTTTGTTTTGTTGCCTGGTGGGCATCTGCACAGTGTTTGTTCCATGATAGATATCATAGCAGGTCCTGTAAGCCTTCCAAAAATGTGTAATCTATGGCTATGGCGAATATATCTGGGTTTGGTGCATCCTTGCAGAGTTAATCATACAGCAGTTTTATTTAATCAGTACATTGAGAAAGTATATACATATATATTTTTTTTAGGTGGAGTCTCACTCTGTCACCCAGGCTGGAGTGCAGTGCTGCTATCTTGGCTCACTGCAATCTCTGCCTCCCGGGTTCAAGTGATTCTCCCACCTCAGCCTCCCAAGTAGCTGGGATTACAGCCACCCACCACCACACCTGGCTAATTTTTGTATTTTTGTAGAGATGGAGTTTCACCATGTTGGCCAGGTCCTAATCTCCTGACCTCAGGTGATCCGCCCGCCTCAGCCTCCCAGCGTGCTGGGATTACAGGAGTGAGCCACCGCAGACGGCCAAAAGTAAAATTGATTACACGATGAATTGCCTGGCAAATCATCCCAGCAGTGAGCCCTTTGAGTTTTAAGAAATGAATATTATACTGGGCTTGAGACATGACTCAGATGCAAGTCAAGTTTTGGTTCTGGAGAGATAGGGAAGTGATGAAGCTTTGGGTCTGGATGGATGAGGAGGTGATGGTTGGTGGAACATTGGGTCTGGAGAGATAAGAAGGTAATGGAACTTTAGGTCTGGACAGATGAGGTGATGGGGCTTTGAGTCTGGACAGATGAAGAGGTGATGGAGCTTTAGGTCTGGACAGATGAGGAGGTGATGGAGCTTTAGGTCTGGACAGGTGAGGAGGTGATGGAGCTTTGAGTCTGGAGAGATGAGGTGATAGAGCTTTGGTCTGGACAGATGAGTAAATGACGAGTGATGGAACTTTGGATCTGGAGAGATGAGGAGGCAATGGAGCTTTTGGGGTCTGGAGAGATGAGGGAGTGATAGTTCAGGCAGGGGGGAAAACCTCTGTCTTTGTTACATTCTGGACATGATTTGGGCAACATCTGATATTGTACAAAAGACAAAGTTAAAAATCCTTTGTACCAAAAGGGAGAAGCATACAGCAAAGTATAAAGGGGTAGGTGCTCACGACCGATTAACTTATGAGCTGTCCTTGGTTTGCTTTCCTGAAAGAGTATCTGTCTATGCACTTCCTTCTATATATAGGCCAAAAGCTCTCCTGCTCATCCCTTCCAGGTGGGAGCAAGAGAGCCAGAACAGGCCTCTCCACCTGTTCTCTGCCTTTGTCTCCTTGCTTCTTTGCTTCTGTCACTTCTTGCTTCCGTGTGGATGCTGCCTGCCTGCAGGTGTGACTGAGCCCCCGTCCAGGTTCCTGGCGCCTAAAATCCTGGCATGAACCTCAGGGATGGAGGAGTCACGGTCCAGCGTGATGGTGCTAGCTGTGTTCTGCGTGGGCATGGGAGGCCAGCCACATTTCTACACAGGCCTCAAAGTTGGGTAAATGAACTGGCAGATCTGTTGGTGTCTGGTGTACCGTTGTCCAAATCCCCACAGTCAGCTTCCTGAGGATCTGCTTCATTTGGTTAAGTCTTGGCCAAACACAAAGAATAAATCCACACTGCCCAGTTTTCCACGTGATAGAAAATAGCTCTCCTGAGAAATATGCTCATTTCCTTTTCATTTCCATCACTATTAATAAAAGGAGGTTTTAAAATTTTAATTTAATTAATGCATCATTATGTATGTGGGGGTGAGTGGGGAAACTTCAAGTTTCATAGGTTACATTATCTAAGCATATGTATTTTTAAATGTGAAGTATTGGAAATGTGAAAGTATTCTAAGGTTAAGACCATGTATTGACTGCCTCCTGTGTGTCAGTCAGTTTAAATACATTATCTTTCATCGTTAGATGTGAGTTAGGATGTTTTTACTACAGGTAGCAATCAAATTAACTCAAAGTTATGTGATTGAATTATTTCCCATAACAAAAATTCCAGAAGTTGTTTGGATTTCAGGTGCAATATAATCAAGCTTCCAGTTCTTTTCTCTATGATCTCTTGACTGCTTTTTGGGCAGTGTGATTTTTTTTTTCTCTTTCTTTAACTGGCTTCCTCGTTACCTCAAGTTTACTTGTAGCAACACCTGGGAAGACTTCTTTGTGGCCAAATTAGGTCATGTACTCATCTTGGGCCAATAATGGTTTTTGAAATGGATTTTGAAAATACCAGGTACTGACTGGCTTAACTTCAAACTCCTGACCCAGTCACAGAGAAAGCAAATAGGTTAAATCAAACCGGACCTACTCCTGGAGCTGGGAATGGAGAAAACTTCCCTTGAGTTCCATAGATTCTTACAGGAGGCACGAAGTCTCAATAACATTTGAGTTCTGTTAAGAATGAGAAAGAGAAGGCCGGGTGCGGTGGCTCACGCCTGTAATCCCAGCACTTTGGGAGGCCGAGGCGGGCGGATCACGAGGTCAGGAGATTGAGACCATCCTGGTGAACACGGTGAAACCCCGTCTCTACTAAAAATACAAAAAAATTAGCCAGGCGTGGTAGCGGGCGCCTGTAGTCCCAGCTTCTAGGGAGGCTGAGGCAGAAGAATGGCGTGAACCCGGGAGGTCGCGGAGCTTGCAATGAGCGGAGATCGCGTCACTGCACTCCAGCCTGGGCAACAGAGCGAGACTCTGTCTCAAAAAAAAAAAAAAAAAAAAAAAGAATGAGAAAGAGATAAATGAATGCTAGATAGAGTATCAGCAGGTCAATTATAAATCATAGTTCATATTACAGATAAGTATAAATAGGACTAGAGAAGTTATAGAACTTGAAAAGAGCCACACAGGTAATGTAAAATGGAACCAGAAGTTACATCCAGTTTTCTTTGGTTCCAAACCCCACATTACAACTTTCGGAGGCTGCAAATTGACCTGCGTTGTGTGCATGTTTTTTTTTTTTTTAAACTTAGAGTGTATTTCCTGTTTCCAAAAGTCAAGTAAGCCCCAATGTTTAAACATTATCATCAGATTTCACAAAAATTATATTGTTGTTTACCATGAAAAAAATGGAGTTAGTGATAGTAATCCCATATCCTGACCTGATAATGATCAACTGGAAGTTGGAAGTGACTGTCATCTCTGCGCAGAGCACCTTAGTCCCCATCTGGGTTGTTTCATTTATCCATGTTACCTCCAGGGCTTCTTTAAGTATTTTATTCCAGGTTGTCTTGTACTCATTTTTATTATTTTTCTCATAATCATCATTCTGTATATTTATTTCCAAAACAAGAACTTGATGATTATTAAGATTGGCAGATATTAGAATGAGCAATAGCAGGGAGTTTTGATAGTTCACCTCCAGAGATCTTCATACCTGAGTTAGTACAACTGGAACCATGTACAACATAGGTCTCTCGTATCCTATGTGCTTACAGCATTACTGGTCAAACATTCTTACTTAAAGCTGCAGGTGAAATCATATAAAGCACTGCAGGTGTATGATTTTCTATGATTAGAGGCTTCCCAAGATTGGAGAGGTGCCTCTAATCTTTTGCCCACACTTTCTCAGAACAAAATAAAATGAACTTGGCTTTCAAAATTACAGCTGGGCATGTCTGGGACATAGTCATCTGCGACTAAGTGATCATTTCATGTAGCTGTAGATCATAAACCTCCTTCTTGGTTCAACTTACAGGTGAGAAGTTGAGTTGTTTGTGCCTAGAGTGCCTTACCCAAAGGCAAAAACTTCCTGACTTACCCAAGGAAAGTTCCCCCTTGACAGATTAAATTAATTTGTAGATATTATTTTAAGGCTGGAAGAAAATATTTGCTTTGCTGGGGTGTGCAGTGGCATTATGACATTTGTCAAGTGAATGGCAAACGATGGAGCCTAATGGAACCCATATTACTTGTTTAAGAAATTGTGCTGAAAATTTCCAGTTTGTCATTTAACCCAGCAAACTATTTGGTTCCAATCTACTTTCATTTTCTTAGTCATACTGGGGGTTTCAATATTTGCTTTAAAAATAAATTTGGGGTTTGTCAATTGTAACTGCTAAGGATATGTTTGACAGATTTAATGGTCTTCTTTACCTTCATTGAATTCCATTCTATTGACTTCTACTTCAGATCAAGATGGACTGTAATATCCCCTACAGACTGAAACAACCAAAATGGACAAAAAATTTGAAGTCATGGTTTTTAAGACCCTGAATATTGGAGTAAAGAAGATAGAAAATAAAATAAGTGAGTTTATATATGGCTCCACTCACCACCTTGAGAGAGTTTCCAAGCTGCAACTTAAGGATAGGGGACTCAAGTCTGGCATACTCCCTGAATGGAAGAGACAGAGACGAATCTAAGAAAACAAAGGCAGCTGGATTTCACAGGACAGAGTACCTGAGAAAAGTGATCTGCATAAATGGAGAACCCTGGAGATCTGCCTAAGGCCCACCTTAGTGTTGAGCTGAGTACTGCTCAATATAAGGGCAAGGACACCACCTAAAGCCAAAGAAAGAAGCCTCCCAAAGATCGAAAATAACAGAGCCCAGGGCTCACATGGAGTGAGGATTAGCCACTAGTCAGTCTAGAAAACCCCGTTATTCATGGGCACTGAGTTGAGTACACAGAAGGTGGTTGTCTCAATAATAGAGAAATAATTAGCTGTAGACTATGAATTGCTCTGACTCTGCCTAACAAATATCAAAAGCAAAATCTGAAAAGATCAAACTGCTTCCAAGTAACTTAGTCATTCTAGAACAGAGCTCAGTGATATTTATAGGAATACAAAAATATCAGCACAAAAAAAGTTAAAATTTATAATTTCTTCCATCCAATCAAAAGTTACCAGGCATGCAAAGCAGCAGGGAAATATAATCCATAATGAAAAAATATCATGTAACAACTTACCCAGATTTAAATGGATGTTGGAATTGGCAGATGGGTCTATTACTATAGAGAGTAACTCTAACTCTCAACTTCATAGGTTCAAAAGTTCAAGTGGAGACATAGAGAATGTTTTTTAAAGAGCCATATCAAACTTCTAGATATAAAATCTACAATGCATGAGATAAAAACTACACTGGATGGATTAATGGCACGTTTGACACTGAAGAAGAAAAAATTAGTGAACTTGAAGACAAAGTAATTTCCCCAAATGAAACTCATAGAGAAAACACAATTTGAACTATGAACTGAGCATGACTGAGGATATTAATATATGTTTAATTTGAATCCCTAAAGTAAAAGGGGACATGAAGAACATTTGAAAAATAATGGAATGAAAAATTTTCAAATTTAATGAAAACTATGTAAACCCTCAGTTCAAAAAACTTAAATCCTGAGAATGAGATATATGAAGACATAGCATAATCAAATTTCTCAAAATCAGTTTTAAAGATATATCAGCTAAAAAGATATACCAGAGTTCAAAGCTGTCAGAGGAAAAAAGATATCAGCAAACTTCTCATCAGAAACAATACAGGTTAGAAAAGAGTGCAGAAAAATATTTTGTACTGAAAGAAAACAATGTAAACCTAGAATTCTTTGTACAGTAACAATATCATTCCAAAGTGAAAATGAAATAAAGACTTTTTAGACATAGAATAACTGAAAGAATTAGCAGCAGATCTGCATTACAAAAAAAATTAAAGGAAGTTCTTAAGGGAGAAAGAAAGTAATACCAAACAGAATATGGATCATCACAAAAGAATGAAAAGCAATTAAATGAAAACTACATTGTTAAACGCATGAGGATTTTTTTTTTTTTTTTTTTTTTTTTTTTTTTTTTTTTTTTTTTTTTGAGACCAAGTCTCACCCTGTTGCCCAGGCTGGAGTGCAGTGGCGTGATCTCGGCTCACTACAACCTCCACCTTCTCCTGCCTCAGCCTCCTGAGTAGCTGGGATTACAGGCACATGCCACCAAGCCCAGCTAATTTTTGTATTTTTAGTAGAGATGGGGTTTCACCATGTTGGCCAGGCTGGTCTCGAACTCCTGGCCTCAAGTGATCCACCCACCTCGGCCTCCCAAAGTGCTGGGATTACAGGTGTGAGCCACCATGCCCGGTCTCACATGAGGAGTTTTAAACAATGAAATCATTTTAAAAGATAAATTACTTTTAAAACAAAAATACTAACAATGTAGCATGAGGTTTACGGCTTGTTAAAAGTAAATTTAAAATAAGTATGACAACAATAGCACAAAGGTTAGCAGGGAAATCAAAGTATACTATTTTTGAAGGTCTTATGGTATACTTACATAGTATAGTGGTATAACATCACTTGAAGATAACCGTAAGAAATTTAAAATATATACTATAAACCCTAAACAAACCACTAACATGAAATAAAGCCCCAATGCTCTGGCTAATAAGCCACAAAGGAAATAAAACAGAATGATAAAAAATATTCAATTTATCAAAAGAATGTAAGTAGAAAGGAAAAAGAGAACAAAGAACAGATAGAACAAATAGGAAGATGATATGTTTAAACCTACTCTATTAATAATCACATTACATGTAAATAGTATAAACATCTCAGTTAAAAGGCAGAGATTATCAAATTGAGTCACAAAGCAGGAACCAACTCTAAGGTGCCCATAAGAAACCCACTTTAAATATAAAAGCATAAATAGGTTGCAAGTTGAAATGGAAAAATATGTACACACTAACACGAATTTTTTAAAACTGGACTTGCTATATTAACATAGTAGGTAGATTTTCAGATCATGAAGTTTTTGCTAAATATTGTCATTTCATAATGATAAATGAGTCAATTCATCAAAAAGACTTCAAACTATGCATCTAATATGGCTTCAAAATAATAAAGCAAAACTGATATAACTGCAAGGAGAAACAAATTCATAATTATAGTAGGAGATTTCAATACTTTTAATAATTGATACAATAAGCAAACTTAGTAAAGATAGACGATTTTAACAATGTCACAACCAAGTTGACCTAATATTTGCTTGTAGAAAACTCCACCCAGCAACAGAACACACATTTTTCAAATGTAAACAGAAATTTTATAAGGATATATCATATTCTAGGCCATAAAACAAGTTCTAATATATTTCAAAGGATGCACTCTCACAAAATATTTCTGTGACTACTATGAAATTAATTAGAATCTAATAACCGAAAGATCTCTAGAAATTCCCTGAATGTTTACACACTAAATAACATACTTCTAAACCTATGGGTAAAAGAATAAATAAAAATGACTCTTTACTCAAGTTGTCCCTTGGCAGAAATCCAAGCCTCTTTGGGAAACTGTTCTTCACTCAGGCATGTGGTCCATCTTCAATTAACCCAAGTCACAGGGACATTTGGCTCTTTGCTTAGTTGCTGCTCAGAACAGTCAGGTTTGTGGGTATGAGGGCATGAAGAATGTGTTTCCTAACAAAAATAATAGAAAACTGGGTCCAGATGGGTGTGGATGTAATTCTCAGGCAAGCCACATTCCCTGCCTTCATCCGAGTTTTTAATGTGATGGTGGAAATAGGACCCAAACTAAGATTTAAGACATGGGTTTTAATCCTAGCTTGCTCCTGTGTATGGTTGTAATCTTTGTTCAAAGAGTCTTAACTTTTCTGGTTCTCCTTTTGTTTTAAAATCTGTAGATTGATGGTGTTGGTTACAATAACCTGGAATTGCATTTCATGATGTCAGAGCAGGAAGGGATGCTGGAGATCATTGAGCCCATTAACCTTTAATTATTTTTCTCCTTTGTACATAAGTAGTCTTGTGGGTGCTTTTGCATATCCTCACACTTCCTAAGGTGTAAGTGGGAGCAGCAACCCTTTTCTTCCACCTAAGAAAGATTAAAGGGCAAATGAGTGATGATAGTTAGTCTGCTTTAAATTAGATCAAAGTCTAATTTATCTTTTTTATGTTTTTAATAAATAATGTATAAAATTTGCCTCAAAATTATGAAATATATTATTAGTTGTAACAACTTATTTTCAACTGGTTTTACAAAATCAAAATAAATTACATATCTGTGTTATATTATAGATGAGGAAATTGAGGCCCCAAAGAGACAGGGTTAATGTTTTGCTGTCTGGCTCATGGCAAAGGCGTGATAAAAGCACAATTATTCTTTTTCCCAGACCTAGGTGCATTGCTTCCACTACACCTTCTAGGTTCTTTGTGGTTATTAATAATAAGATGATGATGATTGATGAAGATGATGATGATGAACTCCAGGAACCTTGTCCATTTTGCTTTTGTGCACCAGAACCTGGCATAGTGTAGACACTTAATAAATATATGTTGAATAAGTCGATAATGATAATTGCTACCACAGCACTTGTTCTGATCTAGGTGCTGTGTTAAGGATTTTTACATGCACCATCTTATATTATTCTCACATCTCTGTGAAATAAGTAGTAGTGTTATTTCTATTTTCACGTGAGAAAAAGATTTCAGAGAGAAGAATGACTTTCCCAGGCTCAGTTAGTGGTAGGATCAGTATCAAGATGACCTCTCTGGCTTTAGCACCCGATTTTCTGATTCTCTGGCTTCTCAGGGGAAAGAAAAGGCTTCAGCTGTGTTTTCATGAGGTCCTAGGATGTCTTCCAATGCTGCGAAGCTGGTACAAAGATCTCTCCCTGGTGGGTAGGAGACATTTGCTTGTCTTTAGACTTAATTCATCATGAAAGTGTGATTGATGGAAATTCATCTTACAAACTACAAAACCTTTCTGAAAGTGTTAATGTTGTCACCAGTACTAATCATTATTATTATTATTGTCATGATCACAGGCGTTGCCTGTATGTTTGGCGTTGCCAATAATAGGCAGAAGAACAAAGGGGAGAAGCTGGTCTTTCCTCGGACAATGTTTACGAGAATCGTCAAAAGCTCAACTGCAGAACCATCAGCTCCCTTTAAATTAGTTCTGGAATGAGTCCCTTGAGACATTGTGCACCCCTGAGGAGGACCCATAAATGTTAACTCTACAGAGGACTGAACAAAATCCCCAGCAAGGGAATCGTAGTGATTCTGACTAGGCAGAGGGAAAGAAATAAAAGGTAGAAAGAAGGAAAGCAAGATTTAATTGTGCAAACCAGTCTATAATGGGCTTGTCTGCCTGGATTTTAAAAGTTTGGGAGGCCAAGGCGGAGGGATCACGAGGTCAGCGGATTGAGAGCATTCTGGCCAATGTGGTGAAACCCCGTCTACTAAAATACAAAAAATTAGCCAGGAGTGGTGGCGGGTGCCTGTAGTCCCAGCTACTCGGGAGGCTGAGGCAGGGGAATCGCTTGAACCCGGGAGGTGAGGTTGCAGTGAGCCGAGATCGTGTCACTGCACTCCAGCTTGGTAACAGAGCAAGACTCCATCTAAAAAAAAAAAAAAAAAAAAGTATTCACATATATGCAGGGAGGCCAAGACACTGGTAAATATTTTCCATTCAGTGTAAAAGACAACAGCAGGGAGGAAGGATCCATCATATTTCATAGCTATTTACTTGAGTTTAAACTTGATCTCGAGTTTAATAAATCTTTCAAAAGAGAGCATTTCTTAGACTCAGAGCTCTGGATGCAGGACTGGGAGAGGGTGTTTGTCTTCAGCTGACGAAGTGAAAGCAAAACAAAACAAAACACATAGAATAAGAACAGTCCCCTGGCATCTGTTACCCATGTTAACCTAGCAGTTTCCTGGAATTCATTCATTCATTCATTCATTCATTCACCCGTTTTCATTCATTTACCCTTTCATGTATTCATTTACCCTCAATAGTCAGCTATTGTGGACTCGCTGTGGGTGAGACCTTACAGTAAGCATGAGACATACACAGTGATGCACAAAACAGAAAAAAGCATGCTGCTCAAAGCTCCTATTCTAGTGGGAAGGGCGAAAATAAATGAATACACACAATGTCAATTTGCTATTGATACGGGGTAGGAAGAGAAACAGAGCAGAGGGTAAGGGGATAGAAACTGAAGGATGGTTATTTTAGACAGAATGGTTTGGAAGGTGAATTTTGGCAGATACCTGAATGAAGTGAATAAGAAAGTAATATGACGATCTGAGGAAAGAGCGATTTGGATTGGGGGCTGCCAAATGCAAAGGCCTGGAACTAGGAAATTGCTTGGAGGGTCTGAGGAGCAGCATGATGGTTAGAACGGCAGGAGCAAGAGGAGCATGCATTTGGAGAGATGAGCCAAGTTCTGTAGGTCCTCAGAGACCACGGTGGGAGTTTGGAATTTTGTTTCAAGCGTTATGAAAAGCCATTGGAGAGTTTTAGGGGGGAAGTAAGGTACTGCCGTGACCTGTGAACTTGCGCAAGTTGTTTCTGGAGCCTCATTCAGTTTTTCTTTTCCCTGGGACATTTGGTCTCCTATTAGATTCAAGATTTTCCTAGTGTGATACAAAATGTACTTGCCTTTCCAGATTCCATTTCTCTTCTCATCACGCAGGCCTTGGTGGGTCCTATTTGGCCACAGCTAATCAGAGTAATCCCATGCATGTCACTACAGCGATTGGTTCAGAAACGGACACACTATCTAATTTGGTCTAATATTAAAAACTTCTGAGCTATTTGATATATGGCAAGTGTGTAAATATGAGACTTGGAATTTCTGCTGCCATTTTTCCACCATGAAATAAACCAGGCTGATAATAAAGGCAATATACACACGGGGAAAAACTAAGAGAAGCATGGTATGAAGAATGAGTCAGAGCCAAGATCTGACTTTATCTGAAATCTACCCTATCACTGATCTTTTCAGAGATATATATGTTTTTTTTTTTTTTTTTTTTTTTTTTTTTGAGATGGAGTCTCGCTCTGTTGCCCAGGCTGGAGTGCAGCGGCATGATCTCGGCTCACTGCAACCTCCGCCTCTTGGTTTCAAACAATTCTCCCACCTCAGCCTCCTGAGGAGCTGGGATTACAGGCACACACCGCCACGGCTGGCTAATTTATGTATTTTCAGTAGAGACCAGACTTCACCATGTTGGTCAGGATAGTTTCAAAGTCCTGACCACAAGTGATCTGCCCATTTTGGCCTCCCAAAGTTCTGGGATTACAGGCATGAGCCACCACGCCCCTCCGTTTTCAGATATTAACCACTAAACGTCCATAGTGGTTTAATTTTGTTTAAGTTAGTTTTTTTGCATTGCAACCAAAGTTCCTTTGGTTGTATAATTTACAGTGAATGTATAGTATTATGTTAATTAGTTGATGTATTATGCCCTTTAATTTACATGGTTACATTTAACAAAGCTGAATGTTAACGAAGTGATATTATAAGTAAGAATTTTAGAAACATTGTTTTGCACAAGATACTTTGGACTTTAATTTCAGACAGAAAACTTCTCAATGGACATAATTTGTGCTTCGTATATATTAGTCGCTTTTGAACGATTCGAACCTATGCAGTAGTCCCCTCTTATCCGTGGATTTTCTTTCTGTAGTTCCAGTTACCCATAGTCCGAAAATATTACATACAATACAATATTTTAAGAGAGAGACCACATTTATATATCATTTATGCTAGCATAGTGTTATAATTGTTCTATTTTATTAATTATTGTTGTTAATTTCCTACAGTGTCTAATTCATAAACTTTATCATAGGTGTATGTATGTCGGTATAAGAAGAAGCATAATACATACACAGTTCTGTACTATCTGCAGTTTCAGGCATCCACTGGGGATCTTGGAACATATTCCCTGTGGATAGGGGGATACTGCAGTACATCCACAGGATTTGGAATCAAATTTCAGCTTTTTCTGCCACTTATTAGCTGTGAGACTTTGAGCAAGTAACAAAATATATCTGAGCTTCATTTTTGTCATCAGTAAAATAGAAATAATGCTGGTCCCCACTCACAGTGGGGAGTTTGTGAGAATTAAATAAAGCATGTAAAACATTTAGCTCAGTACCTGGCCCACAGTAAGTGATCTATGAATGTTGGCTCTTACATAATATAATTCTCAGAATAACCAAGGAAAATAGAATAAAAAATGCCACCTGGATGGCAGGATTGCTTTGCATAGCTTAATTAAGTATGTTTCATTATTCCAACTCCCTGGAGCTTTTGGAAATAAAGTTTTTAAACATGTACAAGGACAGTCTCATTAAGAGAGTGGGGAAGGGGTGGTCACTAGGCAGGAAGTGAGAGGGAGGATATGTTGAAATTGTGGAGCAGAATGCATGAGCACTGGTGTAAACTTGGTCCTTAAACAGTAAATACACACATTGAGCCATACAATCATGTCTTTCCAATGGAAGTTTTTTTTTTTTTTTTTTTAAAGTTAGAAGAACTTGGGTCCTGTATAAGAGTGAGATGTTAACATATTTTATTTGAAGATTCCAGCTATTATAAGATGATCTTTATTTCAAGAGTTAAAGTGCAAAAGATGTGCATTTTAGAACTGATGCCATACAATGGTGGTGCATTCCACGTCCAGTTTTCCAACTAGCTGTGAGGTAGACAATATTATCCTCCTTTGAGATGGAAGAAAATCGCAGGTTAAGGAAAGTCAAGTGCCTTTTTCGAGGTCACATTGTTAGTGGATGGCAGTCACAATCATGTTCATCCATTCATCTGAAGAATTTCCCTAGTGTTCAATGCCAAACCCCACAGGGGATACACCAGTGAAAACAACAGAGCATGACCCCTGGGGTTATAATGTCATAGAGAATTTAAACAAAAATGAGTAAGGAGTCAAATACATAAAATAATTGCACCATATTACGGCTCCTGTGAAGGGCAGGTATGGGGTACTGAGATGGAAAACACGAAGGATGGAAGGAGCGCATCTCTTGCCTCTTTGCAGAAGTGATGTTTCCATAGAAAGCTGAAGGGTGAAGAGTCAGATGTGAAAAGAGCTAGAGAAAAGTCATTCCAGGCAAAGGGAGCAGATTGTGCAAAGTCCCTGAGGTGGGAAAGATTTTAGTGTTTATAAGGCAATAATAACACGTACTCGCATGGTAGACTCAGTTTCAGGTCTTTCTAACTTCAGACTGTGCTCTGAACCACTAGGCAACACTACCTCTGCAAAAGGACAAGTTGGGTGTTTGAAGACCAAGAGACATCATGGAGCAGTGCCTGTCAAAGGGATGCTCATCACTTCCTCACATCACTTACTTAACTTCCCAGAAGAAAATTCCTTTTGTACGTTAAGTGACCAACTTTATCCCTGCCCTGTAAAAGCTAGAGGAGATATTTGAAGGGCTTCTGTTAATATATGGGATGTGAGTAGGGGAGGGGAACTGGTGGAAAAGAGGTCATGCCTTGAAAGGCTGGAAAAGGGAGGATGGTGGAAGAAGAGCTAGGAGTGGACCGTTGACTCAGGCCAACCTCCTAGTCAAGAAGGCTGCATCACCGGCCACCTCCGAGGTGGAACACCAGGTGTCTGTTAATCCGCAGCAGGATACTATTAGAAAGCCCATTTTGCTTGTCACTGTATCGCCGTGGCTCTGAAAGTTGTGCCATTTGGTTCCAAATTGTTTTTAATCTCAGTACCTTCCTTCCCAGCAAGAGGTATTGAAAATAAGGGAAGAATGAGAAGACCTTGATTTATGTGTGCCAGCAGATTCAGGGTGCATCCAACTGCTGATTCTCTTGAGAAGTTGGGTGATGCTTTAATGCAAACTTCTCTTCTTTTTTCCAAGGACTCATGTCATGATGCTTTTGACTGTTAGGAGGATCTGTGGGGTCATGGGATCATCATTTTGCTTCATTACCCTCCCTAATTAGATATAATTAATAATTATTACAAGAATATTATATAGGGTTTTAGGCTCATATATAAAATCTTTAATCCTCATAGCAATCCTATGAGTTGCATGGGATGATTCCAATTTTACAGATAATGTTCACAGAGGTGACATCATATAACCCAGATTACACAAAGAGATTGACCCAACTCTTATGCCTCCAACTCCAGAAGACAAAGTTGGCAAAGAATTGGCAGATGAGAAACTGTTGCACCACTCTTAATAATCCCAGGAAGGAAGTAAATATGTTGATTAATTAACAACAACCAAAGGTATTAGCCTGTCTATAATAATTAGCATTTATCAAGTGCCTAGAATGTGACGTACTGTGCTAAATTCTATTAATCTAATTCTCACAACCACCCTGTCATGTAGGTGCCATTATTATCTCCATTTAACAGATGAAGAAACAGAGGCTCGAAGAGGTGAAATAACAACTTACGGCAGTTTATATAACTAGCAAGTGGCAGAGACAGTTCACAAACCCTCATAATTTAACTCCAGAGTCAGTGCTTGTCACCACCACCTAAACTACCTCCATTGATGGTGTACTTCTAATATTAGTAACAATGACACCAATTACATCAATTCATTGGACAGAGGTACTGTGAGTTGAGTCCCATCTCTTACCATTGGTTAAAAAAAAATCCAAGTTTTAGAAGCAGAATCCCATCATACTGTCTCTGTTCAAATAACTAAGTAGAAATGAGTAATTTGGGGCAATGGCCTGGATAAATAATCTTACTATAAAGCTACTATCACAGAAAAGCACTTGTTTGTATGTATTTTCTTCCTTTGTTAGAACATTTGGATAGTAGTGTAGGTCTATGCTGTTCTTCTTAAGGAAGGTGGCTATTATTAAGAGTAGTGGACTTGGTTCAAGTCCTCCCAGTTTTGATATGTTCCTTAACCAGTCGATTCTTATTTCCCTGACTTGTAAATTGCTGTCAGCTTCAGCTTCTTCTGCTTGCCTTATTAAGAATTCTGCATAGTCAATAGGATGCAAATAAATGGAAACATATGCACCTTCCCACATGTGGGGAATGTTGCTGTTGGCTCTTCTGACCCTTAGCTGTCTTGTAGCATGATGCTTCAGCTTTCAGTTGAGCCTCTTCTTTTTCGTGGCTTGTCTAACTGCTGCTATCATATCCAGGTGATTGAGCTGTTATAGCCTTAATGGCAAGTTTCAATTCACTGACTTCTTCCTCGGCTTTGGGTCTGGGAGCCCCTTAGGTTCCCACTTTGTTCACTCTGGGACCGTCTTTCCATCTTCAATAAGACTAACTTCTGAGCCACAGCAAAACAAATGCGTATGCGTTGAAGATAGTTTCAGAACTTATGCATTGGGAAATTTTCTACTGTGGTTTAACACGGTGAGAAGAACTGGAATAGCCTGTGCTGTTCAGAAGCCAGATCTGATATTGAAAGCAGGTGCAGGCCTGTCAGCCACACAGCTGGTTGAGTTAACTCTATTAGACACTATTGGACAATTTTGTTATCTGAAATAGAAACCAGTATGGTGGCAGGCTGTCCCTTTGCCAAATGGTGCCCCTGCTAGGCTGGTTTAGGTCTGCCTTTCTTGTTGGTGCATCTGCTGGGTTTTGCTGCCAGCACGTTGAAAACTGGCAGTTCTATGAAGTTTTATTGTCTTCCTAGGTGTTTTTGTCCAGGAGAGATATACTAAGATTTGCTGTTTTTTAAATGATGACTTGGCATTTTGACTCTTGACTCTACTTTAGCTGGAAGAAATTCGTCTCTGATTTTATTCTAATACTGGAACTGCATCATTTTTTTTAAACCAAGAATGATTTTCTAGTTCTCTCCAAATCATACATTCTTGGGAGCCTCTATTCTAAATTGTTTTTCGCACTCAGTTCTAATGCCTTCACATAATGGATTTTTGCAATTTTGTTCTTTTCTTTTTTTCTTTTGAAAATCAGCAACAAGTAAAAAGAACCCCTGTGGGTGAAATACAATATCGCTCCCAAAGGAGAAATGGAAAAAAAATGTTATTCCAAACTTCAAGCCCATATGAACGTTATCTGCCTTCTACATGTAAAGCAGGCTCAGAGCCTTTGAGGATTGAGTCAGAGAATGCAAAATGTGACCTCTTAAAGGCAAAAGCTAAAAAAAGGGACCTAGAACATCAAAGAGCTCTTACCAAAGAGTGTTTTGATGAGTGAAGTGTAAATGAAGCGGAGAATATAGCTCTTTTCCAGGATACGAGGCCCAGTTTACAAAACATGCAAACACTCTCTCAGTTGAATGCATTAGCTGCTTAGTTTCAGAGCTGCTGAAGTATAAAATGTGATAACTTATATTAAACACCCAGCCACTGCCTAGCTCATGTTGGGCCCTCAATTTAATATTATCATTAATTATTCCTATATAGAGGGGAAACATAAAGAAACTTGTTTCCATTACTTACTTGACCTAAAATATAAGGTTGCACAATGCATTGTAGCAAATATCTATAAATCTTTACATAAAGGTCCCTGGGATGGAATCTCATTCTGCAAATTCAAGATCCTGTTTGGAGAAAAAGAGTGAAGACTCTATATATGTATTTTTGAATGAAATAGAGCACCCATATCTACTAAGTGTCTTATGAGGAATGGTTCCCCAGAGGAGACTCATAAGGAGTGACCCAAGAACTGGGTTGCATAGGATGATTCCAATTTTACTTGGAATTTTACATGGCTTCAGAGTTTTAACAGACTGCCATCTGGAAATTGTAGTAGAATTAGTTTCTTTGGCTTACAGTAGAGAACTAGAGCTAGCAGGTTGAAGCTTCAAGGGAATAATGTGGCTCAGTGAAAGGAAGCCCTTGCGGACACTTTGAGCTATCAGTGGAAGGGACCCTACGAAGAAATGGAGAGAAATCATGTGGACACTGGAATTTTCTGGCAGGAGGATTGGGAAGAGTTTCCGCAATGTATAGCAAGGCCAAAGGTGGAGGGAGCAGTTCTGTCGGTTTAGATAGATAACCTTAAAACTCTTCTATGTGGAGACTGTTTGGGTCCAACTGAACTCTCTGCCTTGGAATCCTCCCATCCACTTTTGCTGAACAGCACAGCTATTACTGCCTTTTACATATGAAATTCAATAGCATTTGTTCCTTGGCTCAGATCATTTCACCTTTGATTGTGCCCGTTAATAGCAGTGATAACTAATGTTTATTCTTCAGTTACTGTGTTCCAGGCTCTGCACAAAGTGTTTTGTGCATATTGCCCTTTTAATAATCAGAGATACTCCATGTGAGTATTTTTATTATCCCCATTATGCAGATTTTAAACATAAATCTCAGACAGGTGGCACGATTAACTCAAAGAGGCAGACTCATAACTAGCAATACTGAGATACAAAGCAAGGACTCTAAATCCAAAGCTTCTGTTCTTAACCACTTCTTTGTACTACCCTCCACCCTGGGTTACTCTGATTTGTGAGAAGAGTGCTTTGTCTTCTCATTATTCCTTTTGCAGCTTGATAAAGCTTTCATACGCAATTCATCAGGGACTGAGTTCTGGAAATGGTGTTTCTGGAACCATGGTTCTGGAAAGGGCAGAGACGAAATGATGCCAACATTGGTATCATCATCACCATCATCATCAACATCACATAATCGCCATCACCATTTATAGCATCATCTTCATCATCACTATTAGTATCACCATTTCTATCAACATCACACCATCACCAACGTCATTATCTATCATCATTACCAACATCTACCACTTCTTCCTCTTTTTCCCCTATTCTTCCTCTTCCTTCTCCTTTTCCATTATGATCATCATTACCATCACCATCACCACCATCACTATCACCATCATCATCACCATCACCATTATCATCACTATCACCATCATCCTCATCATCACCATCACGATCATCCTCATCATCACCATCATCCTCATCATCACCATCACCATCATCATCACCATCACCATCACCATTATCATCACTATCACCATCATCCTCATCATCACCATCACGATCATCCTCATTATCACCATCATCATCACCATCACCATGATCCTCATCATCACCATCACCATCACCATCACCATCATCATCACCATCACCATCATCATCACCATCACCATGATCCTCATCATCACCATCACCATCATCCTCATCATCACCATCACCATCATCCTCATCATCACCATCACCATCATCATCATTACCATCACGTCATCCTCATCATCACCATCACCATCATCCTCATCATCACCATCATCCTCATCATCACCATCATCATCACCATCATCATCACCATCATCCTCCTCATCACCGTCATCCTCATCATCACCATCATCATCACCATCACCATCGTCATCATCACCATCACCATCCTCATCATCACCATCACCATCATCCTCATTATCACCATCATCATCACCATCCCCATCATCCTCATCATCACCATCACCCTCATCACCATCACCATCATCCTCATCATCACCATCACCATCACCATCATCATCACCATCACCATCGTCCTCATCATAGTTAATGTATTTTGTGCTCACAGTATGTCAGCACATTATAGGTACTAACTCATTTAATCCTCCCACCAACACTATGAGGTAGGGTTACTAACCCCATTTTACAAGATCTTAAACTAATATGCAGAGAGAATAGCTTGCCCAGTCATGCTGTTAAGCACAATACCTAATGCCTCTCACCGTTGAGGGGCTGATTTTCAGCTTGACTGAGGGTGGGAATCATCACTTGAGTAAGTCATAGACACTTCCCAAAAGTGTAAAAGTGTTCACTCAACCTTCATACTCAGGTCTTATTCCGTAGAATTATTTAAAATTGTCTAGACATTATAATGATGTGCTTCTCCCTGTTACATGATGGGTAAATGGCCATCACAGGTTAGGAGACCTTTGTAGAGCTATGTTTTTCCAAATGCGCTTCCTTGTTCCTAAGTTGGAGGGCATTGTTAACATTCATGGGCTAATATTAATGAGAGCCAGTGGCATATTTAAGCACCTAAGAAATACAGACATTGGGATGGTGCTCAGGACTCTCGATGAATTCTCATTTTATAATCATGACAAACCTATGGTATGGCTGCTATGATTATGCCCATTTGACTGATCAAGAAACAGGCTAGGGATAGTTAAATAACTTGCCCAAGATCGCTAACACTAGGAATTAGCTGAGTTAGCATATAAACGTAAGGTTTTCTGACTCCAGAGCTAGTGCACATCATCACTGTGTTTCACTGTTCCTTTCATTCATTTTTTGACCATTTTGTTTGTTTATTTTAGAGATGAGGGTCTCTCTATGTTACCCAAGCTGGTCTCAAACCCCTGGCCTCAAGTGATCCTCCCACCTGGGCCTCCCAGAATGCTGTGATTACAGGTGTGAGCCATCACACCCAGCTTTTGGTCATTTTGGAATCTTCTCTACATGGCTGACCTCCACTAACTCTTTGGTGTCACTCCTCTGTTAAGGCTGTTGTTAGCTCCCGTGCAGTTAGCTAGGCACATAGTAGGAATACATTATTTTGGATAACTCTGGGGACTGTAGGATAAACTGTGAAAAGTACAGATGAATTTTTTTTTTTTAGTTAAAGTGAAGAAGAGCTTTCTAAAATGTGTATCTATACAGCAATGATATTGGTTGTTTTGGAGAGATACTGAGGTCTTTACTCCATGGAAACAGACAAGCAGAAATATAGGCCCACCTATCTGCGAGAGGTATTGTAGAAATGATTCAGGGGCAGAAGATTGAATCAAAAGAACTCTGAAGCTGGGTGTGGTGGCTCACGCCTGTAATCCTAGCACTTTGGGAGACCAAGGCAGGCAGATCGTCTGAGGTCAGGAGACCTAGGCCAGCCTGGCCAACTAGCTGAAGCCCCGTTTCTACTAAAAATACAAAAATTAGCTGGGTGTGGTGGTGGGCACCTGTTGTCCCAGTTACTCGGGAGGCTGAGGCAGGAGAATCGCTTGAACCTGGGAGGCAGAGGTTGCAGTGAGCCGAGATCACACCACTGTACTCCAGCCTGGGCAACAGGATGACCCCATCTCAAAAAAAACAAAAAACAAAAAACTCTGAGACCTCATGTGAGACTCAAATATGAGTTTAAATCTCATATCTCAGATATGACTACTTTTAAACTACTTACTGTATCCTCCGAATTAGCTCAGTTCTATTCAGCCAACTACTTAGTTTCTTTGTTACTTTCATTTAAAATGATTCTTTGTTGTAGAAAAATACACATAACAAAAATTTTGGCATTTTAACAATTTTAAACTGTATAATTCAGTGGCATTAAGTGCATTCACAATGTTGTACAACCATCACCACTATCTAGTTCCAGAACCACCTCATTACCCTACCCCGAAAGGATTCCACTTCTAGTTAGATACCTCCCCAAATTAAAAATAGGTATTCAAACAAAAACTTGTACTTGAATGTTCCTAGAAGCATTATACACATTAACCCAAAGTGTAAACTTAGATGTCCATCAACAGACATTTGATGGATGAACTTAATGTGGTTTATCCATACTATAGAATATGAACCATATTGGAATGAAATACATTTTCCAACACTGATGAATCTTGAAAACATTAGGCTATGTGAAAGAGGCCAGGCACAGAAGGCCACATAGTGTATGATTCCATTTACATGAAATATGTTTATTACTTTTTGTTGTATCTGTAAACCCTCTGTGATGTTGTTAACATAGTACTTTTTACCTACATTGACCTAATCTTTTAGAGACATAAAATTCCACCATAGTCTCTTCTTAAGCAATGATATCTATGAAACAGTGGGTTTGAGATGCTAGTTCCATTTTTCCAATATACATGAATATAATAAAATCTAATTCTAAGAATAAAGTTCGCCCGTGTGCCATCTAAATGCATTTGTGTACCAGCTCAAATACACTTCAGACATTTCAGAAAACAGCCTTTTGGGTTCTTCTTGGCAATCAATTTCTCCTTGAATGTGATCCACACAGCTCTTTTGTCTGTACTTAAGCTATCTGATATGACAACCAGCCACTAGCCATATGTGGCTATTTAAATGGAAATTAAGTAAAATTAAATAAAACGGAAAATTCATATCCTCAGTCACACTATCCACATTTCAGTCGCTCAGTGGTAACAGGTAACTAGTGGCTATCATACTGGATGTGACAGACATATTGCCATTGTGCTAGAAAGATCTGCTGGACAGTATGACCTAGGGTTGGCTTTCATTCTTTCTGTTGTGCTAGGGAAGCTCCCTGATACGGTTTGGCATTGTCCCCAGCCATATCTCATCTTGAATTCCCACGTGTTGTGGGAAGGACCTGATGGGAGGTAATTGAATCATGGGGGCGGGTCTTTCCCATGCTTTTCTTGTGATAGTGAGTAAGTCTCACGAGAGCTGATGGTTTTAAAAAGGGGGTGTTTTCCTGCACAAACTCTCTTTTTGCCTGCTGCCTTCCATATCAGACGTGACTTGGTCCTCCTTGCCGTCCACCATGATTGTGAGGCCTCCCCAGCCATATGGAACTGTAAGTCCATTAAACCTCTTTTTCTTCCCAGTTTCAGGTATGTCTTTATCGGAAGTGTGAAAAACAGACTAAGAACACTCCCCATCTCCCAGATCCCATGCTCAAGTCAGCCTCTCACTCAGCATCCTTAATTCCCACCACTTGCTGCTGGCTGACCATTCATCCCCCAGCCAGCTCTGAAACTGACCTAGTTTCCCAGTGTCACCAGGGAGGGCCTGGTGCCAGGCCACTGTGTGGTGCCTCCCCTCACTGCTCCCTTCCTGTTTGCTGCTTGCCCAGCTCTGGACGCAATCCATCTTGCCACTCTCTCTTGCTCTGATCGTACTGACGTGAGGATCTCCTCCCACACAGCCCTGGCCAGCTTTCCTGAAGGGCTCTGCTGGGCTTCAAGCTCCATTTTGTTTCATTATCAAGTATAAGAAAACAGCCCTTTTCCTTTTCCCACGATTCTCCCTTTACTCCCCTGTTGGTCTTTCTTCTTCTTCTTCCCCTGGGGTTTTCTTCTCTTTAACTTCTTTTCCTCTTTCCCCTCCTTTGTTCCCTCTTTCTCTTCCTCCTACTCTCCCCACAATTATTTCTCTGTAGTTGTAAAATTAACCCTTTATAGCTACTTGGAAAACAAACTGGAAGAAGGACTATAGTCAAAACAAAACAAAACAAAAACTTCTCCTCCACCTAGCAGTTCTTCTTTTGCTCTTTAAGTGGTAAATACATCATTCTCTTCTCCCACCAAGAGGGTGACCTTGCAATTATGGATGAAGATATGAATATCAGGGCAGCGATTGGGGCTTGCAGAGCTTAGTCTTTTAGGGGACACATTTCCACACCAGAAATCCACGTCGGAGTGTGAAACGTTGTGACTGCTAATGTACACGGTGCTGTCAAGTTTCGTTATGAGACCCAGCTGCATTCAGACCTCTATTTAGGCCAGAATACAGTTAGCTCTATCCTGATGGTTCTCCCGTGTCATCCAGCATACCAGGACATTCTCCACGCTGCTCAGGACTCCAGCTCCGGCCAGAGGAAAATCTGCTCCTGTTCGTTCTGCAAATGGTCACTGACCGCCTACCATATGCCAGACACTGTGCAGGGGTGAGGGCATGCAGTGAGGGCTCCGACACGATCCCTGTTCCCCGAGAGCTTCCCCTCCAGCAAAGAAGACAATGTATGTGTTTGAAAATTCTAAGGTGGAAATGGAGATGCAGAGGAAGTGATGGGAGTTTTGAGGAGGGAGTGGAGGCTGGAAGCTCAGTGAGCCTTTTGGGAAAAGGTGGACTCTGTGCTCAGTTTTGGAGGATTTGAACATGTGAATGTTTAGGTGAGACGGATCTTTGTATTTAATTGACACTTGTGATTTTGCTTTTTTATTTTTTAATGAAAATTTAAAATTTTATTTTAAAAAATAGTATCTAGTAAAATTGACTGTTGGAGGAATGACTGTATGATTCTTAGCACACAGATAGATTCATATAAATCATGACCACAATCAGGATTCAGAGCCGTTCCATCACCCCACCCCCCAAAATCCCTTACGTATGTACTTACAGCCACACTGTCTGCTCTAGCCACACAATCACTGTCTGTGTCTGTAGTTTTGGCTTTCGGAGAATGTCATATAAGAGAATCACACAGTGCGTAATCTTCTGAGGGTCACTGCTGTCAATCAGTAAAATGCGTCTGCAATTCATTCAAGCTGTTCTGTGTTTCTGTAATTCATTGTTTGTATTCCCATATTGTATTTCATTGTATATCCATACAGTGATCTCACTCTTAGGTATTTAACCGATGGTCACACAAAAACCTGTGCACGAATGTTTACAACCTCTTTTCATAATTGCCCCAAACTGTAAAACACCTAAATGTGCTTCAATGGCTGAATAGAAAAACAAGACTTTTGTGGTCGGGCATGGTGAGTCATGCCTGTAATCCCAGCACTTTGGGAGGCCAAGGTAGGCAGATTGCTTGAGTCCAAGAGTTCATGACCAGCTTGAGCAATGTGGTGAAACCCTCTCTACAAGAAATACAGAAATTACCCAGCTACTAAGGAGGCTGAGATGGGAGGATCACTTGAGCCCCGGAGGCTGCAGCTGCAGTGAGCTGTGATTGTGCCACTGCACTCCAGCCCAGGCAACACAGCAAGACCCTATCTTGAAAAAGAAAGAAAGAAAGAAAGAAAAATAAAACTTTGTGATTTTCACTGAGAAAAAAAAAATTCTTATTAGGCACACAAAAAAGTGCAAAATGATTTATTGGTTCATTCATCTAGAAAGGATGGACTTGTTATCTTGCGTGTCTAGATCTGGGCTCAAATGGTGTCTTCAGGTCTCCCTCTGCTTCCCATATTTCTCCCTGTTAAGGTGTGTTGTTTGCCTCTGGAAGATAGGGAATGAACTCATGTAAACTAAGTATTGACACATACTTTTAGCACTATATCTTTTTAAGTCCAGAAAGACAGTGATCCCTTCTAGTTGCAATAAAAAATTCCCGGAGAAGAAATGTGATTGAATGAGATTGAGTCATGTGCCAATCCCTGAACCAATCTCTGTGGCCAGAGATGCCCTTCAGGTTTCATGGAGGAAGATCTATTATCAGAAAATGAAAGTAACCAGAAACAACAGCTATGACTGCATTTCCAGTGGAGGAAGGTGTAGGAACAAAAGCTAAGAAGTGGAAAATCACAAGACTTTACTGGGATACCATGAGTGGTTTGGGTTTGCTCCAGTGCAGGATACTGTTAAGAACAGTTTTAGGATGGAAGGTTGGAAACATTAAAGTTGGCCGAGGAGCGTGGATTTTATTTTTGGACAATGGGGATCCATTTCAGGGTTTTGAGAAGGGTGGCACATGATCAGAGCTGAGGTGTGGGAACATTCATCTGGCAAGTGGGCTTGATATGAGTGTGGAGGACGAAATGTAGGAATCTGGATAGCAGTACAGATGTTATAGTCCAGGTAGGAGGAAAGTGAAAGACATTTTGGTAGCAAGCAACAGAAATAAACCCTGATTAGCTTAATTTAATTAAAAGGAGGTAATGAAGGAGAAACAATAGAAAATATTGCTTGGGGCTTTATTAGGCCTTTTGAAAATCAAAGTATAAGTTGAGCAACTAATCTTTGGAAAGGTCATAATGAGGCAACATTCTTGATGAAGGAGAGTCACTATTACATTGGTTTCGAGTCAACAATTCGTGGTCTTTGTGTCTTACCTATCAAGTTTCAAATTCCTAGGAGAGAGAATCTAATTGATCCACCATGGGACAGGTGCACCTCTCCCCCTTGTATGTATTTTTATGACCAGGGAAACAAATAAGTGTTCAGGTACACATAAGGGAGGACTTTTCAAAAATTGGGGCTTATTGTATGTCCATAGGCACATCCCTCCATCCCAGAAGGGATGTTGTCCTGTGAACTGTACTAGTATAGAAGGAAGCCTAGGTTTTTGCTAGAGGAAGGAATATGAATATTTTTCAGTTCATTTAGAACAGACAGTCCCAATGAGCAGCCAGTAGATTAGTTTTATTTCATTTACACTTAAATGAATTCGAATGCCTTTAGCTAAGATTTTCACCACTGTTATCATCTTGCACCTGGCTCATTTTTCTCATTGATGTTATCTGCCCAGTCCTGAAAAGCATGAGAGATTTGTATTCTTTCTGATAAATCAACTTGGTGTTTGCCCTGAAAAAAAGCAAGCAGAAATGGAGTAATGGAAGATTAACCAGTATTCTGATGGGCCAGGTCCCCCTCCTAATGTTCTTACAGCAATAGGAATGTTAGCTGCAGATGCATTGCAATTTATTTTAATTATTTGCATAGGATCTGCCTTTCCCTTAAATTCTAAATGATTGCAGAGAAAGGACAACACAGTTTTTACTTACCACTTTATTTCCTATACTTTGCTAGCATAAAGTAGATGTTCAATTAATGTTTATTGAATTGATGTGTTGACTAAGGTTTGAAACCTTTCTATAGATGTCCTTTTGGTATATTTCTTAGTGGATCAAACTCTTAATTTGTGGTCCATAATTTATGGTTTTGGTTTTAGCACTGAAATTTTCATGCCACAGGAAACACCTCCGTGCTGGGACAGCTGGGATGGTTGGTCACACTACTACTGGATGTCAATCAAAAACAATGTGCTTATCATAGGCCCCCTTCTAACTGTCATGATGCCACCATGAAACTTCGCAACAATGCTGTGTAGTTGTTATGGACTGAAAGTTTATGTTGAAACCCTAATCCTCAATGCGATAGTATCTGGAGGTAGGGCCTTGGGGAGGTAATTAGGGTTAGATGATGTCATGAGGGTGGGTCCCTTGCAATGGAAATAGTGCCCTTATAAAAAGAGGAAGAGCCAGGTACAGTGGCTCACCCCTGTAATCCCAGCACTTTGGGAGGCCGAGGTGGACAGATCACTTGAGGCCAGGAGACTGAGAACAGCCTGGCCAACATAGCAAAATCCTGTCTTCATTAATAATGCAAAAAATTAGCTGGGCTTGGTGATGCACACTGGTAATCCCAGCTAGTGGGGAAGCTGAGACATGAGAAACTCTTGAACCCAGGAGGTAGAGGTTGCAGTAAGCTGAGATCACATTGCTGCACTCCAGCCTGGGTGACAGAGCATGACTCTGTCTCAAAAAGAAAAGAAAAGAAAAAGAAAAAGAGGAAGAGACATGAGATAGATCTCTCTCCACCATGTGAGTACACTTTAGGAAGACAGTCTTCTATAAATAGGCAAGAGGGCTTTCACCAAATCTGCTGGTGCCTTGATCTTGAACTTTCCAGCCTCCAGAACTGTGAGATGCAAATATTTGTTAGTTAAGCCACCCACACTATGGTAGTTTGTTATAGCAGCCTGAACTGGTGAAAACAGTGGCCTTACCCCCACTGACACAGAAGTGAGCTGAGTCTCAAATAACTTGATTTCCTTAAGGGTATAAACACCAACAATTGTGGATTTAAAACTCAACTTCAGTTTGCCTGTCTCTAAATCCACTCTTCTCTGCAATTCACAGTGTTCCCAGAGTTCAAGGTACTTGGCTATGAAGTCTTATCCTCAGGGAGTTGACAGTCTGGGAGAGGTGATAACATTGTTCAGGCTATGAATTACACAAGTCCAGGGGCACCCTTCATACCAGCTTCATCAAAGATTTGTGTTTTATTTTGACAGTTGTTCTGGCAAATGGTAGTAAAGGGTCTTCAGAAAGAGGTGTCTTTTTAAAATTAGTCCTGAGTGGTTGGGACTAACATAAATAAAGAAGGTGCCCTCTAAGAGGTGTGTGCCACATGAAGAACAGGGGTTGAGAGTGGAAGAGGATGCATCTAACTTGAAGGAGTCAGGTAATACTTTATGGAGGAGGTATTATTTGTGATGATCATGAGGGGTGGCCAGTAAGCCTGACGCAGGGAATGAACAGGAATTGTAGCTGCAGAAAAATAATATGGACAAAGATTTGTGGCCTGGCTTATTGTCCTTCCTCAGCCTTCCTTGTGTTTAGTATCAAGTAGGGAAAAAGGTGGTCCCGAGGTGGAGATTAAGGTATCCCTTTTTGAATCAAGTCAATAAATGGTGAACATGCTGTGCTCAATGGCAGTTCTGCTGGATAAACATAAATAACAGAAGGGAAGATCTGACCTTTGCTCCTGGTGGGACCAAATGTGTGAATGTGGAATCCTCAGAGACTAGCAGGAGACAATGTATTGCTAAGTGCTGTTGCATGAGGAATGGATTTTAAAAACCAAGAGGCTGGGCACGGTGGCTCATGCCGGTAATCCCACCACTTTGGGAGGCCAAGGTGGGCAGATCATGCGGTCAGGAGATTGAGACCATCCCGGCTAACACAGTGAAGCCCGGTCTCTACTAAAAATACAAAAAATCAGCCGGGCGTGGTGGCACACGACTGTAGTCCCAGCTACTGGGGGAGGCTGAGGCAGGAGAATTGCTTGAATCCAGCAGGCGGAGATTGCAGTGAGCTCAGATCGCACCACTGCACTCCAGCCTGGGCAACAGAATGAGACTCCATCGTCCGTCCCCGCTCTCACCCCGCCCTCACCCCTGCCAAAACAAAACAAAACAAACAAACAAACAAAAAACAGAACCAAGAGAACGAAAGATTATTAGGAAACCCCACAACGAAGAAACAGCTTGAAATCAGCCTTGTTAAAAACAAATACTGGGTTTAGACTGAAGAAGATGAGGCAGAAAGGCATTCTGGGTGGGAGGAACAGCATATACTAATAGATGGGGTTAGGACCAAATGCATTGTGTATTCACAGGGGTGGGGGATGATGAGGAGATAAAATTAAATATTGTAGAGTTGGAAAAATAAAGAAGTGTGTGGTACCACTGCCCCATTTATCAGAGAAGGCAACCGAGGTGTAGGGAGGTTAAATGAGTGCTGGTGCACCTTAATTCAAAGGCTTTGAAATCTGAAAGATTTTGGTTCAAATAACCAGTTGACTGCTTAAACCAACTAAAATTATTATTTTTTTAATGACAGAAATTCTAAAACATAAAAGTAGCTTAAAGAAGATAGGCACTGAATTCTTTCTTGTGCAAAGTTTGTCTAGGGCTGGTATGGTATTCCACAGTGTCAGGGACCCAGGCTCCTTCTGTGGCTCTGCCACCCTCAGCCAGTGGCTTCCACATCATAATTCAAGATGGCTGCTACTGCTCCAGCCATCATATCTGCAGTGCAACTAGAAGGAAGGAGGAAGGAGCAAAGAAGGGCTCACCTCCTCCTTTTACAGTACTTCTTATAAGTTATACATATCATATCTTCTGTCTTCCTATTGTCCAGAACATTGTCATAGGGTCATGCCTAGCTGCTAGGGAAGCTGGAAATGTAAGCTTTATTATTGGAGGTTCTGTGCCCCTCTAAAAATAGAATTTCTGTTACTAAGGCAGAAGAAAAGAGAGGATATTGATGAACAACCAGAAGTCTCTTGACACCCCATATAGCTTTTCACACCATTATAAAACCCACCTCTGTTTTCTCTCTGTAAAATGAGAAAATCTGCACTTAGTTCTTAGGGTGAGAATTCAGGTAACATATGGGAAGTATCTGGCACAGCATTCAACACATTCAACACATATTAGAGGCTAAATACATTTTAGTCGCTTATCCTTAAGTGATCGCTCTTACTCACATATTCAGGGAGATAGGACAAGATTCTAGGTCTCCTGATTTGAAAACCAGAGTTCTTCTTTTGTAGTAGCATGGATGAGCAAATATCTTAATTGTTTTCTAGTTTATTTGTTTAATTGATTAATATAAAGATATTTTCCCTGCTCAGGCATGGGATGTGGTGGCTCATGCCTGTAATCCCAGCACTTTGGGAGGCTGAGGCAGATAGAGCATTTGAGGTCTGGAGTTTGAGACCAGCCTGACCAACCCCTTCTGTAATAAAAATACAAAAATTTAGCCAGGCGTGGTGGTGCACACTTGTAATCTCAGCGACTCGGGAGGCTGAGGCATGAGAATCACTTGAACCTGGGATGCAGAGGTTGCAGTGAGCTGAGGTCGCACCATTGCACTCCAGCCGGGGTGAAGACAAGACTCTGTCTCAAAAATAAATAAATGAAAGATATTTTTTCGCCAAATAATACCATATAAAAAAGAACAACATATTAACGATGTAAGTGGAGTTAGGAGTGTTAGAGTCCCATTGGCATATCACCCCCAACCTTTCCTCTCTGCCTTTGAGTTACCTCACTGGATGTTTAGTAGTAATTCACAAAGCACAGGTAGACACCCACTGGACAGAGAGACAAAGTAGGGCTCATCATCAAAAGCAAAAACAAAAGAAAACAAAAAGAGAGCCGAGACTTTCGTTCGTTCCACGAATTTGCATTGAGCATCTACTCTATACCAGGTACTATTCTAGGTTCTTCAAGGGAGAAAAAGCAGAGGAAAGAAAAAACAGGCAAAATCCCTGCTTTTAGGAGTTCTATATTCCAGTATGCAAATATCCAGAAATTCTAGAATAAAAATCACACCTGGAATTGAATGTCAGTTGATCCATATCATCTCATTCTATAGTTTTTGGTAGGAAGAGCAACATGCATGCACATCTGCCCCTTTGAGATCTTGAATAATTTGGCAGCATAGGCACAGGTGATTGAGTAAGCTTGGAAATGCTGGCCATGCTACATACATTTTTTTCTGCTGTTTTGGATTAGAAGCTTATTATGTGAGCTGGTTCCACTGGCTCTTGTGCCAGCCAGTTCAAAGTGGTTAGGTGAGCCATAGTCATGAGCGGTTAATGATGACATCTTTGGTGCTATTTTAACAGTTCTGGTGATATAAATACTACCCAGAATTTCCAGATTCCTCATCCTAGGTTCCTGAAAAAACTCCAAATAGAGGGAAAAAGAGCAGCCTGGGATTTGAAGAACCACTTTATTAACAGTCAGATTTCCAATAACTTCCAATAAAGTGGAATTAGGACATGCATCTTAGACCCTACTCTATACGCCCTGCTTCTAATTGAAATCTTTGGCCAGCTGTATCAAAGGTTCAGGTATGTTGTCTGGAGTTGGGAGGAGGAGAGCCATATTTACAGGAAAGAGCTTTGTCCTAACTTACCTCAAGTTTTAGACATAGAGGTTGTATTACAAAAGACAGCATATAGGGTCCTGTACTTAAAGAGTCACCCTTGACTCAGGTGTACTCCCTGAATAGCGTTGGAAGCCCAGGCTGGCACAAGGATTACAGCCTTTGTACCATAGAAGCTTCACCCACCAGTAAGCCCAGTCCAGGGGATGCTGTGAGCTCTGAACAATCAGATGAGCTCCTCCTCTCTCCTTGGGGTAGGGGGCCTAGATGAGCTCTCATTGCCTCCCTTGCAGGACTGGAATTAGCAGCCAAAATGATTCTCCAGCATTAAAAGAAAGTTTTTGACCCAAAATTTTAGGAGGAAGACGACAATTATATGAAACCATGACAACTACTGCTACCCCTACCATTGTTTAGCAGACACCCATAATGTACCAAGCACTCTGCTGGCCGTTATCATGTTCTGTATCTCATTAGACATCATTTAATGTGATCCCTATAATTACCCAGTGACATGGCTGTTATGACCTCACTTTTACAGAAAAGGAAAGAAATCTAACTATCAGAACTGAGGTTACTTGCCTGAGGTTGAAAGCCACAAAACTGAATTCTAACTCAGGCTATCCAATTCTTACAATATTGCCTCTTGGCAGTTGTTGCACCGGAATCGAATAAATTCATTAAAATTCAGTATTGCTCAGCTAAGACAACTAACGTTATTTTTTTAATTGGCCACAATAGAATTTGTGTTAAAGAGTAAACAATACTTTTCTCCTTATAAAAATCCCTTTCTTTTTTCTATTTCTTTATGCTGTGGTTTCTGAGCCCATTTTAGTGTATCTCTGTGTTGGAGTTATTATTTTTCTGCCTCGCCTTTTTTTTTTTTTTTTTTTTTTTGAGACAGAGTTTCGCTCTGGTTGCCCAGGCTGGAGTGCAATGGCGCGATCTCTGCTCACCACAACCTCCGCCTCCCGGGTTCAAGCGATTTTCCTGTCTCAGCTACGTGAGTAGCGGGGATTATAGGTGCCCACCACTATGCCCGGCTAATTTTTGGTATTTTTAATAGAGACGGAGTTTCACTATGTTGGCCAGGCTGGTCTCAAACTCCTGACCTCAGGTGATCCACCTACCTTGGCCTCCCAAAGTGCTGGGATTACAGGAGTGAGCCACTGCACCTGGTCTTCTCTGCCTTGACATTTAAGTCTTGGCTCTGCTGTCAAGCCTTTTTAATTGTTCATGGGGAACCGGAAACCACCAGTGAGTACTGTATATGAAATTGAGCACCAGGGCAAAGAGAAAGGTGCTGCCATCGAAAGACAGCACAAGGATGTTCAGAGGAAGAAGAGAACGAGGAAGTGAATGAGTTGGGAATTGAAAACTGGCAAAAGTAGAATGAAGTTGTACTAAAGAGGGATGAGGATTCATTTGTGCCCATGAGGGAGTAGTTAGTGGAAGATGAGAAAGCACTAAGAGAGACATCAAAGTTGAAGGGATTTGCAAACACCAGGAGAATGCTTGTAAGAGAAAAAAAAAAAAAAGCCTCTAAAAATGAACATGTCTTGAGAATTGAAAAGAGGTTAAAGAAAACGGCAACTGTGTTTTCAAAAACATGTAAATTAAATGACAAGGCTAAGAAACTGTGACACCTCAAGCAGTTCAAGGAGGCATTTAAGGGACACTGTGATTCAGGAAATGTCCCTGAGAACTTCAGAAACGGCAAAGCAGATGGAAAATTAACCAAAAATTGAGAAACACTAAATGGGTTGTGGGGGCATTTGTGAATCAGTAAGAGAATTAAAGTCTAAGGGAAAATAGTGAATAATAAATACATCTAGAGAACATCTCAAATAATTCAATTTTGCAAGTTAAAGGAGACTTATGACTATAAGGCAAAAGAGATAAAATAGAAATCTGGAGGAATGAGATATTTTAAGTCATAGTTAAAGAAACTTATGCAGCCCATTATGGTTGGCTGTTCACACAAGGACAGAGGGACTCTGGAAATGAGTATACTAAATGGCAGGGGGAAGCATGGTTTTAAAAAGCATTGCATTTGTAGTAGGGTGTTAGAAAATATGACAGGGTGGAAAAAGAGTGAAAACTACATGGAAAATTTGCATCAATGTAACTACTGTTTATTAATAGCTGTATGCCAGGCATTGTGCTAGGCATTTTATGTGAACTATGAAGTTAGGTTAAACCATAGGAAACTGTCATGGCTAGTTTATATGGTTTAACTTAATCCATTTTTGCAAAAAAAGGAAATGGAGGCTCAGTAGATTTTAAATATACTGCCCAAGGTGCCAGGTACTGTCTCACTGTAAAGCCTATTCTCCTTCCTTGATGTCATGAAACCTCGACAACATAGAAGCAGCAAGTTATTCTTTTATTCATTCTGCACATGTTCAGCACCAGCTTTGTGCCACACACCCTGTTTAGCACTAGAAATATAATACTAAACAAGGCAGATGAGGTCCCTGCTTCCATGATTACAGTCTACCAGTTAAAAACAAAAGCAAAGGCACAAAAAGAGTCTAGAACAGCTGTCCATTAGGAATAAAATGCGAGTCACATGCAACTTAAATTTTTTGGTAGCCCATTAAAAAAGTGAAGAGAAGCAGATAAAATTAATTTTAATAGTATATTTTATTTAACCCAACATGTCTAAATGAACATGAAATCAACCTAAAATTATTTATGAGAACTTTTACTGTTTTGAAAAATACAGTCTTCAAAATTCTGTTTGTAGTGTTACATGGATGACACATTTCAATTCAGACTAACTACATTTCAAATGCTCAATAGCTACATGTGGTTGGTGGCTATCTAATGTGATAGCAGGCCTAGAGAGAATTGGACAATTCTGGCCCCATTTCTTTTCAATCATAATACAGGAAATATTGCCTGCCTATTTTTCAGTGTTGTCTCTGATCACCATGCATCACCGTTCATAGAGCACAAAACACAAGGGGAAGAGAAATGTTTATTTCACATGGACTTCAACTTCATACACTTAACACTGTAAATACCAGAGGAAATGTGTATATATATGTACATATTTTATGTATTTTATATATGTAATATATAAACATATATATATTATATATATATTTCGTGTTGTGAGTGTCATTGACAATAAAAAACAACTTAGTACTTTACCACCAGTGACTGAAAAAACACAGAAGTGGTCTTGGCAAATCACTAGAGTCTTCCCCTTCTCTATTTGCCAGCATGCTTCTATGTACTTATTGCTCCTGACGGAGATATTGAAGCTGTAATTTGAGGCTTAGAAGCAGTCAGAATTTCTGACATTTTATCTGACCACTAAAGCTTTATGATCAATTTTGTAGAGATAAGCAAAACAATGATAAGATTTTACTGTTTAGTACAAGTGCTCAGCAGGTGTTAATGGGAACTGACCACTGTGGTGTAAAATGGTATTTCCCTAGGTAAATAACTCTGCTCTGGAGCAAGTTTAAATGGGAAGAAAGCCCATGGAAACATGGATTGTCCTTTCTAGAAATTGGATGGGGGAATTGAAGGTAATAGGTACTTGCTCCCTGCCAACTTCATAATGAAATTACTGTTCAGCAGAAATTTCTAGTAGAGGTTGTTTCCCGCCCCCCCCCCCCCAAGGGACTGAAGACTCTTAATAGAAAAAGAAAGACAGTATTAACGTTAAGTATATGGAGTCATTTGCCCAGAATATTGAATCTTCAAGGAATACAGAAAAATCTGAAGCATGAGGATTTCTGCATAGTTATTTTCATATAATCTGAAGAAGAGTGTTTGCATCTCAATAATCCCTCTGCTAATTCCATCTGATTTTACTACAAAATGGAAGAAAAGGGAACAAGTGGAGAACATGGAGAAGGGAAATTAAAGAAAGAGATTTTAAGTAAATTCAACTGGCAAATCCAAAGAAAGGTGCTCAACTGCATCTGCTACCTTCTTGATTAAAACAATCACTGTGTTGGCTGGGTGTGGTGGCTCACACCTGTAATCGCAGCACTTTGGGAGGCTGAGGCAGGTGGATCATTTGAGGTCAGGAGTTCGAGAGCAGCCTGGCCAACATGGTGCAACCCTGTCTCTACTAAAAATACAAGAATTAGCCAGGAGTGGTGGCAGGTACCTGTAATCCCAGCTACTTGGGAGGCTGAAGCAGGAGAATTGCTTGAACCTGGGAGGCGGAGGTTGCAGTGAGCTGAGATTGCACTGCTGCGTCCAGCCTGGGTGACAGAGTGAGACCCTGTTTTTAAAAAGCAAAAACAAACAAAAAACCCCCAAAAAAGTTGCTGTGACATTCAGTTCATGTTATGTAACCTTGTGAATGGCTCTCCCCAGGACTAAGTGTCTATATCGAAACCAAAACATTTGTTCCCTAATCCAGCATTTCCAAACAGATAATAAACTGGATATTTCCAAGTTTCTTGATAATTTCCTAAATTTTTCAGTTTTCCCACATTTGGGATGCTAGGTAGACTCAGCCTGAACTACATTCACCCCAAAGTGTTGGATGATTGAAACCTGGCTTAAGATCTCATTGTACTCAACAAGAAGCACCTCAGTGAGTTGGTCACCCTAATTATGAACTTAGGGCAGCAGGTACAGAGTGACTGGTAACTTATCTTCTGCTAGCTGAGGTCAAGGCCACTGGTGGTCTTTGTCAGTTGTTTTTGTATTGAAATTGCATTGCAGTTGCCTGCCTATCTGTCCAATCTCTTCATGCCAACTATTGCTTTCTTTGACTGTTGTCTCTATTCCTTGCTTGGGTTACTACAAAGCCTCATCTGTTCGCCCATCTGCATCTTACAAACTTGCAATTAAAGTCTAAAGGGAAATAGTGAATAATAAATATGTCTAGGATGAAGTCTAAACTCCATAGTACAGTCTATATAGTACTTACTTACCTGACTCCTGCATCGGTCTCTAGCTTCCTCTCCCAAGTTACTTTCCCACTTGCCCCCCACTTCCCTGCCATTCTGAACTGACTACAGCTCATTGAACACGTCATGATGATTCAGGATTCTCTGCCTTGGACTTTGCATTTTCTCCATGTGCATGGGCAAGAGCTGCTCAACTTTTCCTTCCTCTTCCTTCTCAGCACAACCCAAATCCCTTCCACTTTGTTTCCTTATTCCAGTCATGGTATCACCATAGAATTAGCCACTCCTTCTCTTATGCTTTCCAACAACTTAGTCAAAATCTCTATTTTTATACTTATTATTCTTTGTTACATTTATTTTGTGTGTCCCTCTCCCCAACCTTGAAAAATGAAGTATTTTTGGTCATTTTGGTATCATTTTCCTAGCATAGTTCTGCTATAGGGTGTGATATATGGGAGGTACTCAAACATGCCTAATGGATGGAAGAATAGAAGAATATATTAATGAATGTATTGATGGATAGATGGATGAATGGATGGATTAATGAGTGGATGGATGAATGTATTGATGGATGGATAGATGAATGGACAGGTAAATGTATTGATGGATGGATGGATAGATGAATGACTGCATTGACAGATGGATGGAAGGATAGATATATAGATGGTTGAATGTATGGATCAGTGGATGTCCCTTTGGTAATGATCTGTCAACATACTCAGTTGCCAGACATTAACTGAGCCCCCACAGTATGCCAGACAATGTGACAGAGCTAAAAATAACCATGGGAAACAGAACCAAAATGTCAGCTTAAAAAATAAAAACAGCTTATCTTAGGCTCAATTAGTTACTTTGAAAGCCTGCTGATAATGAGGAATTTGACTGCAGTTTTCCACTAAACACTCAGTCCATGCAAATGTCTTCTTTAGAGTCTCAATAAGGAGTGTGAGGTGGAGCACCCCTAGTTGTGTGTATCTGGACCATGTTCATTTAGTTCATCAAACTCCGGCCAGGAAACATCAAAGGGAAGAAGGAAGAGAGAATAAAAAGTTTCAATTGTCTAGATAATGAATGGTTTTTAAGCCATGAACAAAAATGTTCAAGTCCCCTCAAGTGCAGAGAAGCATTTTCACTTCTGCCCCTATTGGCTGCAAATCTGAGTGTATCGCTCCTCTACTTAAAATCTTTCCTGGCTCTCCGTGTCCTTCTGAACAAATCCAAACCCATCAGTGTGTCCATTATGATCTGGCTTCAGGGATCCTCTGCAGACTCATCCCACTGCACATAATATAACCATCAGCTTTACTAAGCCATTTCCTACTTCCTCTAGCCTGTGTTACTACCTTTGCTGACTCTTTACTTAAGATGATCCCTCTGCCCAGAATGCTTTCTCCTGCCTCAACCCCTTTACCCATTAAGATTCCCTGGGAAACCCTCCCCAGATTCCCCAGGTTGAGTTAGGGACCCTTTTGTCTGTGTTCTTTCATCTTCTTATATTTACTCTCCATCAGTGAATAAGTGGCATTATAGGTGCTGTCATTGTTTATGTGTCTATGCTATTGAATTATAAGAATGTGGGTAAGAGAGAAGACAAACACTGTGTTTTTTATTTCTGTATCTGGAAGACTTACTATAGCCCTGACCTATATACCAGGCATATAGTAAATAGTTGTTAAATCAAGAAAATACCTTTCGGGCAGGCGTGGTGGCTCATGCCTGTAATCCCAGCACTTTGGGAGTCAGAGGCAGGCAGATTATCTGAGGTCAGGAATTCAGAACCAGCCTGGCCAACATGGTGAAACCCTGTCTCTACTAAAAATACAAAAATTAGCTGGGTGTGGTGGTGGGCACCTGTAACCCCAGCTACTCAGGAGGCTGAGGCAGGAGAATCACTTGAACCTGGGAGTTGGAGGTTGCAGTGAGCAGAGATTGTGCCAGTGCACTACAGTCTGGACTACAGAGTGAGATTCCATCTCAAAACGAAACAAAACAAAAACAAACAACAACAACAAAAACTTTTCTAGGAAGTGATAAGAGATACCCCAAATAAACCAAATAGAATAGTGATTATACTTTGTTCCTTCTAGAATAGCAGTGTTTTAGTTTTCTGTTTGTTAAATTATTTCATTGCAGAGAACTTGACGAATACAAAGATACACAAAAGAAAATGAAAAATACCTGTAACCCTTTTAGAAATAGACAAGCTGTTTTTATCCTCTTTTCTGCTTCTTTAACATTAAGTAGTAAGCATTTTCTCTGTATCATCAATTTGTCTTCAAAAACATGATTTTCAATAACCCAGATAGTCTATTGAATAAATGCACAATATTTGCTCTTTTCCTTTTCCCCGATTTCTTCACTGTGTCCTTGGAAACCAGATTCTCCCCCATACAACACCACCGTCAGTCTCTTCTGCACCATGCTGGTCCAGGGATGTATGTGTGACCCATTAGGCCAGTGTCTCTTTTTGAAATTTCTTGTAGCCTAGTTCTCTTCTTCTTCTTCTTTCTTGCTTCTTCCTTCTTCCTCCTTCTTCCTCCTCCTTCCTCCTCCTCCCGCCTCCTCCCTCCTCCTCCCTCCTCCTCCTCCTTTTCTTCTTCTTCTTCTTCTTTTTTTTTTTTTTTTTTACTTTTTAGCATCTCTGGATGTTAATGGAATATAAAGCAAGAGACACAGTATCTTTCTGGGGAAGTCTTTGAATGCTTTATCTTGTGTCTGCTAAGTGGCCACCACCATGTTGGCTCAGATGTCTTTAATGACATCACATTTTTCTCAAGCTGCAAGGAGAGTGGAACCCTTGGGGAACCTCTCACCTGAAATCTGGGAGATGAAGTCTGCCTTGGCTCCCTAAGTTCAGCCTGAGTACAGGCCAAAGTGGCTTTGAGGAGTGATGAGGGTATAAATGTTGTAAGGCAGACAGACATTACCTGCAATGAAAACACCTAGACCAAAAGTTAAGTTTATACATGTTACATAAGGTACATTCTAGGAGTCATCTTTGATGCCTCTTTCTCCCCTCCCCTCATCTAATCTTTCACTAAATACTTCCTAAATATCTCTCCACTCAGTCTTGTTTGCTGTCACTTTTTCTCTTCCTTCTTCTCTTCTTTGGCCACAACCAGAGTCAAAGCCACCATTATCTTTGACCTGGATTATAAGAACAGCATAAGTAGTCCCGCTGTACCTGCTCTGGTTCCCCTCCAGTCTGTTCACTGCACAGTCTTCAACTAACATGATCTGTTACCTCTTTGATGTCACCCTTGCTTCTATGTCTTCCCATAGTTTTTGTTTGTTTGTTTGTTTGTTTGTTTGTTTGTTTGTTTGTTTGTTTTGAAACGGAGTTTCACACTTGTTGCCCAGGCTGGAGTGCAATGGCACAATCTCAGCTCACTGCGACCTCCACCTCCCGGGTTCAAGCGATTCTCCTGCCTCGGCCTTCTGAGTAACTGGGAATACAGTTGTGCACCACTATGCCCAGCTAATTTTTTTGTATTTTTAGTAGAGATGGGATTTCTCCATGTTGGCCAGGCTGGTCTCGAACTCCCGACCTCAGGGGATTCCCCTACCTCAACCTCCCAAAGTGCTGGGATTACAGATGGGAGCCAGCATGCCTGCACCTTCCCATGGTTTTAAGACAGACATTTAACATGGTCTTTAAAATCCTGCACTTTCTGTTCCTATTTATCTTCTCAGCCTCGCCTGATCTCACATTTTCTTGTCTTTCTCTGCTTCAGCCTCACTGGTCTGCATTCAATTCCTTGTATGCACACCACGGAGTCTTTGCACGTGTTGTCTCTTTTGCCTGTTTGTGTCTTTTCTTGCCTAGTGAATGCCAACTCATCCTTCAGATCAAGCTGCACTTCCTCAGCCTTGCCTCACCCCATTTCACTTTCTTATAGCATACTCTCCTCTGCCTTGTAGCATTTGTCATAAATCTGTGATTAATCAATTAATGTCTATCCTCCCCCTTAGACTCTAAACTTCATGAGGGTAGGAATCATGTTCATTTTCTTATTTACCCTGAACCAACTAGCTGAGTCCTGGCATGTAGCAAATGCTTAATATATATTAGTTGAATAAATAATGAATAATGGAATGTCATTTTTTCAACATTGAATGCCATGTGGTTTATGAGCAAGCAGCTTCCTTCGGGGAAGCTTGTTAGAGGATCTTCCTGTAAGAAGATGATTTGAATATAGGTCTATGGATCTGGCAGCACAAAAAACTTACATTCCACTTGTTAATTACAGTCAATTACTAAAGCATGGTCAACTAGCAATGGTTGTGCAGATATCAATACTTCTACAGAGAGGCTTCTTGTGATGAATATAGCATTGTAAGTTTAAAAATTTTCAGTATTCCATTAATGGTGGCATCCACTTATTTGTTCGATTGCTCTAATTATTTCCTAAAATTTTGTCTTTCTCTCTTCCCCTTTCTAGATTTATGGTCAATGTTACATGGGATGGCAAAGACTTATCCTTCACTGAGGAAGGCTACCAGGTGCATCCCAGGCTGGTGGTGATTGTGCTGAACAAAGACCGGGAATGGGAAAAGGTGAGCATCCTTCTGTGTGCTGAATGCAGGGGAGGGAAGAAAGCATGGGCAATAAAGGGGTTCACAGTGCTTCTTTCTCCCACGCATTTCCTGTTGAGCTGCTCTAGATCCCATCTCACAGCCGAGAGCACGTCTTTCTTGCAACAAGGCCGACTAAATGTTTAAGGTGCAATTGGAATGCTTTCCCTGGGTGAACTGTGGTAATTGTGTGATGCTCTCTATGTCTGTTCTCAAATCCCAGTAGGAAAGGTCTGAACTTAGGATAATTTAAAGACAGTGAAGTTTGGGTTGCAGCATTACACTAGTAAGTGTTGACTGTATAGCAATGATCACGCAAGTTTGCCTACACTTCCTAATTGTGTACCATAGTCATTGCCATATGAATGAACCCTCTGTATTTTCATGTACTTAGTCTTTAGCTTTAAATAAACTCATTTTAAAAACTTCAGTGTATCACTTCTGTAAATCATGAGTTAGAGAGGGAGGTTATTTTTCTTATAAAGCATATTTTCAACTACATGTATATTAGCTATTGAAAAATACAAAAAAATCAGTGTGCAAAGAGAAAAATCATCATCTTATGTACCATACACATCATGACCTGGGTCAGAGAGGAGAGACATCACAGGGAATTTACAGATGATCTCATACATACAATGACAATATTTGGTGCAGCTGCCCTCCCTCCTCCTCCATAATTAAATGCTTAAGTTAGTCGCTACAATTTCATATAAAGACTAGAATAGAAGAGATCAGAAAGCCTATGTTGTTATGTTGTCATCTTATTTTTTTGTTTTTTGACAAGCAATGCATGACCTCTGAACTACTTTAGCATCTTGAAATTTATCTTCACTTAGTACATCAAATGGAGGCCTGAGTGACCCTAGAGGGAAGAAAGATACAGGATATGCTGTGGGAGATATAATGTAATTGACTGAAATCAGGGGGAAATACTATACAAATAAAAGCATTGACTTTGGGGAGACAATGATAGATACCTAGAAAAGAACAGTGAGGAGGAAGCTTTGGAAAGTTTTGCATGCTACACCCAACAGCTATAAAATGCACAGCCTTGCAAGTGCACATGGGAAATCCACCAAAGTAGACTACATTCTGGAGCATAAAACAAAAGTCTCAATGTGTTCAGAAGAACTGAAATGATGGAGGATGCATTCTTTGATCATAACAGCATTAAAATAAAAATTAGCAACAAAAATATATCTAGAAAATCCCCCAAATGTTTGGAAATGGCAACACACTTCTAAACCACCTATAGGTCAAAGAAGAAATCAGAAAGACATTAGAAAATACTTTGGCTGTAATGATAATGAAAACACAAAATATCAAAATTTGAAGAATAAGATTGAAGGCATACTAAGAAATTCATAGCTTTAACTGCTTATAATATAAAAGGAAAGTGTGAATTCAGTGTCAATGATTTAAGCTTATAAATTTAGAAGTTAGAAAAGAGCAAAGTAAACAAATGAAGTAGGAGAAGAAAATAATAAATACAGGAGTAAAAATCAACAAGGTGGAACACAAGCTATAGAAAAAAATCAACAAAGCCAAAAGCTAGTTCTTTGAAATGACTAATAAAATTCATAATCCCTAGCAATGATGATCACACAAAAGAGAGAAAACACAAATAAGCCAATACTAAAAATGCGATACGGACTATCACTTACACACACTACAGATCCTACAGGCATTAAAAAGATGAAAATAATATTATGAAAAATTTATGACAACAAATTTGACAATATAGATAAAATGGGCAAATTCTGAAGAAACACCATTTTCTACAACTGATATAAAGGAATTGACAATCTAAGTAGCTCAGTATAGATAAAATGGGCAAATTCTGAAGAAACACAGTTTTCTACAACTGACATAAAGGAATTGACAATCTAAATAGCTCATATTTGCTGAAAAACTGAAAATATACCTAAAAACTTTCCCATTTTAAAAAGACAAAAGAGAAACTCCCGGCCCAGATGGTGTTGCTTTGTACTATAACAAACATTTAAAAGAAATAACAGCACTCTATACAAAGTTTTCCAATATGTTACTAATCATAATCTAATAATGTTTCTTAAAAAGGATAATACATCATGGATAAGTGGGAGCTATCTTAGGAATGCAAGATTCGTTTAACATTTAAAAATTAAATTAATTTACCATATTAACAGAGTAAAGGGGGAAATATGGTCATTTCAATAGATGCAGAAAAAACATTTGACAAAATTCAATATCCAGTTATGATAAAGATGGTCAATTCCTCAATCTGATAAAGGGTATCAATGAAAAACCTATAATATATATTATATATCTATTTATATATATTATGCATATAATATGTATTATATGCCCATATGCATATCATGAGATTATTTGACAATTTTTAAGTTTTTCTATTCTAAGTTATGGTACTGTGCATAAAAAATATATATTAAATAAGCTTATATCTTATTTAATGATGAAATAATGAAAATAGATCCACATAGGGACATTCAAATGATTTTTGATGAATGATTATGACAACAGGGAAAAGGAAAGTCTTTTTAATAAATGGTATTGGATTAATGGGCAATCTACATAGAATAAAAGAAAAACCTTGACCCATTGCTCACGTTATGCACAAATAATTACTTGAAGTATATTGCAGGCTTAAATGTAAAAGATAAAACTATAAACTTTCTAGAAGAAAATATAGGAGAATATTTTTGTGATCTGTGAGCCTCAGATTTCTTAAACCAAATATGAAAAACCATTCAGTAGTAGATAAACTGTACTTCATCACAATTAAAAACTTTTGCTCATCTAAAGACATTGTTAAAAAATAAAAAAGAGGGCTGGGCATGGTGGCTCACGCTTATAATTCCAGCACTTTGGGAGGCCAAGGCAGGTGGACCACCTGAGGTCAGGAGTTTGAGACCAGCCTGACCAATATGGTGAAACCCTGTCTCTACTAAAAATACAAAAATTAGATGGGCATGGTGGTGTGCACCAGTGGTCCCAGCTACTTGGGAGGCTGATGCACAAGAGTCTCTTGAATCCAGGAGATGGAGGTTCCAGTGAGCCAAGATTGAGCTACTGCACTCCAGCCTGGGCAACAGTATGAGACTCTACCTCAGTCCCCTGAGTAGCTGGGATTACAGGTGTGTGCCACCACACCGGCTAATTTTTTATATTTTTGGTAGAGATAGAGTTTCACCATGTTGGCCAGGCTGGTCTCAGACTCTTGACAAGTGATCCACCCGCCTTGGCCTCCCAAACTGCTGAGATCACAGGTGTGAGCCACGTTCCTGGCCAGAAACTGTGTTGTGTATGTGTAGACATACACAAATCTTATCCAGCAATTTTACTCCTACTTATTTTTCCCAAAGAAACATAAACATATATACAAAAAGTAATACTTGTACAAGAATGTTCATTGCAACTTTATTCATTATAGCAAAACATCAGAAATAATTCAAATGTCCATCAACAAGGAAATGGATGAACAAATTATGGTATATTAATAAAATAGAATGTTCTGGTAATATGTGCAACAACATGGATGAATTGAAAAAACATTATATGGAACCAAAGAAAGACATGAAAGATTATATTGTGTGGTTCCGTTTACATAAAGTTCAAGGAGACGCAAACCTTCCCTACAGTGTTAGATACCAGAATAGTGGTTGCTTCTGTGGTTGAGTGCAGTTGACAGGACAGGGCACAGGGAATTTTCTGGAGTGATGGCAGTTATTTCCTATCTTGAACATTTGTCAAAAGGCGTTAAATTATGACATAAGATCCATTCATTTTGTTGTATGTCATTGTGCTTAATTAAAAAAAAAAAACAAACTAAATTTGTTCTGGGTATGGTGAGTCACACCTGTAATCCTAGCATTTTGGGAGGCCAAGGCAGTCAGGTTGCCTGAGCTCAGGAGTTCAAGACTAACCTGGGCAACGTGATGAAACCAGGTACCTACTAAAATACAAAAATTAGCCAGGCATGGTGATGGTGCCTATAATCCCAGCTACTCGGGAGGCTGAGGCAGGAGAATCACTTGAACCTGGGAGGTGGAGGTTGCAGTAAGCTGAGATCGCACCACTGCACTTCACCCTGGGTGACAGAGCAAGACTTTGTCTCAAAACAAAACAAAACCTTAAACCCTTCAAATTGGGATACCCAGCACAATTAGCTAACAGTTTTCACTGAGCATTCATATTTAACCCCCTGACATGAATACCAATTATAATAACAGTATGCATTGCTTATTGATCACCTCTTCTATTGATCCTTCAGTTGATCCACCGAAGCCCTGACTTCATGGTTTGTCTATTCATTTTTTCATTCAACAAATAGTTATTAAGTGCCTGCTTTGTACCAGGCACTATTCTTGATGCTTGGAGTCCATCATAAACAAGAGAATAAATATTTTCTGTACTCAAGAAACTTAGATTCTAGTGTGTATATGGAGGAGATGGAGTAGGCTGGGATTCTATGGACTTCTGTCCATAGAAGGAAAGTGTTAGCATCTAGTTCACTGTCCTTGGTTTTAACCTCCTTTCTTCCCTCTTATATACCCTGTAGGCCACCATGCAAGTGATTTGCAACTCTATGAATGTATATACCGGGTTCCTTCATGCATTTGGGACTTTGAATATGCTTTTGTTATTGTTGTTGCCTATAATGTTTTATTATATCATTACTTTCTTTTATCCATATTTCAAATCCTGATTTTCTTTTCTCTTACACATGTAAAGCCAAAATGCAATTCACGTTTTTTTCTATAGGTAGAGAAATTGGAGGTAGAGAATTGGAGCCTTTCTGCCTTATGTTGTTGGGTTTTGGGGTTTTCAAACTTTTGATGTTACACAATCTGCGATTCACTTTTGGAGCCGCCACGTCATTCCCTTTGGTTGGTTTTAACCAGTCCTGGGGCAGGCTTGGCTCACACCTGTGAATTTTCTGTGCTACCTTAGAATCTGACTCATCTTCCAGGGAGCCGGTACACAAGGAGGCCACTGCAGTGCAGGTGACAGCTGCCCTTGATACACTCCATTTCCAAATACAGAAAATGCCTTTTAATATTTTGTGGGCCCTTCTTCAAATTCCTGTTGAAACATAGCAATTTCCCGTAAAAGGCAGCTTGGGGAATTGCTGCAGAGTTGAGCTTAGAATGCACAAATGCTGCCTGTAGTTGTTCTATTCTCTTGGCACTCAGGGGATCTAGTGCTTCAGAAATAACTCTGTGTGCTTCTGTCTCGAAGAAAGAGAAAGCCAGTGGAGCAGGTAAATACCAGTCATGTTATCCTTAAAGCTGCCCCCCAGCACTACACGCTGGTACAGCAGGTCAACAGAGGGGAAGGACTGCCGAGGAGGGAGCTGTTATTCTGGGACTCGGAGGCAATTTCTTTTCATCTCTGAGGTCACCCGGTGGCGTCACTGGAAGCAGCAGCGTGTAATGAGGGTGTCTGGGAAAACACGACAAGCCCTTAGAGGGATGCTTGCTTTTTGCTGGGCCTTTGTATGTGGCTGGTGTGGATTATATAGATGCCGAGCACCAGGCCTGCCTGTATGCTGCAGACACAGAACTCAGGATGAAGCAAGCTTTCTCCTACAAATCGGGACTTTCATGCCTTTTCTCTCTCCCTTTTTCTTCAGTGATTTTGGTCTGCCTTGGAGTTTGATGAGTCCAAGGCTTCCCAGAGATGCTCAAAAACAAAACTCTAGATGCCTCAGCCTCAGCCTCAGAAGACCCTACAGCCTCAAATTCCTGGGCATAAGGGGTCTTCCTGCCAATTAGCAGTCTAGGCCAGTACAACCAACGCCCTGTGTGTGTCAGCTCTGTGGCCAGCAGTTCATTAGGTACCAGGGATGCTACAAGGATGCATAGGAAACCATCCCTCTTCTCAAGTAGCTCATAATAGAGAGTTAAGCCAGCCCTGGAACAACTGGATATAAGTGCTACTGGCCATAGGACCATCGCCAGCACATAGGGGAGAGAAGGGTCAACTTGGCCCAGTCAAGAAATTCTCTAGCCAGGTGTAGTGGTTCACACCTGTAATCCCAGCACTTTGGGAGACCGAGGCAGGCAGCTCATGAGGTCAGGAGATGGAGACCATCCTGGCTAACATGATGAAACCCCGTCTCTACTGAAAATACACACACACACACAAATTAGCTGGGCGTGGTGGCAGGCGCCTGTAGTCCCAGCTACTCGGGGAGGCTGAGGCGGGAGAATGGCGTGAACACAGGAGGCGGAGCTTACAGTGAGCCGAGATCGCACCACTGCACTCCAACCTGGGTGACAGAGCAAGACTCCGTCTCAAAAAAAAAAAAAAAAAAATTTAACTGAGAATTTCTCACTTAGAGAAATTCTTTTTAAAGCTAGAGGCATTGGAGTTGGGCCTTGAGTAATAAATTAGATTTCTCTTGGCTGAACTACTTATTCTACCTGAAAAAAAATGATTTGAGAATAATTCTATTTACCATTTTAGGGTTACAGTAGCTTTATTTTATTTTATTATTTATTTATTTATTTAGAGAGAGAATCTCATACTGTCACCCAGGCTGGAGTACAGTGGCATGATCTCGGCTCACTGCAACCTCCGCTTCCTGGGTTCAAGAAATTGTCCTGTCTCAGCCTCCTGAGTAGCTAGAGTTACAGACATTTGTAACCACTCCTGGCTAACTTTTGTGTTTTTAGTAGAGACGAGGTTTCACCATGTTGGCCAGACTGGTCTTGAACCCCTGACCTCAGATGATCCACTTTGGCTTCCCAAAGTGCTGGGATTACAGGCATGAGCCACTGCGCCCAGCCTTACAATAGCTTTAAAATGAAAATATATGTGTATTTATGCATACACCTATATACACGTACAGGCTAGTTTTTAAAAATATGTTTAACAAATAAAAATTGTATATGATTTTACTGCACATGATGTTTTGATATATTTGTACACTGTGGAAAAGCTAGATTGAACTAATTAGTGTATCCCAGACTAACTTTAAAAGAGATATATATTGCGAAAGAGATATATAAATATTTTTGAAGTTTTGACTTCAAATATAAATAGGACAAAACACATAAATATTAAAGTAAAACAAGCATTTTATTCCCCAGAGAAGATCTAATTAAAGATGATACTGATGTTCAAGAACACATAAGGGAGACCCTTCCTTGTGTCTTCCTGAAGGAAATGTCGCATTCTCGCTCTGATGGGTCTGTTTTTCTTTTTGTTTTCATCACTCTGTTTACATTTGGTTTCAGGTGCATTTTGCACAGAAATATGACCAGATCTCTCCCTCCAGCCCAGATCTGTCTCATGACCTCCAGACTTGCCTGCAGCACCCCATGTGGCTGACCCACAGACACCCAATCATCTTGTCCGAAGCCAAACTCATCATCTTCCTCCCACGAATATGCTTATTCGCCTGTGCCCCAACTCAGAAAGCTTTCTTCTTATTCCCCAAGCCCTAGTATTCAGCTGTCACCTGCTCCTGATGTTCCTGCCCCTTCAAACATTTTTCCTCTTTGTCAAGGACACCCTTTCCATTGATTCTATATCTGGGTAGCTCAAAGTGGGTCTGCCCTTTTGCGCTTCATTTCTGCAGACCTGTATACTAACTCATAAGAGTGTTAACGGCTGACTTTGGCATTGTTTGTTTGCCTATTCATCTTCGCTTAGACTAGAAGCCCCAACAGGGGAAGGTCTATTCCTTTCATCTGCGTTTTTTCAGCTTTACCACAAGGGTTTGGGCCTAGTGCACAAATGGGCCCCTCTATGATCTGTTGGTATCGATGACTTCAGCCGCCATTTATTAACAGCTACTCTGTATCAATAACTATGCTGAGAGTTTTACATTCATGATCTCATTTAGTCATCTAAGTAGGTATTCATTTAATGGCTCTTCTAAAGTAGGTATTCTTCTCCCTGCTTCAGAGATAGAAATTCTGGTTCAGAGAAGCTAGTGACCAGCTTCAGATCCCCCAGCTGGTGTGTGGTGGTAGAAGGATGTAAGTGGAGGTCTGCCTGACCCCAAAGGCTGTGTTCGCCACCACTACATCATGTGGAACAACTGGCAGTAGGGAGGAGGTATTCTAGAGGAGAAATTTAGGGAGTGCCTCCTACCCTTAGAAAGGTGTCTGCTTCCTTTCCTCTCACTGGAGGCAGTAGATTTGGCCTGAACCCAGCTAATGAGAACTCAGGGTATAGGCATTTATTGCATCTCCCAGACCTTGTAATTTTCAATTTTTTTTAGAGACATGGTCTCACTCTGTTACCAGACTGGAGTGCAGGCACAATCATACCTCACTACAGCCTCAAATTCCTGGGCTTAAGGGGTCTTCCTGCCTCACCCTCCCAAGTAGCTGGGGACAGAAGTACACACCACCTTGCCTGGCTAATTTTTATTTTTTTTGCAGACACAAGGTCTCGCTAGGAGGTTGGTCTCAATCTCCTAACCTCAAACATTCCTCCCATCTTGACCTCCCAGAGTGCTGGGATTACAGGCATGAGGCACCGCACCCGGCCCCTTCTATTTTTTGGTCTACAGTAGTTTCATCTTCCAATCTGTCTCATTAAGGGAGGGGGGAGGGGATGCACCCTGTATGTTGTGTCTTGTGTGAAATAAAGTAGATTCCAGTTATAGGATTCCTAGTACAGATACGATAAAGGAGATCTTACAAAAGCTATGATTACTCTCTTGAGGCTGTGGTTCTGACTGTGGCGTATCAATGTGCTATCAGGTCTAGTGAGGCATAGTGATGCATGGAGTGCAATTATTACATGATGTGATTTTTAATTATAGAATGCCATAGCTCCCTCCTATCTAAATTATTATATTTTAACTTTTCCATCACTACTACCACATTTAGCCTAGAAGGGACCAGTGAGTGTCAAGATCTCAATAAAACATTCAGATTGTTAGTGTGAGTTTGCCCCTGTGTTTGTGTGTGTGTATGAGATATCAGTAGTCTTCAAAAAAGTTCATCCAGCCAAAGGACGGAAATATTTTTGCAAACATGGTTCTGGACTTCTACGCACACATTCCAGTGAAGATTATGTAAAAGAAATCATGAAGAAAAATTGTAGTTGTGAGGACACCCTGTAAATGACAATGGATAGAATGATTATGTGGATTGCTAAAACTGAAGTGTATTGTGACACATTCTACCAGCAGGCAGAAACATATTACGACTCACTTTGCTTAGAAAGACAATAGCAACCCATTGGTAAAGCCATGAATTCTGACCACGGCTAGCACTGAGAGCTCATGGTGTGTTTTCAGTTTCTCCTTTACTATTATATCTCTGTCAGTAGCAGAGGCTCAATAAGTATTTGTAGAATGAATGGAAAGGCCTTTTTCCCCGTTAACTTCCCCAAATGAGGAGCATCTTTCAGTATGGTCATTTTATACCTGTGGTTCCTTGGGCTACCTAGATTAGAATCACCTTGGGAAAAATGTAAAGGCCTTAGCCCTGCCTCAAATCTATGGAATCAGCATTTCTGATTCTGAATCTGCATGTTTTTTTAAGCCTCCCTAGTGATTCTCATGCCCATTAAAGATGTAAAGCTACTGCTTTAGGGCATGGACTTACTCTGTGTAACCCTGAAATGCTTTTATCTAGGTCATCCTGTTATCAAGATTCTTGCTTCTTAGCTTTTGTGCCTCTTTATTCCTTTGGAATACACAGCTCAGTAGCAATGCTTAGGAGAAACTATAGCGGGAAAAGAAAGAAGGAATTTGGAGTCTTGTTGCATCTTGAATAATTTCTGGTAAATGAGAGAATCACAAGACAAAATAAAACGCTGTTTATAGATGTAGCTTAGTACCTGTTATCTAGATTTTTCTCAATAAATATTAAGTTATTAAATGATTTTTTGTTAACATTTTGTCCCATCAACAGAGATAATAGAACTTAGGTTGCTATATAATCCATATTTATTCAAACACTTATTTGATCAAAGAAAATTTCCAAGCACCCACTATGTGCAAGTCATATCTGGGGGTTGCAAAGCAGATAAAACATCTGGTTTTAGAGTCTAACAGGGCACTAGGAGATGCTCATAACTGCAGGAGAACATGTGAGGTGCCATAAAGATGTTTTGGAAACTCCAGGGTATTTAGAGAAGAGAGATGTTATAGGGAGGCAGAAGAATCAAGGGCGTTTGTACGGAGGACTTCTCGTTTGAACAAGGTCTCAGAGAATAAGCAAGATTTGGATTTCTGAATCTGTGTGAGAAGGCCATTCCATGTCTTCTCACACATACGTGGAAAGACTGAAAGTCAGGTTCAGAGGCAAGAGTGCCCAAGGCCCATCTGGAGAAGAGTTCAATGTGATTGAAACATAGCTGTGTGGTATGCAGAATTCTAAGAATGGTCTCCAGTGACACTCGGCCTTTTCTAAGCCTGTCCTCTGGGAGTATGTGATATGATGAGCTGTCACTCCTGTGGTTTTATTAGGCCACATGGCAGAAAGGACTTCTCAGTTGACTTTGAGTTACTCAAAAGGAAGATTATTGGGGCGGGCCTCACCCAATCACATGAGCCCTTTAAAAGTAGAATGTTTTGTGCAGCTATTAGGTTGGTGCAAAAGTAATCGTGGGTTTTGCCATTTAAAAAAAAATAGTGAAAACTGCAGTTACACTTGCACAAGCCTAATAGTTGCATAAAGAAATTTGGAGTGTGAGAAGGCTTAGTCTGATTTCTACAATTGAGGATGGAGGGGGCTCCATGAAAAGGAATGCAGGAGCCTCTGGGCACTGAGATCAGTCCCTAGCTGACCTCAGACATATAACCCCAAGGAGCTGAGCTTGCCCAACAATCTGAGTGAGCTTGGAAGTGGATTCTTCCCAGATCCTCCAGATATGAGCCCAGCCTGGGTAGGGCCATGATTTTGGCCTTGTGACACCCGGAGCCAAAACCCAGCTGAGCCCACTAGGATTTCTGACCTGCAGAACTGTGAGATCATAAATAGGTGTTGTTTCAAATGGCTAAGTTTGAGGCAATTTGCTACACAACAGTAGAAGACTAGTACAAATCTTTTGAAGGAAACTTTATGGGGGTAAAGGACTATGCTAGAATTTGAATGATAGGTTATGGCACTTAATTCAGTAATCTTCAGGGCACTTTTGAAGAGCGTGAGATGAGAGAACAACATAAAAAAATAATAATCACTCACATTTGTTTAACATTTATTAGGTGCTAAGCATACATCTAATCCTCATACCAGGACTGTAATACAGATACAACTATTACCCTCTTTTGCAAATGGAGGGAATGAAGCTCAGAGAAATTCAGTAATTCACTCAGAGTCACAGAGCTAGTAACTTTCAAAGCCAGGATTTGGAACCCAATCATCTGCACTCTTAAACATGAACTACACTGCCTCTTTAAAAGGAAAATGGTGATTGTCAAGAATCTGGGAAATTTTCTAAGGGCCTATTTAAGTGGCTTGGGTTAGAGGGAATAGAGATGTGGGGAGGAATAGTGGCCACGGAATCTGAGAGAAATTTCAGAAACAGAACTGAAAGTCATGGCATTGGCTGCACTGATTCTCCAGGAGATACATGACAGAGGGGAATTAGATAGATTAAAAAAAAAATTTTTTTAGGTGTAAGTCTCTAATTAGGTATATTCAGATTAGATATTTCTAGAAGAGCTTTGCTACGCCTGTAAATAACTTTGTTCATCTCTCACCCTTTGCTGTCATCCTCCTTCCTTTCCTCTCTTCTCCCAAATCCATATTTAAAGGCAAGTTCCTTTTTATAAAATGGATTTGGTAATATCAACCTTAGCAGAGTCTGTGTGGAATTTAATTTGTTTCCTTATATAATGATCATTAAGTTTCTTAAATAATGTGAGCCGTAGAGAGGGAAAATTGAGCCATTACAAAACATTTAAAATTATCTGTGCATCAGGATTTAGCAAAGGTGAATATAAATAAAATAATCATCTGACTTCCCTAGAGTCACGCATAGTGACTATTTTAAATACTCACACAGTACAATATGTTAGGTCACAGTGAGGAAAATATAGTAGATCTCTAGCAAATTAACACATTCAACTGAAATAAGTGATGCCATCTCCTAAAGCATGTGTGCGTGTGTGTGTGTGTGTGTCTGACTTGCACTGGTTCTTTTGTTGTTGTTGTTGCAGTTGTAACATCAACCCAACTCCAAAAAGAACAGCAGTTGAACAGGCGCTCTCCTGCAGAGCAACATTCTGCTGAAAGTTTTTCAGATTTGAGAAGTTACAACAACAAAAAAAATGCAGTTCATAGAAAAGACATCTCTACGGGAACATACGTTGACAGGGATACTAATGATAAAGATGATTAACGATGATGGTGTTGATGATTGATGATGGTGATGATGGTGATGTTCTTGATGGATGGGATGATCATGAGGGCAGCAGCTACCGTTAGTTGAGCTCCCACTATGTGCCAGACACCATGCAGAGTGTTTTCAATGCGTAATCTTGTCTCATAATCAGTCTCCCAACATTCTCTGCATTTTCTCATATCTAAAAGGGAAGCAATAATAGTACTTACTTCCTAGGTTGTTAGGATAATTAAACAAGGTAATATATCAGGTGCTTAGAACACTGACACTTAGATGCCAGTTCCAAGTATAATTATTTCTATCCTCATGTTATAGGAGAGAAATTGGAAGCAACATGGATTGAATGACTTGTCCAAGGTCATACAGTGGTAAAGGCAGGACTTCAGCTCAAGCAGTATTTCAGTAGAGCCAGAGTCAAACATTCGGTCATACGGAATATCCATCTCCACCCCAGTCACAACCCCAAATTGTTAAGGATCTCTCTGAGGGTGATGGGAGCGTGATTAAGCTGACAGGTGGTATAAATGTAAGACAAAAGCTGCACCCTTGCTAGTTTTCCATTGCCATCAATTATGAAAATGAGTGAATAGATTATTTAAATGATCTCAGATGAGTAAATTATTCAAAGAGCCTCTCAGAAATATTTCTAGAAACTCCTGAATAGACTGACAAAAACCATTTTGATTTTCTGACAGGGTCATCTGCTCATCTGTGTTGTAGAGGAACACAAAGCCCTGAGGAAGCAAGGAAAGTGGGAGAGAGAGAGTGGGGAGGAGTGGGAGGGAGAGGGAGGCAGGGAGAGGGGTAGGGAGGGATAGCAGGACAGGGAGGGGGAATGGGGGAGAGGGAAAGAGGAGGAAAGAGTAAGGGGGAGAATGAGAGAGGGAGGGGGAGAAAAGAGGGGAGAGGGAGAGGAAGGGAGGGAGAGGCAGAGAGGTGGGAAAGGGAAGGGAATAAATAGAGAGGGGTTGGAGAGGGGGAAGAGAGAGCGGGAGAAGGGGAGAGACCAAGAGAGAGAGGGAGAGAGGAAGATGGAATTGGGGAGAGGAAGGGGGAGAGAGAAGGGGGAAGAGGAGATGAGGGAGAGTGAGAGAACAAAGAAACAGTGAACTTTAAGGCAAATTTTCTTTTCTAACTATATTCCCTGGAATGCTGATTCCTTTCAGAACCTTGAGTGCCACCAGGATCTCTGGGTGGGTGGGGGGCTTATGAGGTAAGACCCAGTTTCAACTGGAGATGGCAAAGCTTCATCTGATTGATATGTTGAGGTTCAAAGTGAGCTTCCATTTGAGGAGAAATAAGATATTTCTAAAACAAGTTTGAAAGCAAGTAGAGGAAGGGGATCCACCTTAGTAATTGTCTGAATATGACGTAAATAAATAGTAAGCATGTGTTGAGCACCTATGCTATACCAAAACTTACAGTATGCCCTTTTGTACTTACTATTTCACTGTAGCCACATAATTACCCTATGAAGTGAGTCTCTGCTTTCATCTTTGAGTCATGCAAACTTAGAGATATTCTATGATTTTAAAAAAATTAATAACTGAGAAAGGATTCAAATTTAGGTCTTGTGAGTCTCCAAGTTTGGTGCTTATTCCAGTACTTTGCACAGTTCCTAGGGTGAATGATGGAAATTTTCATATAGGATCTGGAGATTTGTAGGGATAGTATCTGCCTTGGAGGTTGAGTGGAAGTTGGGGGCATGACGATACCTAGGCTTTTGTGTGGACTTAACTCTTATTCTTTAGGACAAAGTAACTATAAACTATGACTGTCTCTGATGGGATTGAACCATTTGCCCATCCATTTATCCAACCATCCACCCAGCTAGTCATCCAAAAATCAATCATCTAATAAACCATCCATCCATTCATCAACCCATCAGACCAACTGTAATTCATCCAGCCATATGGTCATCCATTCACTCTTGAACCCACCCACTTACCCACTATTGATCTGTTTACCAAGAATTCACTGATTACTGACTCAGTGCCAGGCCTGTGGTAGGTACAGATGAAGCAGAGATGACTAACAAAATATCCCTGGGATTTTAGGGAATGTTGGGATGATCAGACCCAACACCAGGCCATGGGGGCTACGAAGTCCAGCGGAGTCAAAGGAATGAGAAAAGACAGGTTAAGAGTACATAAGGTGGGTCCAGGGAGCCAATGCTAGTATGGAGGCTGTGAAGACCCTGAGCTCTGGAAGCCCACAGTATTTATTGGTGATCAAACAAAGAAGCAGGTGGTGAGGACGTGCAGATGTGGGAGTAAACAGGTGAGGACATGAGGATGTAGGGGTAGAAAGGTAGCGGTGCATCAAGCGTAGCTGTGACAGTTTAGCGTTTTCTTTGATGCATATGTAATATGCTCTGCTACCTGAAGTAATGGAGAACATATTTATGAGCCTGGGAGAGTAAGAAGCAAGGAGCCAGCAAGTCTGTGCACATTCCAGAGGCCCTGAGGGATTTTATGCCCTGAGTCTCGGATTGCGTCCAAGCCACGAGGGGTTTTATGCCCTGGGCTTAGATTGTGGTGCAGCAGGGCAGCCTTCCACCCTTTGGCACAGAGCTTGGTGTTCCAAAGGCCACGAGGGGATTTAGACCCTGGCCCCAGGACATGTTCCAAGACTCTTTTACATTGTGACAGACAAGCTAGTCCTGCCTCAGCTCTTCTACCAACAGGGAATTTATAACGTAGTGGGAGAGACAGGGAAATGCACTGCTAGTTACAGCATTGTGAAATGAGCGGGAACAGGAGAGGTGCACATGGCACACTGTGACAACTACTTCAGCCTGGGCACTGGGGAGGTGAAAAGACTTCCTGAAAGACCTAAGCTAGGACCCAACTCCTAAAGGATAAAGAAGAGTTATCTAAAGGGTGACAGTCATCTGATCCATTCTAGTAACTGAACCACAAACATTATTTTTCTTTATTTCGCATTGCATCTGATAGCAGCAGCTAGATTTTTTTTTCCCCTACCCACCCACAATTACCAGAGCTCAGTGGCTGCTGTCTGGACCTGTTTCTCATTTTCTTTCCGTTGTCTCTGTTCTATTGTTTCCCCATTTGCCTGCTGATGGAACAGACAAGAAGGACATCTGTCCCTAAGAAAAGGGACAGAACAGGGAGGTGCTGCCCCCAGCAGTCTGCTTCTGGCTACAAGTAGCTCTGTCAGGCTGCCTCTGTAGCTAAGGTTTGGTTTCCTTATCTGTGCCATTGGCAGCAGAAGCTTCCCATTCCACCACCCTGTTTTTCTTGGCATTGGAACCTGGCTTGGAACAGGGGGAGAAATAGAGATAAAAAGAGATTGCATATTCTCAGCATTGATCTCTAAGCTGTGGAGGATTTAATGTGCTTTCTAGACTCTTAAGACCTTGTACCTTGAGATAATTATCCATATTTTATTTTAAAAATGATGATGATGATTGTGGCCTACGGGCTATAGATTCACTAATTTGATTCCCCCACAAACACCTTTGTAAGAGATGGGAGGCTGCAGTGAGGAGCTACCTGTAGTCCCAGCTACTTGTGGGGGCTGAGGCCAGATAATTGCTTGAGCCCAGTAGGTCAAGGCTGCAGTGAGCCATGTTCATGCCACTGCACTCCCTGGAGGGCTCACTGCAGGCCTTGACTTCCTTGGCTTGAGCAATTATCTGGCCTCTGCCCCTCAAGTAGCTGGGACTACAGGTGTGTGCCACCACACCTGCCTATTTTTTTTTGTTTATTTTGTAGAGACATGGTTTCGTCAGATTGCCTAGACTGGGCTCAAACTCCTGAGCCCAGGCAATCTGCCTGCCTTGGCCTCCTGAAGTGCTGGGATTACAGGCGTGAGCTACCGCGCCCAGCCTTGATCCTCTTTTAACAGACTTTCAAGATGAGTATGATCACTCCTTCCCCCTCCCTCTAGTTACATATGAAGACAGTGAGGCTCTAAGATGATTGCTGATCTGCTCAAGGTTACAAAACAAGTATATGGCAAAGTCTAGATTCTAGCTTAAGTCTGCCAGACTGCAAAGTCCATTTTGTTTCTACAGTACCTTATGGTAGAGATGGGTGTTGTTTGTATATCAGTAGTGAAGGCTGTCAGTGCTTTAATTATGAAAACTCCTGTTGGGGGTCCCCCCACCCCTGCACAGTTGATGTGCCCCCAGTGTTGGCAAGAAGGACTATTATAGGTACAAGATTCCCTGCTGAACCACATGTCTCTTTCTGAGCTCAGCTGAGAGCATCCCGCTGAGTTGTATGCAAATCTGCCTCCTAATCAGTCTCTTGCATCTTTGTGCAAAACGAATCAGCATTCCTCTGCACACCTGAAGATGTAAATCAGTCCCCACCCCTGCAGTAAACTGTTCCTTTATTCCTTATTACTCCACCGTATGGTTAGTTATCTAGCCATTGTCTTTTGAAAATGTGCTTTAAAACTCATCAAAATCATATTCCTGGAGTCTATATTCCTTCCATTTAAATTATAATTCTGCAAATTAGAAAGACTGAGTGGGCCTGTTTGAGATGGGAAGAGTAGAGGCTGAGCCATCTTGATTTCCCTGGATGTGAAGAAAGACTGTCAGAAATGCCCGTGAGAAAAAATCTAAAGTTGGGGAAAAACAAGGGAATCAACTCTTAACCCCTTGAAGGGAGTTGTAGAATGACTCAAAGAAACCAATGGCCTCTCACTTATGTTATTTTTAACTTTAAAATGGAAACAAACAAATTTGAATCAAAAGAACCCCAATTCCTATTGATTCCCACCCTGCTGGCCTCTATGTGATCTAGCAGATTATAGCTGATGGCATATTTTTTCCTTCCACAATTAAAGTGTGTTTGAAGAAACTAGGACAGGCCAATCTAACATAGCAAAGGGGGGCAACAATTAGTTTTGGGTATCAGATCCTGGCATGCATGCTGTATACAGGGAAAGCAGAAACATTTAGCTGCTTTTACCAGGTGAAGAGACTGAGATTCAGAGAAGAGACTTGTTCAGCCTTCTTCTGCAAGAATTGTAAACGTCTCACTCCACTTTTTGGTTTTGCTTTGTTTTCTCTAAGACCAAGAAAGATTCCACAGATGTTTCTTTTCTGTTTGTTTGTTGTTGTTGTTGTTGTTATTGTTGTTTAGAGATGGGGGGGTCTCACTTTGTTTCTCAGGCTGGTCTCAAACTCCCAAGCTCAAGGGATTCTCCTGCCTCAGCCTCCCAAAGTGCTGGGATTACAGATATGAACCACTGCACCTAGTCTCACTCCACTTTTGGCATTCAAGTTGGTAACTTGAATCAACACAGCAAGATTTGGATGTTTTTGTTTGTTTGTTTGTTTGTTTTGTTTTGTTTAAATGTATGGGGTACAAGTGTCATTTTGTTACATGCATAGATTGTGTAGTGGTGATGTCAGGGCTTTCTGAGTATCCATCTCACAAATAACATACATTGTATCCATTAAGTAGCCTTTCATCAGCCTCTTCCCTCAGCCTCCTCCCTCACACCCACTTGCCTTTCTGAGTCTCCATTGTCTATCATTACACATTCTGCATCTAAGTGTATGCATAATTTAGCTCCCACTTACAAGTGAGAGCATGCAGTATTTGCCCTTATTTCTTTTTCTTTCATTCATTCTTTTTTTTTAACCCCTGACACAGGGTCTTGCTTTGTTGCCCAGGCTGGAGCATAGTGGTGCAATCATGGCTCACTGCAGCCTCGAACTCTTGGGCTCAAGTGATCTTCCCACCTCAGCCCCACAAGCAGCTGGGACTATAGGCACGTGCCACCATGCCTGGCTAGTTTTTCTGTTTTTGTTTTGTTTTGTTTTTGTAGAGATAGAGTTATGCCATGTTACTCAGGCTGGTCTCAAACTCCTGAGCTCAAGTGATTCCCCCACCCCTCTACTTGGCCTCTTTGAGTGCTGGGATTAAAAGCATGAGCTAGTCTGGCCTAGTATTTGTCTTTCTGTGTCTGAGTTGCTTCACTTATGATTGTGGTCTCCAGTTCCATCCATGTTGCTGCAAAAGACATGATTGGATTCTTTTTTATGGCTAAATAGTATTCCATTGTGTATCTATACCACATTTTCTTTATCCAGAGATTTGAGTTTTCTTACCAAAATGACTTGGAGGATTTGCATTGAGGCATTGTCACCTCATTGAAAACGGATGAGGATTCAAAAATCACAGATGGGACATCTATCAAGTCATACTGTAAATCAGTGGGGACAGAAGCTGGAAACACATGGTCTGATCAGAAGCCCAAAATACAAAGTCAGTGCCAAGAGATAAAGTGACTGGTCTATGCAGACAAAGAGAGAACAGCATCGTGGTCAGGAGAAATGGGCTGGTGCCTTCCTCCCCTGTTTCACTGAGCATGGCACCGGTTAGGGGAGCTGAGCCATCTTGGGGTAGAGAGTGAGTTTGATCAACATTTACGCTGTTGAGTCTGGCCAAGGATGAGAGTTGTGAGGCTCAGGCTAACTCTGGAAATCCATCATTCTTTGTTTCCAACAGCAAAATGGAGCTAATGATAATACCCACCCCTTGGGGTTCTTGTGAGGATATTAAAGCCACCATTTATTAAATGCATTTTGTAAGTCAGAACTTTAGATGCATGATCTTGCTTAACTCACACAAAATCCTGATGATATTGGTACTATTATTGCTCCTATTTTATAAATGAGAAATCTAAGGAACAGAAAACAAGTTAATTTCCGCTAGCCTGAACCATATTCTGAACCCCATTTGTCTGACTCCGAAGCCCATGCTTTGACTGCTAACTTCTGCTACTTTCTTCAATCAAATTCTACAATGCAGGTGAAATCATGCCATGTTGCGGGAGATGGAGAATTTAAGTGGGAAACAAATGGAGCTTAGTTTTCCTATATCATTCCAAAAAAAAAAAAAAAGCCTAATAGTTTTTAAACTCTGACTCCGTCACAGGTCCTGAGCCAACCACATTATGTACATTACCACATTTTATGTTCACTACAACCCCAAATGGTATGTATTATTTTATAGATGAGAAAAATGAGGACCAGAGAAGTGAATTAATTGGAACATGGTCACCCAGCCACTTCATAGCTCAGAGGCATCATAAATGATATCCATGCCAAGTATCTAGCATGAGGCCTGGAACATGGCTAGAAAGACCTTAATAAACAGAAACTATTATGCATATACAAAGTGCAATCTAGACTGTAGACTTCTAGACTTTTAAATGGCACTATTAGGGTTGTTTTATCTTTTTTTTTTTTTTCTTCTCATTCTCAGTGGATTTCTAAAAGTCTATTGACAGCATTCTCTTTTCTCAAAGGACCTGGGTCCAAAGTTTTAGAGACAAGCCTCTTCAAGGAGTTCTTTAAGTCCTACATATGTATGAATATATTGCAACACATACAGTTAAGCAAGTCCTCGTCCAGAAGCCAGAAAACTGCTTCTGGTTCTTTCACATATTTGCTGCAATTTATGAATGAGGCTTGGTGGTTGACAGGTGAGGAAGTGGTGGATTGACTCAGAGTTTGGGGAAGGGTGGGGCCAGGTGGGTGTGACAGGAGGACAAAATGGGAGCAGGAAAATTGTGGGCACGAAATCTGTTGCTGTGATAAAGAGGTCTGGGCTGTAATAGGGAAGAAATGGAGAGTCACAAATGAGCAGATTGATTGGGAGAAAATAGAGGAGTCCAGAGCCCAGAGGTCAAAATGACATTGGAAAAGAGACATGAGAATAGTCCTTAAATTTGAAAGTTACTTGAGCCGGGCGCGGTGGCTCACGCCTGTAATCCTAGCACTTTGGGAGGCCGAGGTGGGTGAATTGCCTGAGCTCAGGAGTTTGAGACCAACCAGGGCAACACGGTGAAACCTTATCGCTACTAAAATACAAAAAATTAGCCAGGCATGGCAGTGTGCACCTGTAGTCCCAGCTACTCGGGAGGCTAAGGCAGGAGAATTGCTTGAACCCAGGAAGTGGAGGTTGCAGTGAGTTGAGATCACACCACTGCACTCCAGCCTGGGCAACAGAGCGAGACTCCATCTCTACAAAAAAAAAAAAAAAAAAAATAGTTATTTGAAGGAACATCAGTTTACCACTCTGCAAAATTGTAATAATATATCTTTCATCTGTATGTGACTCTGTTGTGATGGTCAAGTGAAATGAGAAAATAACCAGCAACTTGCAGCCCATAAAGAGCTGTATTAACTCTGGACTTTTGTATTATTATCCACATAATGGACACAGAGCTTTCTGGCTAGGATGTGTTTTCCAGTGTGTCTATTATCTGAAATTTCCATCTTTTTTTTTCTATTTCTTTTCTTTTTTTTTCCCCAATACAGCTTCTTAGCCAGGTGAACACTAGCAAGTGTATGCATAAGGTCACACCATTTGACACAAGGATCCAAGAAAGCTTGGGTTACATTTATAGTTATGAAATTAATGGTATGCGTTAATCATGCAGAACCTCAAACTAGCAAATGGAATTAAAAATAATTGCCAGGCCTTTGGATTTATTGGTAGAGTGAAAATAACACCCAGTGGCTTTTGGCAGGGCCTTCTTCTCTGTGCACAGAATTATATTAACAGATGATATTATTTCTATCCAAAATAGAGAGCAGTAAGTGAAAAGCAGATCTGTCTCCTCTTAGAGCAGGGGAAGAAAATCTAAATACATTTCCTTAGTGTCATTTTGGCATACAAGCCCTGGGCCTGGAATTTTGGTAAAAGCAATGCCTTGCTCTTGCCTGTTCTGGAGTTGTGCCAGTGTCCTCCATTCAACTTACAAGAACATGCACATCGTAGGTGGGAAGGAACCTTGACTAAATACCTTCGGTGGGCCAGACATCTGACTGCTGGTTCACAAACATGAGTTAATGTCATCTTTCTAAGATCCCCGTGTATAATAAAACACCTACTCCTGGTTGAATAGGGACTACGTGACGGATAGTTCAACAAGTGCCTTGCAGTTACAACTTTATTTATTTCCATGAGAATAATATCATGTGATTATGCCTATTATGCCCACATTACATATGAGGAAACTGGTGTCCAAGAAGTAAAGTTAGTCAAGTTCACATAGCTGGTAAGCAGAAGAGCTGGGAATTCAGGTCCAGATGTGGCTGACTTCAAAATCCACATCGTTTTCAGGGCCTATTACCAGAAGAGGTCATTAAAGTTGATAATTGACTGCAGGAAGATCATAGTTATGGTGGTCATATTGGTACCTCTGTGTGTTAACTTGTCTGTTTTATTTATTTATTTAGAGACAGAATCTTGCTCTGATGCCCAGGCTAGAGTGCATTGATGTGATCTGGGCTCATTGCAACCTCTGCCTCCTGGGTTCAAGCGATTCTCATGCCTCAGCCTCCCGAGGAACTGAGATTGCAGGCATGTACCATCACACTAAGCTAATTTTTGTATTTTTAGTAGAGACAGAGTTTTGCCATGTTGCCCAGGCTGGTCTCAAACTCCTGGCCTCAAGTGATCCTCCTGCCTCGCCTTCAAAGTGCTGAGATTACATATGTGAGCCACCGCTCCTGGCTAACTTGTTCATTTAATAGGTATTTGTGTAAGCAGCCCTGGGCTGGGTGCAAGGGACACAAAGGCAAACAGAACACAGTCCCAGCCTCAACGAGTCCGCTAGCACAGACAGATGAGTGTGCGGGTCTCACAATACCTGGTGAGGTAGGGAAAGGAGAGGCCACCTGCCCAGTTTTATGGGATTGGAGGCTGCTTCCCAGAACAGCTGCCCTCTGTGTTGAGTTCTGAAGGACACATAGGAGAGTGCCAGGCAGAGAGTGGGAAGGGGTTTTCTAGGCAGGGTGAGTAGCATGTTGAAACTGGCACTGAGAAAAAAGCTCGATGTACTCAGAAGCCTGTCATTAGTTCTGTGTGATTCATGAATTGATGTGGGGCAGGGCTGGAACCAGGAGTTGGTTGTTAAAATGAGGCTGTTATGATTTCAGAGGGATAGGAAGACCTGGGGAAGAGGCCAGGTCACTTAGACCATGGTCAGGCATTTTCACTTGATTCCAGCTGCAGTGGGGAACCATTAAAAGGCCATAAGCTGGGGAGTAGAAGGGCCAGATACACAGAGATACACAGTGATGGTTTGGGCTAGGCATGGTGGCTTATGCCTGTAATCTCACCACTTTGGGAGGTTGAGGCGGGCAGATCACCTGAGGTCAGGTGTTTGAGGCCAGCGTGGCTAACATGGCAAAACCCCATCTCTACTAAAAATACAGAAATTAGCCGGGTGTGGTAGTGTGCACCTATAATCCCAACTACTCGGCAGGCTGAGGCATAAGAATCACTTGAACCAGGGAGGTGGAGGTAGCATTGAACTGAGATAGTGCCACTGCATTCCAGCCTGGGAGACAGAATAAGACCCTGTCTCAAAAAAATAAAGAAACAATAAAGTGATGGTTTGGGCTGCTGCTTGGAAGATGGGCTGAAGAGCAATCTACCAGAAGCAAGAAGGCCAGGTAAGAAGCTGAGGCATAAGTTAGTGAGAGAGGTGAAGACCTGAATGAGGGTGGTGGCTGTGAATTAGGAAAGAAGTAAAAAATGTTCAAATATTAGAACTATCAAGGCTTGGTGACTGATTTAATATATATGGGGGTGGCAGAAGAGAGATGAATTAGGGGATATTTCCATGGTTGGGATTTCAAGAACTCATATATGGCAGAGGGGAGAGAAACTATTTTTTATGATGGAAGATAAGAGGCTGAGTTCTTCCCTAAGCCTACTGAGTTTGAGGTTTCTTGGAGGCAGTAGAGAAGAATGGGGGAAAGGCAACAGATCAGGGGCTATCAAAAGAGGTGATAACTGGAGACTGTGGAGCAGAAGAGGCCTGAACCTGGATGTCTGGGGCAAGAGGGAGAGGAAAGACAAGTCAGATGTGTTCAGAGAAAGAGAAACTTGCATTTTGGCAGAGATGAATCAGCCAACGAGGTGGGAAACAGTTGGGTAATGGTAGTGTCATGACAGTCTAGGGCAGAGAGACTCAAGAAAGATGGGAGGAGTCCCATTGTCAAATGCAGAGGAGGGGCTTATGTGCAGTGCACCTATTGAATTTAGTGAAAACCACTGGAGATCTTAGGTCAGTTTGAGAGGCATGGAGAGTACAGAAGGGAATGTGTCTAGAGCCCAAGGACTGGGATGCGTGTTAGCCTAGAGGAGAGATGTCTCTTTTATTACTGAAAGAGGGGAGAAGAAAGACATGTGTGCAGAGGCAGGTGAGTTTGTGGGTGATGTGGGTTGTCCATAAAGTCTGAAAATAAGAGGCAGATTCATCAGCTGGGAGTGGGGCTGGAGCTGGCAGCTTTGCAGTCTTGTGGGCAGGTGTGAAGGTTTGAAATAGTTTCTAGGGAATGGGAGAGATGCAATTAGGAAAAAGAGAAAGATTTTTAGCCAGAGAGGGAGTCCTTAAATTTGAAATGACATTAATCTATGTGGTTATATGATATTCTCCACCTGTACTTGCTGCTTTACAGGTGTGGAAGTGGCGGGATCGACTCAGAGTTGGGGATGGTGGTGCCAGGTGGGTGTGATAGGAAGACAGAGTGGGGGCAGGAAAATTGTGGGTATGACAAGAAATCTGTTGATGTTAGGATAAAGAGATCTAAGTTGGAATGGGGAAGAAATGAAGGCATGAATGAATAGACCAACTGAGAGAAGATAGAGACCAGGGATGATGTTGGAGAGGAGACATAAGAATAGCTGAATGAGAGCTGTATTTAGAGTCTTTTCAGTCAAGCGATTCTAAGTGAATTTCCTTCATGGGAATGGGTGGCTACAGTGGACTGGAGGTTCTAAATTTAGAGTCACTCAAGTCAAGCAGTTCTAAGTGAATTTCACCCATAGGAATGGGTGGCTACAGTGGACTGGAGGTAGTCAGTGGAGAGATGGTCAAAAAAACTGGCCTTCAGTTTTATCCAAATGCTCTGACAAGTATGGATGTGTTTATGAAGGACATGACATCAATTACTTGCAAATAGGACAATTTCAAAATATGTGAAGAGTGCTAAGTCCTAGCCACATGTGGATAAAATCATCAATATTATCCCCAGGTGTTGAGTCAGAGGGATTCCCAAGGCCAGTTTCCAATTTGAACTTAAATGCAACCAAATTCCAATTTGGTGCACCAAGGGAGTGTAGCCCAATATCCAAGGGCTTCTTCAATCTTGTCCCATGGTATCCCTTTATTCCTCTTTCCCTCTCTTCTCCTTTATATATTGGTGTTTCTTCCTGTTTGGACAACTTCCTAGTTCACAAACATGTCACTTAAACTCAGCTTCTAAGCTTTTGCACGTGCTGTTCTCTGATCCTACACGTCCCTTCTTTCCACTCTGACTTTTCAGGTCCTTTGCAAACTGCAGAACTCCCCTCCATTGCACTCCTTCATGATTTCTTCCTTCCCTCATCAGATCTGCCTCTCACATCTGAAGCTCTCTGCATTTCTTGCACCTTTCCCCCTTTGGCTCTTAGCATTTTCTGTTTTCTTGTACAATTAATTCAGGGGGCATTGTATTTTATCTTCCTCACTGGTGGGTGGATCCTTTACAGATAAGGACTTAGAGCAGGGGTTGGCATAACCGCTAACTCTTTATATAAAGGGCTGGCTAGTAAATATTTTAGGCTTTGTGGGCCATACTCTTTCTATGGCAAGCACTCAACTCTCCTTTTTTAGTGCAAAGGCAAGTGTTGAGGCTATGTACAGAAATAAGCATGGCTGTGTTCCAATCAAACTTTATTTATGGATACTCATATTCAAATCTTATGTAATTTTATAATTGTGTCACCAAATATTACTCTTTTCATTTTTTTCAACAATTTAAAAATGGAAAACCCATTCTTAGCTGGTGGGCTGTACAGAAACAGCTTGCCCTTGGGCTGTGGTATGCTGACCCCACGTTTAGAGTCTATTCACTGCTGTGTCACCAGTGTGAGAACAGTTTATGGCACATAGTAGGCACTCCATGAATGAATGAACCAGATGAATGCATGTGATCCAACCCTAAGAAACTGAAAACCTACAGAATAGTGCTGTTTATTGGTTGTAACACTTGTAGTAATCAGGAATCTTGAGATTCTGCTTTTGGCTATGATTTGTGTGAGCTCGAAAGGTTTTGATGTGACATAGCTCATAAGTATCAGAGTTGAACTTGAACTTGGGTCTTCAAACTCCAAATACATGGTTCTTTTAAACTGTTGTGTTTGGCAGTATATTAATAATTCAGTGGGAAAAGCAATGCTGAGAGGCTGCCTGATTGGTCACCATGATTCTCATTTCTCCCAGTGGCTCCATAGGGCTCTCAAATTGTTGATTACTGTCTGAGATGGGGATAATTGGTTTAGGCGAAATTGGATTGACAGTGGTGGGTCACTTAGGCTTAGTTTTCAAAAATAGCAAGTCCTATCTGTCCCATCCCAAGGGAAACCTCCTCTTCCCCCACTGCCTTAGAATAATCACGTTTTTAACTGGGCAAAGCTGTCATTAAGCTTATTACTGTTTTCTCACTATTGAATCTTCTGTTGGCTTTAGTATTTCAAATGATCCTCTTGTTGGAATACTTTAGATCCCAGACAAGCCTAGAGCAGTGTAGTTTTGGGCCAGAGATGAGCAAAGAAAAATGATTGTCAAAATACCATCTCATCTAAGGGAAATTGAAATTCTCATCAGTGTGGATTTCATCATAACGATGGATTTCACCCATGCACAAGGGCTTTGGTTAGCATCCTTGTAATAACTAGCTGGGTCTCAGGCACCAACCCCTTTCATTTGGAAGAAGGAAAATGTCCATCTCAAAAACTTAAATTTATTATTTTGCCCCAGATACAGAAGAACAAATGCCCATCAGAGACCTGCCACCAAGTTCCAGACATTTCAACTCTTACAACCCAATAATTTTTCATAGGCATGGGGGGTGAAATGCTGTTCCACTGATTGATACCTCCAGATTCTGTAACCTTATTGCAAAAACTCTGCAGACACAGTCAGTGGGGTTAACTTTGAATGTTCAGGGCTGAGATCCAAATGGAATTGGCTTTTTACATAATGCTGAGTGAGGAAATCCATCAGCTTTTGACTTGTTAGATCCTTCAAGTCAGGTTTGATGCATTGAAGCCTTGTGCTTCCTTAGCCTGCAATTTAATTACCTGGAACTTATCTCCTTTTATAAACTGTTACACACTCAGCCCCAAATTTTGCCACTTTTCAAGGTTTTCATAAAAAAAAAAGAAAACTTGCCATAGAGTAAGAGAAGTTGTATCTATAGTCATGTTCAGTCATAATTTTCAGGCTGGTAAGAATGAATTGATTATCCCAATAAATAAAAGGCTTTCTCAGCTGTCAGCCCAGGATCAGAGTCTAACTCTCTTGGCCACTTTCTAACTCTTATTGGCAAGTTTGCTGAGGGAACAAGAGTTGCTTAATATCATTGAGGCAAATACTCCCCAAAAGAGCTATTTACTCTGCCAGATTGCAAATGGCATTTCATTTATTTTAAAATTGGATGCTATGCTGATCTTTGAAATTTACCCAGAAAAAGTACATTAGAAGGTCAAACAAAAACCTTTATCATATTTCTAAATTGTCTTTATGCAGGTGTTAAAAAATAATAATAGTTATCACTGTTATTGTAATAAAGGACTGGCCTCAGGTCAAGTTCTCATCCAATGTTATGTGTTTAACCTTCCCCAGTCCCAATTCCTGTTTTTGTGATTGTCCCAGTTGCCTTCACATCTCCTCCTAAGCTTTTTTTGCAGACCTATATGCATTCTAGTTTTCTCCTCCAAGAAACATCCTCTTAAGAAGTCCAACCAAGTTTATGTTTGGGTTTTGATAATAACAGATGCAGATATAGAAACAGAATTGTGTTGTCTTGGCCAACAATATCTCAAATATAATATGATACAGAAGGAAGATGAAATCCTCCCTTCTAAGGCCGCTTATGTAATGGATGGAGATGACCACAGAGGCAAGGAAGAAGTCCAATCAGCTGCTAGAGCCTTAATGACATTCCTCTTAGTTGAAACCCCCAGATTACCTAATTGTCACATGGTTCACATTTGAACAGTTGATTGTCTCTCCCTGATGTACTATTCTAATTGCTTTTTGGATGTCCGTGTTAGTAGCGGTGAAATTCAGCATCAAGCCTGCAAAGTAGGGCTCACTGCAACTCTGCTGTTAGAGGCATTTTCTGTGGTGGAATTCAAGGTCCTCAGAAGAGTCAATTCATGGGCAAATGGAGGAAGTAAAACTGTCATGCATAAAAGCAAACTGCAAGACCACCTCTGGCTGCTTTCTCCCCACTTCCTCTGCTCCATATGGAAAGAAAATGTTGCCCCTTCCCAAAGTGGAAGATTGTGTGTATTGGGGCCAGAACCCGGCTTCTCCAGTTCTCAGGACATCACTGTGCTACATGGTGCTAACTATTAATGCTGTCTTCTCAACTGATCCATGAAATATTCCCTCAAGAAAGCAAACTGCTCATGTTTGCCTTAGTATTTCCCAAAGCAAATAGAATGGCAGCCTTGGAAATATCGGGCAGTGGTAACAGCTCTTGCCCTGAAGTCCAAGCTCAAATTCCAGGTCTTCTCACTCGCTGTTTGATCTTGGGCAAGTCACTTAGCTTCCCTGTTTCCCAATTTATAAAACGAGGCTAATAATGGCATTTTTATCATAGGATTATGAGGGTAAAATAGAAAATGCCCATTGGGGTGATCACAGTACCTCAATAAATGCCAACAATTATACTTGTTAATTATTTAATAATTATCATTGCAGCCTATGGAAGACGGACTGATACGGAACTTGCACAATGAAGGACTCCCAAGAGCAAGTTCAAAAAATTAATCCACGATTATGAAAGAGCTCCTTTTTTATTTTTGCTGATTTTTCAAGTCTCTGGCATTATATTACTCCAAGGTAGAACCAAGAGAGAGAGAGAAAACACTATTAACTTTTTAGCTAATTACAAGAACCCATCACTTTTAAGAGCACACAAAGAATTAAAAGTAATCCAAAGAAATAGGACTCCTATCTATCCCCCGGGATCTGGCAACAAAGAAACTCTGGAGGACTGAAGATTATACATGAACTCCTGAAGAAAATGATGGCTCTTTGTTCCAAAGATTTTTCCGCTTTTAAATTTGAGGTTGAACAAGCATTCAGCTCTTCCCTTGTTGGCTGAGCCTCAAGAGGAGAATGGAAGCAGAGATGCGGGTTGTTCATGGAAATAACAATCAAAACACGTTTCTGTGAATTACCAGATCAGTACTGGGTTCTAAGACAGTTAATGCTGTTATCCATAAAGATACTAGATTATCTTGAGAGCAGTTATGGGAGGAAAAAAAATCTACTGCTCCAATGCGAGCTGTGTAACAATTAGGCAATTCTGAAATTTCAACTGAGAGGAATTTAATTAAGGCTCTAATAGCTGATTAAACTCATTTAGATCTGTTGGCAATTGCCACTGGTTACATAAGTAACCCAAGAAGAAAGATTTCTATCTTGTTCTTATGCTGTATTTAATCCCGTTTGTTAGTCCTAGGTCTTCTCCTCCTTGTGCTCCTTAAAATGGGGTCCTTAGACCACTCAGAGCAGAATGACCTAGAACGCTGGTTGAAAAGTCAGGATCCCATACCTTATCCCAGATCTACTGATTCCAACACTCCAGAGATCCGGGTGTCTGCATTCTCAATCAGCTTCCGGGAAAGGTTCTTATTCATGCCAAACCTTCATAATCCCACCACCTCCAATCGTTGCATTTAAAACAGTGCATTCAGAGGAAACAGGCACTTTACCTCAGTATCTGAAAAGCAGTTCTTGGTTTCACTCTGCCAGTAGCCATCCAAGGCTCATGGCAGTGAAGACAGAGCAGGTTTGACCCACACCTGCTCTTTAGCAGTTTCTTCATAGAAACTTGTTTGTGCGTACCACACAGGGAAAAATTGGGTCCCAAAGTGACGGTTGATTTCAGCAGACTAGTTTTCGTGGATACTCTTTAGATCAGGTATTGGTTTAAAAAAAATCACTGAACTCAACTGCAAAGTCCTCCAGATACAGCATATGTCAACCTAATATCAAGCCACAGTAGTGGCTCCAGTATCTTTATTGTTGTTTCCGGATCAATTACATTTAGATCTGCTTTTGGTTTCAAGCAGCAACCCAAGACACAAAATTATTTATGTCTTAACCTGCGATCAGTTTGTTTGTGTGTCGGATGTGCATGCAGAGGCATGGAAGTGATGCTAATCGATGTTGTTACTTATGCTAAATATGGACAGTAAATCATTTTAAATTTCCTTCACGGCCATTTATCTCATGTCCTTTGGCAGACTTTATATTTCAGGTGGAGAGAAATTGGTCTCCTGTTTGCTTTGTTTTTCCTCCTTAACGTCATCTTCCTGAAGAGTTAATTACTCGTTTTCTCCAGCTTGGGAGTAAATCACTGCTTATTTTCTGGGGTGAAATGTACTCCGAAGGTTTGCAAGCTTGGAGTGTTTGTTTTAAAGCCTGTTTCCCCATGGTTTTGAAACCACACAGTGAATTAACTGGGCCCAGCCAGACTAGAGCACAGGCAACCTGAACTCTGCTTCTGTTGTTGGTTTTAATAAATCTCCTCTCTGATTTTTAATTTTGCAATTCCTATTGTCTTGTCTCCAAGGAGAGAAGATGAGTAAACAGGCAACTTCCCTTTTTAAACTCTGAATTCTAAGTAAAAATCGATGATATGCTACAGTCAGAATAGAATTCATTTCAGCGGATATTTCTTGAACTGCATCGTGGGTGAGCACTATACTATATCGAACATGGATCACGTAGTTGAGGAAGACTGGCCAGCCTTGACACTCTACAGAACCATGATTCAAGGCCAACTGGGCCCTTATTCCCCACCCCTACAGCCCATCTCAGTTCTGTTGATTCTACACTTTGAGTTCACACCAGTCTGACCACCATGGTGATGGTCATCTGTGTCATCCAGATTCCTGCAGCCACCTCCCAGCTCGTCACTCTGCCTTCTGAATCTTCTAGCTAGAAACGCTGTCTCTACACTACATTGAGAAGAAGTGTTTAATCCACTTCTAATTTGGGGAATGATTTCAACAAATCCTCATCCCCATCCCTTACATATGTCACTTGCCCATAGGATAAAGATAAAACCCCATAACAGGCAACCCACTAACTCCCTTGGTCCTCTTTTTTTTTTTTTTTTTTTTTTTTTTTTGAGAGACTCTTGCTCTGTCATCCAGGCTGGAGTGCAGTGGTGCAATCTTGGCTCACTGCAACCTCTGCCTCCTGGGTTCAAGTAATTCTTATGTCCCAGCCTCCCGAGTAGCTGGGATTACAGACCCACGCCTGGCTAATTTTTGTATTTTTAGTACAGATGGGACTCCTGACCTCAGGGGATCCACCGCCCTCAGCTTCCCAAAGTGCTGGGATTACAGGCATGAGCCACCACGGCTGGCCTGTTTCATATTTGGAAGCCACTTCCTGTTAGAAGCATTTTTTTGATTCCCTTCCAGATTAGGAAGCTGTATTCTTCAACAGCATCCTGTGCTTGCTGCCGGCATAGCATGTTTCTCACTTCTTTGCTATTGAGCTTTGACATCTCTCCACCCAGACTGGAAACTCTAGGGATAGGATAGTCCTCTCTGAGGACTGTTCACCACTGTAGCCCCAGGGCTTCCAGCAGTGCCCTGCACAATGGAAAGCACTGAAGGCATGTGGGCTTATGAATACACAAGTGAGGGGAAAGTGTGTTCTAAAGGCAACGAAAATGCAAAAATGAATTCCAGATGGAGAATTAGGTTCCATGGGAGTATTGGCATTTGAGCTAGGCCTGAAAAGAGTGGGTATGATTTCAGTAAGGGGAGATAATAAGGAGAAGAATTCCAGGCAGAAGAAATAGTGTAGGCATAGGCAGGAAAGTGGGTGTCGTTTAGGGTGTGTTTTGTGAAAAGTGTATGCATCATTGTAGCTTCATATTCTGTGTGTGTGTGTGTGTGTGTGTGTACGTAAAGGTTTGAGTGTGTGTGTGTGCGTTAGGTATGTATTTGTAGTTGTACGTATGGGTGTGAGTGTATATGTGTATAATGTGAGTGTAGGTAGGCATGAGTGTACCTGTATATAAGTGTGCTTTTATGTAGAGGTTTATGTATAGATGTATAGGAATATGTATACATACATGTGTAGGTGTGGTGATGGTATTGCTTGAGTTCTTATAATAGTAAAAATTGACATTCACTGGACACTTATGTATCAGACGCTTATGTATGCACCATATTTAGTGCTATTTTAATTCGAATAAACTCCCTATACACAAGAGGAAGTGAGGGAAATACTTTTTATCTCTATTATGATTTTTTCCGTGTTTAATTGTGAATATGTGTAGGTATAAGTGTGTCTGCAAAGGCAGATGTGTGTGTGTTTTAGTGTGATGATGTGTGTGTGAGAGAATGAGAGAGAAAGTGAGAAATAGAGAATAGTGAGGTTGATTGGACCTCTATTATAGAGGAGTTTTTACTTTACAGGGCAGTCCGGGTTTGGTTTCGTGGGCAGCATGAGACATGGAGGGACTTGAGCACAGAGTAGATCTATGATTTTGGTGTTTAGATATTTGTGTTTAGGGGGTGGCTTCAGAGACCAGGAGACCTGTGATGAGGTTATTTTAATTGTCTCTTGTAAGCATTTCATAAATAGATCAAATAAGATCAAACGCTCAGATATCTTTGAAAGAGCCACGCATATCTATTAACCTAATTTCTTCCAGCCTTTTGCAGCCTCGGCAACATCCCTCTGAATTTATCCGGACATAAGAGGTGTATATTAACTTGAGACATACAATTTCTGGAGATGAAATTATCTCTGCTCTGAGAACATATTGGCTGAACATTTTGATAAGTAATCACTGTCCTTTAAAAAAAACTCTTTCTAGGAGCTGAAGAGCAATTAGCTTCCTAAAAGCACTGTATTTAAATTTTATTAATAAGAATAAAAAATCATTACAAAGTTAATCTACCCTTTTTATATTTCTTTTAGCAAAATCACTTTTCTCCATCAGAGGTCAATATTTTTTGACTTCACAACGTCAGTATATTTCTGAAAACACTCAAAGACTTATCACCAAAATTCAGTTTATTTTAAAGGTAAAGATTTTTTTTTTTCTCCTCCCATACAACCTATTTTGTTGAATTGAGAACTGTTTTTAAGTACCAAAAAAATTCATAATAGAGATAAAAAGTATTTCCCTAACTTCCTCTTCTGTATAGGGAGTTTACCAGAATTAAGATAGCGCTAAGAATGGTGCCTGATACATAATAAGTGCCTAGTGAATGTCAATTTTTACTGTTATTATATGAACTCAAGCAATGCCATCCCCACTTTATTGCTGTCTTCTCTCAATTTCTTAGCTCAGTATTCATTTTCTGATAAGTTGTTCTCTCATGACTGCCCTGTTCTAATAGTTCCAGCAAAAGTCCCAGGCAAAACTCTCATTGGCTTAGCTTAGGTCACATGCACATTCCTGAGCCAATCAGTGTACTGATTTGCCAAATAAAGGACACGTGCCTATTCGTGAAATTGGGGCAGCATCTCTCCAAGGGAAAATCAATATGCTGTAACCAAAAATCTGATAAATGAATGACAAATAGGCAAAACAGCATAAGGCTATTGCGGAACCCTTGGGGGAAATGTGGAGAAAAGTGTGATTTATGGCTAAAGCTACTGACATGGTAAAAACTGTGTCTAAAGTAAACTAAAGTTAGTATCAAGAACAGCTCTTATGAAGTTAAAATACGAAATAATCTAAATTCCACTCTAAAATTGTTTCTCCATTGATTTAAACAATGACAAAATAGTGATACATAGCACATAGTGTTGGGCATTTCTCTGTGGGCTTTACATACATTCACTAATTTAGTTCTCTCAGCAATCCTGTGAATTATGCTATTAATATCATCCCACTTTTCAGATGATGAAACTGAGGCAAATAGATATTAAGCAGTTTGCCCAAGTGGCACAGCTCACAGGTGGTACAGCTGGGATTTGAAGCCAGAGTAGCCGGCTCCAAAGTTTAAACTCCTGGCAAATTTGCTACTCTGTGTCTGAGAACATATTTGCTGTTTTTTAAAAACTCTCCGTTTTGAATTCAAAAACAGTTTTTGAATAAACTTTTTAGGTCAGACTAGTTTTATATATACGGAAAAGTTGGCAAAGATAGTCAAGTGACTTCTCACATACCTAATGCCTAGTTTCTCTGATCATTAACACCTGACAGTATGGTATGTTTATCACAATGAGTCAATTCATGTATTACTGTTAACTGAAACCCATGCTTTAATCAGATTTCCTTAGTTTTCATCTAATCTTCTTTTTCTGTTCCATCGTGATAGTGGATCCAGGATCCTATATGACATGTAATCGTAATATTGTCTTAGGCTCCTCTTGTCTAGTATGCTTTCTTAGACCTTCTTGTTTTTCAATGACCTTGACAATTTGGAGGAGTACTGGTCAGATATCTTCTAGAATACCCCTACACTGGAATTTTTCTGATAGTTTTCTTATAATTACACTGAGGTTATAAGACCACACAGGTAGACCACCACGCTATTATCACCACATCATATTAAAGATATGTACTATTAGAATGGTTTATCATTGTCAACATTGGCTTTGACCATTGGGCTGACATCACGGTATCTGTCACATTTCTGCATTGTAAAGTTAGTCTTTTTTTTTTGTTCAGCAGAAAATTCTAGTTGTATTTCTTCACTGACTTAAAAATGAGTCCTGGGTTCAAATCCTGGTTCTCCCACCCTCAAACCATATGAATTGGACAATTGCTTAAACCCCAGGCCTCAGTTTCCTCATCTATGAAATGGAGATAATAAAAGTAGCATTTTATTCATGGGTCTACTTTTAGGATTACAGAAATTATTAAAGCTTTCAGAATAGTAGAAACAGAAAGACTTATTTTTATCATCTCATGTAATCTTTATAACAACTCTGTGACCTTGTTGTAACCTTTAAAAGATGAAGAAACTAAATTTCAAAAAGGGAGGTAGTTATTAAGCAGTGCTCTAGAGGTTTTCACTGAATGAGTTTAAATTCTTACTGTGACCCTTATGATCTGACCTGAGCAAGAAACATAATATTTTTAAGTCCCAGTTTCCTCATCATGCAATCATACAGTTGCCTTGAGGATTGAGTCATATAATGAATGAAAAACCCTTAGCAGTGCTCCTGGAAACACATAGTAAAGCCCTAATCAATGTTAACAAAGGACTTTTGTCATTATTGTCCACTGTGCCCCAGCTAGGAATGGACAAGTCAGGATTTGAACTCATGCCCTTCTTCAGAGAATGAGGAAGAGCCAACTTTGAGAAAAGCTCAGATTTGAGTACCACTGTTTTTTGTTTGTTTGTTTGTTTGTTTGTTTGTTTTGCAGCATGGATAATTACTGTCCAAGAGGGCTCTGTTGACCATGTTTCTTTTTCCTCAGTCTTCTAACTGGTTCTCAGAACCATCCTGCCACTTTTTTGTAGAGATAGCTTGCCATTTGGCTGTTTTCTGCTGTCCTTTCACCCTGGGTGCAAGACTGCCCTAATATATGGTTGCCATACAGAATTAAACATCAAGCGAGGAGTGTTACCTTTGCCCCTCTTCTAATTATGTACTCATTACCCTGATCGCAAATCAGGAAGGATTTGGGAGGGCAGCTTATCCTTGCATTTTACATAGAGTGCTAGACCTGAAAGACTTTAGAGATTATCTAATTCAAACCCACTCCCCTCATTTCTGTTACAGTGAGGAGAATGAGACACAATCAGTGAGGTCAAAAGTCAAGGGAATGCCATAGAAGAAACTCACATCTCCTTTTGTCACTTAGTTCTTCTGCTACGGAAGCTCATTTTCCTGAAGATAAGTTTAACAAATATTGAATTAATGATAATAGTACTACGTATGGAGAACTTCCTGTGTGCCAGGAGCTGTGCTTCAGAGATGTTTGTTGTCATTATATTACAAGTAAGCCTCATAACAGCATATGAAATGGAAGTGTTGTTTTTATTTGGTGATCGAGTGAACTGAGGTTCAAAAAGATTATGTGGCTTGTTCAAGGTCACATGGCTAAAGCAATGACAAGATTTGAACCTGTTCATCTGTCTGATCTCTAAGCCTGTGGTATTAATTATTCTGAACCCTCTTATCCTCTGCCACGTAAAGGAGAGAAGAGAGGGGTTCTGTAGCAATGAAGTTGATTCCTGAAAAGTCAATGGGATCCATATGTGCATATACATGTACTTGTATACAACACACACACATACAACTGTGCTTGCCTATCCTGGTTGTGTATAAATCTAACCAGAAGTTTGGCAAGGTGTCCTGGAACTTCATTTTCCCTCCAAGCTCCAAAAATAGGAGCACGTGATTGACAATGACTGTATGATTTCACTTGCTCTGATGCATTGAAACCTTACTCCTGGAAGCACTATTGGAGGAAATGGATTGAAACCTTACTCCTGGAAGCACTGCTGGAGGAAATGTGCAACACTGGCTCACTCTTCAGTATAGCTTATGTGGGTCAGGACTGCTGATCTAAAGTTACAGACTCAGCTGACTGTGGTGTTCACTTTTATGGAGGGGATTGGGAACAGGAAAAAGGTCTAGTTTAGAGAATAGCAAAAGAGTCACCATCAGTTCCAAGGTGGGAGCAGAGAAATTGTTGGCTGCCATCTTCAGAGTGCACAGGGTTCTTCCATTTTGGATATTAACTTCTAAAAAAGGCACTTGGAGCATACATACTCCATGCCATTGTGAAATGGAGACAAGCAGAGACAATATGACAATTGAAACTGAGGTCTTCAGGATTTAACCCATTGGTTCTTACTTTCTCCCTGAATACATCAGAGCGACTGGAGTCCCTTTTTAAATGGTGTTAGGATGATGATATTTGCTTTCTCTGGGGGACTTTAATACTCAGAGGCTATTCAGACAGCTGCCCTCAATGGCTCTAGGTCTGGGGGCTGAAGTTGCAGTAAGAGCAAGGGAGAGAATACAGGTCCTTGATACTTCCATATTTTGCCTAGGGTACAGGATTCCAAAGCTGAGGCACATATGGACACATTAATCATTCTAACATTTTCTGACTCATACACATTTAAAAAATACAGGCTGTATGTTTATTCACTCCACCAAAAACTACGCATGAAGTCCCTCCATGTGGCATGCCCTGAGTTAGAAGCTGTGGACATAGAAACCAATCATTATGCATATAAAATTCCTGCTAGGCTGGGAAATCATAGTCTCATAAGTAAAACATATACATAAACACATAGATTGTTGTAGATTATTGAGGTATAACATTGTGAAGCAAATGAGGTTTAGATATTTAAATTAAGGATTTATGAGTAAATTATATGATGTGGGTTTCTTTGCTGTAATATGGAAGGAGTGAGTGGGAGTATAAATGAAACAAGATTGGTCTTGAGTACTAATTATTGAAGCTGGATATTGGGAATATGGAGGTTCATTATATGATTCTACTCTTGTATACATTTAAACATTTCCATAATAAAAAAAATTGGAGTAGGCAAAGAAGCTTCCACCTTCAGGCAGGTTATATATGGACATATATCCATGGTAACTTCTATAAATCTTTTTCCATTCTGACCATTGAACTAGATTGACTCTTAGTCCATTTGGGTTGCTATAACAGAATACCATAGACTGAGTGGCTCATAAACCACAGAAACTTGTTTCTCATGCTTCTGGAGACTGGGAAGTCCAAATCAAGGTGCCAGCAGATTTAGTGTCTGGTGAGAGCTGCGTCCTGGTTCATAGACAGCAGTCGTCTAACAAGACCATCCTCACATGGTCTCTCTGGGGCTTTCATAAAAGCACTAATACCATTCATGAGGGCTCCACCTTCATGACCTAATCACCTCCCGGAGACCCCTCCTCCTAACACCACCACATTAGGGGTTAGGATTTCACCCTGTGAATTTTGGAGGAACACAAACATTCAGTCTATAGCAAACCCTTAAGGCAAATCCCAACTTCTTAATACAGCCTACAAGGCTTTGCATCTTCTGGTCTCCACCTATCTGAAGTGCTCTTTCTTTCTCTGCTCCTCCACAATTCCTTCCCACAACTGCCATGGTCCAATTCATCCTGAATTTCCAATTTCAGCTTAAGTGTCACCTCCTCAGGGAAGATGTCTCTGATATCTTTTCTCCTATATGCTTTCTTAGACCCGTGTTTCATTTCTTCCTCCCAGTTTATATGAACATATGTTTTTGTGTAATCATTTGACTCATGTGTCTTCTCAATTAGCACAAAAATTTTATGCAAGCAAACATTTTATCAGTTAAGTTACAGTATTCTCAGTGTCTAGCTCAGTGCTTGGAACCTAGTAACCACTCAACACATATTTATGGAATGAATGACTCTTCTAAACCTGTCTACAAACACTGGACTCAGTTATAGTCCCTTGTAAATAGGAATACAGGCAGGGAAAGTGAAGAATGTCTGTTCTCCTTTATCCGGTATATACAATTTAGTAGTTGAGATTTTTGGTGTTTGCAGTGGGGTGCTGAGGGGCCTATCAGATCAGAGAAGAAGATAAGAGCTCTTAGAATCTAAGGCAACATTGACACAGCAGTTTCAGCTCCTGATCAAGTTCTCTCCACCTACCACTCACCTTCAACCTCCTTGGCTGGCCCATGGGTACTTTACTTGGATGTGTCAGGAATGGGGAGTAGAACTTGGAGAATATTTAGGAAGTTATTGCACTCTTGGCGCTCATAAACCTTTTCACCTTTCCTTGAGTCAACGTTAGACTAAAACATTTGCCTGACTCCCATGGTGTGGGGGTTGTGATGTGGTCAATGACATCACCAAAGATTCTGCTAGTCTTTGCCTTAATTTACATTATCTTGGGACTTTAGGAAACATGTCTGCAAGGAAGGAAGAGTGTTGGAGCTATAACGTGGTTCCTGCAGCTCAATTCACAGAAGCACTATGTACATAGTGAGAAAGCACCTTTGGGTTCAGAAAGAAGCCCCATGATATAACTCTGGTTCCACCATTTACTTGTTGTGTGAGTTTGTGCAAGTCACATAACCTCTCTGTATTTCAGTTTCCTGAACTATGAAGTTGGAATAATAATGCTTACCATGTAGAATTTGTAGGAATTAAACTAAGTGGTGATATTGGCACATTTCCTGACTATACAGAAGTGCTAAAAAGTTATGTCATTAAAATTATAATATTAAAATGCCATGGTGGAGGTATGTGCAAAGTTCTATATTACTAGGGAAGCAGGAATGATTTTACAGATAAGGTGATAGTTCAGCTATATCTTAAATGCTAACGACAATAGCAATAGTAAAATAATAGCCACCATGTGTGTTACATGCCGTGTCAGGTTCTGTGCTCTGTATTTTTGGTACTTTTTGGCTCATTCAAACCTTACTGCAGTCCTTAAGGTCATACCCTGTTGCTCTTTTCATTTTACAAATGGAGCAAGTAAAGCTCAGAGAGGTTGAATGACTTGCCCAAGGCTACTCAGCTAGTGGATGAAGCCAGGATTTACACCTAGTTCTGTTCGACTTCAAAAGCCATTCTCTTACCCACTGAACTCTCCAAGCTCTCTTGAAGGTTGTGTTTGAGACTTCCAAGGCAAATGGAAAGAAAAGGGATTGGTATAATATGTTCCAAAAGGGAAAACTTGTATATTTCTTTGTCTATTTGCATACATATTTTAGTATTTTTGGTTTGATCTATGTCGTACAACTGACTGACAGTTCCAAGAAGGCAAAAGCCATTCTGTTTTAGCCATCATTATTCCCAGGCTGGCACTGGGACATAGTAGGTCTTCAATAAATCTATGTCGAATGAATGAAGAATTTGATGGGTTTAACATTCTCCCCAGCCTGTTACATATCATAGCATGAATAAATGAACAATGTGTATGTGTTTAACCAAATTGCTGTACTCGCCATCCTATCTTACAAAGAAATGTATCAGCAATGCTGGACAATTTTGTAATTAGCCACAGGAAATGCTTCTTCACAGCCAGCAAACATTTTCCAGCCCGTATGATGAGGTAATCTTAGAGAGCACTGATTCTCTTCTCTCCTCCCACCCTGTCACCTCTCCTGGTGTCCGGCATGTTTGAATTCTCTTTAAGGGCTTGAGATTCATTTCTGGCGACACTTAAACGTTACAGGAGGAGAGGTGAGTGGGTCATGTCAACACAGACAAGCCTGGATTTGGCACTTAGCTTTTCAGACGAGGTGTTTTCCTCGAGGCTGGTATTACACATAAAGCAGTGACCTGTGGTGTCAAACAATCGCGTGTGGGAGCAGGAGGAGAAGGGAGAAAGAGCAGCGCGGGGGCAGCTTCCTCCCGGCGTGTATGTGAATAGTGCCAATAAGCTGTCAAATAAAATTAAGGTTCAAAATATACAGCCTTCAATTTGATTGCACTAAGATGCCGACTGCTGCTCCGAGGGAATACAATCGATTCTATTTTGACAGGTCTTCATGTACGCTAAGCAGTAACAGTCTCCCCTCTGTGCAGGATTAATAAAAGTTCACCTTAATTTGCAACTTAAATAGAACCGTATCTGGGGTCAAAACGATGCTTTTAATTTCCCCACCTGCTCCATCTCTCCCGTGTGTTATTTCAGTCCCCTTCCTCTTCTTTTCACTCTCCAGCTTCATCTTCCTCTCCCTTTTTCTCTTTTCCTTCATCTTAGTACCTTTTTTATTTCTTTCTCCTTTTCACTTTCTTTTCTTTATTCTTAAAAACAATATGGCATCCCTATGATGTGCCAAGCACTGTGCTTTTTTGCCTTTCATGCATTGCCTGATTGAATTCCCATGGCATCCTTAAGAAGTAGGGGGAGTCGTGTTCGTTATACAGATGAGAAAACAGAAGATCTTAGGATTAAGAGCTTGCCTAGACTTGTACAGCTAGTAAGTGGTACAGTTGGAGAATCAAACCCAGACCTCTCTGATTCTAAAAGTCTGTGCTGTTTCCTTGCCATCCGTGGTCCTGAACTCTGGCAGAACGTTACAACCACCTGCGGGGCTCTAAAGGTATCAGTGCCTGGGTACCACCTCCCGAGATGCAGTTTGATTCCTCTGAGGATGAGTGGGGCTGGAATGGAGAACTGCCCCATATTCTGTTTTGTCTTTATGCCCGTTTCTCTTAGCACAGAAGTAGATGCATATGTTGAGGTATGTGGCAGAAAGGCCCTTGAGACGGATGGATGTCTTCGGCAGGGAAAGGATTTGCCTCTCCAGAAATCAGCGGCGGAAGAAAGCACAGCTGTGTCTTTGTGTTTGTGCTGCAGGTGGGCAAGTGGGAGAACCATACGCTAAGCCTGAGGCACGCCGTGTGGCCCAGGTACAAGTCCTTCTCCGACTGTGAGCCGGATGACAACCATCTCAGCATCGTCACCCTGGAGGAGGCCCCTTTCGTCATCGTGGAAGACATAGACCCCCTGACCGAGACGTGTGTGAGGAACACTGTGCCGTGTCGGAAGTTCGTCAAAATCAAGTGAGTGGCAGGGATGCTGTTGCCTGAATGTGCCCAACCCTTTGAAATAGCTTGGATCATCGATAGTAACAATATCTGTACTTGAATCATAAAATGTCATAGAAAATACACTCCATTAGAGTAGGTATAATACAATAATCAATTTTAAAAAGACTTAGATAAATTCCTGGAGATGTGCCAAACTTGCATTCATTTAATTCCACCAGCAATATGAGGTGGGTAGTTTTGCCCGTTGTAAATATGATAAAACCAACTTATGGGAAGATTATGAAACATGTTCAAAGCCATCTAGCTAGGAAATGGAAGAGGTAGGACTCAAACAGTGGTCCAACTGACTCCACAGACATGTTTTTAACCTTTATGTTGAATCGATCCTCCCCTTCAGTATTTCTAGTTTCATTTAATGTGTTCATTTATTTATTTTTGAACAAACATATTCAAAAATATATTTTTAATATAGAAAAAATTTTTATGTATTAAAATAGAAAACATGTTTTATATATTAAATACATGAAATTATATATTTTATATATTTAAAATATATAAAACATCATGTATTTTTATGTATTAAAATATATAAAACATTTTTATATATTTACAATATAACTTTTTTTACTTCAAATATATGTAAAACATATTTTATACATTAAAAATATATTTTATACATTAAAAGATATAGTACATTGTATTTTTTATATATTAAAAATATATATGGCTGGACACAGTGATGCACATCTATAATCTCAGCACTTTGGGAGGCCTTGGGCAGATTACTTGAGGTCAGGAGTTGAAGTCAGCCTAGGCAACATGACCAAACCCTGACTAGCCAGGTATGGTGGTAGGCACCTGTGATCCCAGCTACTCAGGAGGCTGAAGCATGAGAATCACTTGAATCTGGGAGGTGGAGGTTGCGATAAGTTGAGATCGAGCCACTACACTCTAGCCTAGGAAACAGAGCAAGACTCTGACTCAAAAATAAAGAAATGAAAATAGAAATATATAAAACATTATACATTTTTATATATTGAAATATATAAAACATATTTTTATATATTTTATATATAAATTATGTATTTTATATATAAACTATGTATTTTATATATAAACTATTTTATTATAAAATACATGTTAAAATATAAACATATTTTCATATATTAAAAATATGGAAACTAATATATTTTTATATATTAAACATATAAACATACATTTTTGTTAAAATATATAAATATTTTTATGTTAAAATATATAAAACATTTTTATGTTAAAAATGTATAAAACATATTTTTGTATGTTAAAAATGTATAAAACATATTTTTATGTTAAAATGTATAAAACATATTTTTATATGTTAAAATATATAAAACATTTTTTATGTTGAAAATGTATAAAACATTATATATTTTTGTATGTCAAAAATATGTGAAACTTTTTTTTTTTGTATAATGACAGGATCTTGCTCTGTCCCCCAGGACGGAGTGCAGTAGTGTGATCATGGCTCACTGCATTCTTGAATTCCTAGGCTCAAGCGATCCTCTCACCCCAGCCTCCTGAATAACTGAGACTACAGGCCTGCGCCACCAAGTCTGGATCATTTTTTAATTAATTTTTTTTAGAGACAGGAGTCTTGATGTGTTACTAAGGCTGGTCTCAAGCTCCTGACCTTAAGTGATCCTCGTGCCTTGGCCTCCTGAGTCACTGGGATTACAGATGTGAACCACTGTGTCCAGTTTCCTTTAGTCTTTTTAAAAATAATTATCTCATTTCCACTTTTCTGGCTGTCCCTTCGCTTTCGCCCGCACATTCTTCTTCCTTCCATCTCCTTTATAGATCCCAGATTCGTGCTTCTCAAAAATGTTAAAAACATCTCTCTATTTGGGAGTGAACGCACACCTTGCATGTTACTTTCTGATACAATCCAGGTGCAAATGGAACTTCTGGCCGCTTCTCAGCTCAGCAACAGCTAGCAGGCACTGCATCTGTGTCATTTCTCCTTTTGTTATGATCGAAGAAAGAGCTAGCATTGTCTATTATGAGGTCCCCCTTAATCTACAAACCCTCTGGGGACACAGAAACCTCCATGGCCAACTCCAAGGCCCTGATCCTGGTATTTCCTAATTCAAACATAAGCAAAAACACCACCTCATAGGTGACTCACAGAAGAAAAAGGCCTGCTGTTGGATGGAAACTTTTCTTTCTGAGTCTTTTCTGATCTGTTTCTTTTACCTACTTCTTACTCATCCTTTAAGTGTAGCTCCTGCATCCCAAGCTGGGTTAGCTCTTCCTACTTCCACAGTACCTGAGTCTGTCTGTCTCTACCCTCATCACCTGTCTGTACAGTGTATAGTGTATCTGTCTTCTCCCTGGCTTCTGAGCCACCTACATATACGGAATGTGACTTACTAATATTTGCACACTCAGTTACAAGGGCACAGCATGACACACCAATGTTTGTTTCATGACTAGGAAGAGATATTTTTACTTCCTCGTTTCAAACTCCAGTCTCAGCCATTATCACACAAGGTGCAAGTCCCCAGATCTCAGTCCTTTAGATCAGGATTTTAAAGATATAATATGTAATTGCCAAATGTACTATGAAGGCCTATTTTCGTTTGGAGAAAGTTTTATCAGTGAGGTCACAAATGTCAGCCTCTTTGAAGTTGAAATCCTGAATACATCATGGAATAAATAAATATGCCCCTCCTAAAAAGGCCTTTCCTTTCTCCAGTGTCCCCACTGTGACTCCCTGGGAAGAACCTTTTTTTTGATAAGCAGTCCCCCAGCCTCCACTCTCCTGGAGATGAGGAAGAGGTGGGGCCCACCAAGGAAGGGCAAGTGTACATCCTGTGATTCATGATTCATGATTCATCATGATTCATAATTGTGTGAAACAGACCATGTTTTGGGGTCATGAATGTTTTAATGATTTTTGCTGAATTCCTTTACAGTGAAATAACAGCGACATTGTTATAATACAGATTGAATGAATGTGCATTAAGCACAGTTTACATGTTAGGCACATTGCTGGGCACAGGGGATACACGGATGAACAGGAAGAGCAAAAGCCTAGGACCTTTCCATCATGGAACATATGTGGTTAGAAAACAATTCAACCAGGAAGAAATGGGCAACCCCATGTTGTAATAAACCTTGTAATGAATAGAAAGAGAGTGGTGTGAGAAGAGAGGAAATCAGGGTATGTGGGGTTACGTTAGCTCACACAGGTAAGGTTTAAGTTGATATATACAGGATGAGAAGGAGCCAGACATGTGAAGATCTGGGGAAAGCCTTCCAGGTAGAGACAATGGCAGGTGTAAAGGCCCTGGGAAGGAAAGGAGCTTGGGAGTTTGGGAAACAGAAGGAAACCCAGTGCAATGCTAGAGAGTGATGAATTACAAGGAGGACAGAGGAGATGATGTGGGAACGTTGTCAGAGGATGTTCTAATTTGGGTGGGTGTTCTTTGAGCAGAACTTGGCCCGATGAAGAAAGCAAAGTGGCTGGCACAAAGCAGAGTCTAACCTCAGTGAGACACCTCCTCTATGATAACAATACCCTCTGTGTTTCAATAGGGCAATCAAATGAGGCCCCTTGTGTTCCAGAATCAATAATAGGAGTTTAGAATCTTTAAAATCCAAAGCCCTGGAGCTGAAAACAAGTAGATCCCCAAGTACTGAGTCACATTTATATGAAGAAGAGAAATCAAAATAAATTGCTGTCTTTAAAAGAATTGACTTTTCTACTGAAGACTAGCAACAGCTTAACAGGTTCAAATTCACGTTTTTGGTTTCTGTGAGGAGATAGTAGCTTGCAGCTTTCCTTCTTCCACTTGGGGATATGAGGAGTTTACCGTGTGTCTAGATGAAATGAAAGTCTTTGACTCATGTGAGAGCAGTAGAGAATTGCTAGGATCCACTAATCCCAACATTAAAGAAGATTAGATCAATTGCATTTCCTACAGGGAACATCTTTGAGACAGGCTGATCAGTTGCAAAAAGGATTCCTGTTAGACAACATGATTGCATGAAACCTTTTTGTTTCTCACTTTTGATAAATGGTGGGATCTTCTAAGAATACCAGGTAACAAGAAATGAGCTGAGAAATCTTTCTCTCTGCTCTGTTAGTTGGGTGATAAAGACATGCAGAGAAAATTGGAAAAATCATTTGGCCTGATGTGTAGCGAGAAATGGCCATACTGTCAATTAAGCTCCCAAACTGTCAAATCGTTGGTGGGAAGAAGGAAATTTATTTTTAAGTGCTGGATGAGATTTGTCTGAGTCTCCATGGTGGACAGGAGCCAACCCAGGACCTGGACACAGCTCTGTCTTGCATGGCTGTGCTCGTATCCACTGGCTATACTGGGAAATTGTAGAGCTGGTAAACTGGACAATTTATTGGATCCCTTTCCCCATATTTGTTTTTATGAGTCATTCCCTCTCTTGGGTGGTGGTGGAGCAGAGAGAGATCACATGGGGATCATTTCTCAGTCTGTGTAGTTAAGTCACATCCCCTGCACGCCCACACAAGGGCTGTAATAGGAACCAACAGACGTTCCCAATTACAAGCTGGTCTGCAATTCCATAATTACTGTGATAAATTCAACTATTGAATTTGCTGCGTGCCTTTTTCATCCTGTGTCCCCAGGGCCCGCTTCCATGTCTTGTGCACAGTAGACACTTAGTGGGTGCTTGTTGGGTGAAAATGCATCAATGATCATTTGTATTTAGAAATACACCTGGTGTACAGGGATATGGGTGAGATAACTCATAAACTGGCTGAGGTTTCCAGGGAGACCAAAGAATGCCACTATATGCCCGTGACCCTTAATCTTAAACCTGGAGCATCTAAAACTTCTGTCTAATCTCCCAGAAATCTTGACCAGGTGAAGGAAGAGCCTGTGACAGGGGAAGAAGGGAAGGAACATAGAATGAAGGTGATAAAAATGAACAGAGGTGGGGAAAGAGTATCAGTGCATGGCCAACAGCGACCAGAAAGAAAAAGAGAGAATTCGATTTTGACACGTTTTTCAGAGCCGTGTATACCGAGAAGGAAGTAGTATCTGGACATTCCATCAACTTTAGTGTACTTAGGACACATTTCTATCATATTTGTGGCAGTTTGAACTCTAGCCCAACCCCCTCCATTCTGGGTAATTGGTGGAGATGGAGCTGGCACATACCCCATGACTGTACAGTGTTGAGGTCACTAATCATCACATGTAAATATACAGAGATGTGGCCTCCTACTACCCCCACGCTAAGGATGCTGGATCACAGCAGGTCATCCAGCCTCTAGGCAAGAGAGTAAAGTCTCTATGGTGGTCTGGGCTGACAGAAACAGAGTGGTTGAGTACAAATCACTGACAGGATGTAGGTGTGGGGTGCAATGGTGAAGAGAGTGATTCAAAACAGGCGGTCTTTGATCCTGAGATAAAGGAAAGCATTGATAAGCAGGTGTCATTTACAACCCACTTCTGTTACTCAAAGTTGTGTTTTCCCACTTGAGTATGGTGGCTCACACCTGTAATCCCAGCACTTTGAAAGGCCAAAGTAGGAGTATCACGAGGCCAGGAGGTCCAGGCTGCAGTGAGCCATGATCGCATCACTGCAACCCAGTCTGGGCAACAGAGCAAGAGTGTGTCTCTTAAAAAAATTCTTCTGTCAAGTCTACCTACCTTCATGGATATAGAGATGATGCATATCATATAAATCAATGTTGTTTGATGTGTGTGTGTTGTCAATTACATAAGTAGTATGTACTTACTAGATAATTTGGGGAAAAAACCCTAAAAATATAAAAAAGAAAACATGTTTTTCACCATTCCAAAATAGCTATGCTTGCTTCTTTCTTCCTTCCTTCCTTTCTCTTTCTCTTTCTTTTTCTTTTTTCCTCCCTTCCTTTCTTTCCCTCCCTCCCTCTTTGTCTCTCTTTCTCTCTCTCTTTCTTTCCTTCTTTCTTTTCCTTTTTCTCTTTTCCTTCCTTCCTTCCTTCTTTCCTTCCTTCCTTCCTTCCTTCTTTCGTTCCTTCTCTCCCTCTCTCCCTGCCTTCCTCCCTCCCTCTTTTTCTGTCTCCCTCTTTCTCTCCCTTTCTTTCTTTTCTTCCTTTCTTTTCCTTTGTTTTCTTTTCTTTTTTCTCTCTCTCTCTCTCTTTACTTTCTTCCCTTCCCTCCCCTCCCCTTTCCTCCTCTCCTCTCCCCTCTCCTTTCCTTTCCTTTCTTTCCATAGAGTCTCACTCCGTCACCTAGGCTGGAGTGCAGTGGTGTGATCTTGGCTCACTACAACCTCTGCCTCCCAGGTTGAAGCTATTTTTATGCCTCCTACATAGCTGGGATTACAGGTGCATGCCACCATGCCCAGCTCATTTTTGTATTTTTAGGAAAAATACAGTTTCTCCATGTTGGCCAGGCTGGTCTCAAACTCCCAACCTCAGGGGATCCACCCAACTTGGCTTCCCAAAGTGCTGAGATTACAGGAAAGAGCCACTGTGCCTGTCCTATGCTTCATATTTCATTGTTTTTCCATACAGTTATTTCATAAGCTCATCTGCTTTTATATAGCTGTGATTATTCTGTTTGTACTACTGTGTAACCTACTTCTTTCATATGACATGGAAACATAAGAATTTTCCTGTGATGATGTTGGATTTCCATAGACATCACTTTAGTGCTTAGGTAACACTCCAGTGTGTGGATGTGCCAAAACTGGGATATTCAAACAGAGAACATATTCATGAAATGCATGACTCAAAGACAGGGTTGAGTTAATGGGATGTCCATTAATCAAGCATATTGCCCAGAAAGGCCTTGATCTTATGTGAGTTGTGTAAGTACTTTTTGCTATCAGTTGGATAGACCGGTATTTCCTTTCTTTTCTCTCTCTCCTTCCTTCCTTCCTTTTCCTTCCTTCCTTCCTTCCTTCCTTCCTTCCTTCCTTCCTTCCTTCCTTCCTTCATTCCTCCCTCCCTCCCTCCCTCTCTCCCTCCTTCCTTCCTTCCTTTCTTCCTCCTTCCTTCCTTCCTTTCTTTTCTCTTTCTTTCCTTCTGTCTGTCTCTCTCTTTCTTTCCTTCCTTCCTTCCTTCCTTCCTTCTTTCTTTCTTTTCTTTTCTTTTCTTTCTTTTCTTTCTTTCTCACTCTTGTCACCCAGGCTTGAGTGCAATGGCATGATCTTGGCTCACTGCAGCCTCCGCCTCCTGGGTTCAAGTCATTCTCATGCCTCAGCCTCCTGAGTATCTGGAACTACAAGCACCTGCCACCATGCCTGGCTAATTTTTGTATTTTTAGTAGAGACAGGGTTTCGCCATGTCAGCCAGGCTGGTCTTGAACTCCTGACCTCAGGTGATCCACCCGCCTTGGCCTCCCAAAGTGCTGGGATTATAGGCGTAAGCCACCATACCCAGCCTCCTTTCTTTTTGAAGGTATTTTTCTGGTTTGCAAGGGTGTCCTTTGAATATGTCTTGTTCAGGTGAATACAGCGAGGTGGCTGGTTCAAAACAATAAGTATAGCCTTGGTAGAGTATACAATAGCCTTTAAGATAGCTTAAATTTTAATAGGGCTTTTACCTGATCAAGGACTTTGTTTTTAGAGGTGTTTCCTTTTATACTACATGTCACATATGTAGATAGGGAAGACATTATTAATGAGCCCTCGTGTAACATTTGGCTCTATCAAGAGAAGTTCGGTCCACAAACTCAGGCATGGAATAGAACCCAGGTCTCCTGATTCTTGGTTGAGGTGTTCTCTGGGTACCTTCACTTCTCCCCTTTGGTTTCAAGCCTCTGTAATTATAAAATGAAGCAAAACTCTGCTTTCTCTGAGAATTTAACATCCTCCTCTCTTCCATTCTCTAATAAGTTTTTATGACTCAGTTTAGATCAGATGACTAAACTCTAATCTAAAATCGTATATGTTATAAACTCTTAAAAATTTAAGAGTTGGTAATTTTTACCTGTTTAATGGGTATACAAATATCACCTAATTCAGAAAATGTCATGGAGATTAATTCAACAATTAGTATAAAGCCTTTAGGATAGTGCCTAGCAAATAGTAATTACTCAGTATGTGTTAGCTCTTGTCATGATAACTGCTATAATTAAGGACACTTTCTGCTTTTGCTGTCATATACTCACTGTGGGTCCTTGGGAAAGCCACTTCCCCTTTTTAAACTTCAGTTTACTCATCTGAAAAATAGGAGAAGAGTACAGCTAATGATTGTGAACAAACCTTCCAGTGCTAACATTCTGTGGTCCTGGGATTTTTCTTTACAGCAATTCAACCAATGAGGGGATGAATGTGAAGAAATGCTGCAAGGGGTTCTGCATTGATATTCTGAAGAAGCTTTCCAGAACTGTGAAGTTTACTTACGACCTCTACCTGGTGACCAATGGGAAGCACGGCAAGAAAGTTAACAATGTGTGGAATGGAATGATCGGTGAAGTAAGTTATCTTTTCATCCCCTGGACTCTTATTCAGACAAAGTGCCTGCAGTCCTCAGGAATGTTGGCAGGAAAAGTAAAGGTACTGTTCTTCTTCTTCTTTTCTTTTTCTTTTTTTTTTTTGCCTTGCATCCAGGTGGTCTATCAACGGGCAGTCATGGCGGTTGGTTCTCTCACCATCAATGAGGAACGTTCTGAAGTGGTGGACTTCTCTGTGCCCTTTGTGGAAACGGGAATCAGTGTCATGGTTTCAAGAAGTAATGGCACCGTCTCACCTTCTGCTTTTCTAGGTGTGTGAATTTCATAATGACTATTGCTTTCCTATAAGGAATTGTAGGAAATCTTGTTTGCTCAGAGGATGGTACCGGAAAGGAACTTCTTCAGTTCCGTTTGGCCATGGCAGCATTTGAATTATCCTATGAGAGGGTTAGGCTTTGTGTCCCTACCCAAATTTCATCTGGAATTGTAATCCCCAGCTGTTGGGGGAGAGACCTGATGGGAGATGACAGGATCATGGGGAACGTTTCTCCCATTCTGTTCTTGTGATAGTGAGTGAGTTCTCACGAGATCTGATGGCTTAATAAGGGGCTTTTCCCCCTTCGCTTCACTTCTCTCACGTGCCACCATGTAAGACGTGCCTGCTTCCTCTTTTGCCGTGATTGTTAGTTTGCTGGGGACTCCCCAGCCATGTGGAACTGTGAGTCAATTAAACCCCTTTCCTTTATAAATTGCCCAATCTCAGACAGTTTTTTTTTAGATGGAGTCTAGCTCTGTTGCCCAGGCTTGAGTGCAGTGGTGTAATCTCAGCTTACTGCAGCCTCTGCCTCCTGGCTTCAAGCGATTCTCCCACCTCAACCTCCCCAGTAGCTGGGATTACAGGTGCCCACCACCATGCCTGGCTAATTTTTGTTTAGAGATGGGGTTTCACCATGTTGGCCAGACTGATCTCAAACTCCTGACCTCAAGTGATTCTCAGGCAGTTCTTTATAGCAGCATGAGAGTAGACTAATACATCCTAATTCACTCCCCTCCATCCCTAGTTCACATCTTTCATTTGTCTTAAACTTGGAAAAAGCTGCTGAAAAAAATATGATCACATATTCAGATACTGGTCTTGACTCTGTAGAATGTAAATTAATAGATATATTGCTTAGAATCTTGAAAACATTTAAAAAATAAACCTGTCTGTCCACAGTTAATTTAAACCAGCTCATAAACCTTTATTCAGCATCTACATACCCATCCTCCATCCCACAAAGAACGGCAGTCATTTATTTGCTCGATGTAAGAGTGGAAATAATGATGACTGTACAATGATTTATGCCAGTATTCTGCTAATAGAAGTAGTCTGAAAAGTATATGCTGATTTAAAATTAATCAAATCATATTTTAATTGTGACTACCCATTAAGCCAAATAGTTTGTAAAGAAGGACATTCTTTTGATTTTTTTAACCGTTTCATAAATTTATGTCTTCACATAAAAGTTTTTTTTTTTTAATCAAGAAAGAGCTATATTTTCTATCATCTGCTTTTCTCTAGCACTTGGACTGTATTGGGTAGCCTGGCTAGAGTAGTTGAAACTTCATGGAACATAGTAAGGCATTATTTTTGTCTTTAAAGGAAAGTGTTGTATTAACTGTTTGGTTATCATAAATGACTTTTGACCATAACTATCTTGTTGAATATCATGAAATTCAGATCACTAATTCCCCCTTGGCACTTCCATATAAGTGGGGTTGTCCCAAATTAGGGAAGGTTAGGACAAACCTGAATCTCTGGAGGAAAACTGAGAGGGGCAAAATATTATATATTTAATTTTTTAAAAATTTCAATAGCTCAGGGGTACAAGTGGTTTTAGGTTATATGGACGAATTATATAGTGGTGAGGTCTGGGCATTTAGTGTACCTGTCACCTAAATAGTGTACATTGTAAGTAATTTTTCATCACTCATCTCCCTCCCATCCTCTCCCTTTTTGAGTCTCCAGTGTCCATTATACCATTTGTGTGCTTTTTCATACCCATAGCTTTGCTTTCATTTAGAAATGAGAACATGGAGTATTAGATTTTTCCATTCCTGAAAAACCCATCCCCTAGTTCACATCTTTCATTTATCTCAAACTTAGAAAAAGCTGCTAAAAAATAAGATCACATAAATAGATACTGGTCTTGACTCTGTAGAATGTAAATTAATAGCTATATTGCTTAGAGTCTTGAAAACATTTTAAAAATAAACCTGTCGGCCCACAGTTAATTTAAATCAGCCCATAAACCTTTATTCAGCATCTACATACCCATCCTCCATCTCACAAAGAACAACAGTCATTTATTTAGATGACTAGCAAATATTTAGGATGATGGCCTCCAGTTTCATCCAAGTTGCTGCAAAAGACATTGCATCATTCTTTTTTATGGCTGAATAGTATTCCACAGTGTATATATACCACATTTTCTTTATGCCGTCATCAGGTGATGGACATATAGGTTGATTCCATATCTTTGCAATTGTGAGTTGTGCTCTGATGAACATATGTATGCAAGTGTCTTTTTGATATAATAACTTCTTTTCCTTTGGGTAGATACCCAGTAGTGAAATTGCTGGATCAAATGGTAGATCTACTTTTAGTTCTTTGAGAAATCTCCACCCTGGGAAAACAGTTATATTAAGGTCAACTAACTTTCTTATATTTTTCCAGAGACAAAAATAACTTTATCTCTTAAAGCAAATTGTAAACTCAAACCAAATTATGGACACCACCTCCAAGCCCATTGTCTTATTCTTCACTGTCTTCATTTATATGTAATGTTAGCACCCAGTGAAACTTTTGTGTTTCATTCTCTTCAGTGAAATATTGACTAACAGGATTTTGGACACTGCCTTACATTCAGAGCTCTATGGATTTACTGTTTTCATTTTCGATAATCCATTTAAGCTGTTAAAATCCTTGCCACTCTCTGGATTTGATTGTGTACTAGTTGCTTCAATTTTTGTAACCTTTGTTGGAGTAATGTGGACCCTGACAAATACCTCATTATGTTCCTTTTGTCCCTCTGTCTGACATGGATTCAGATACTCATATCTTAATAAGAGAGCCTCACTATGCCAGGAACAATGCAACCAGCTGATACTGACAACACATGCAGAATCTTAATAATTCTTAGGTGGACATTCACTAAGTCCACCTAAGAATTTAGGTGGACTCTTTAGTCACTCCTAGTCATGTTTCCCCTCGTTCCCTTTCAGTCTCTTTGGCAGGAATCCTTTGCTCTGGAGGTTAAGAAAGGGTTAGAGGAAGTGAGTTCATTGATCAAAATGGAAAGAAATTGTTTCTTTTTTTTTAGAAAAAAATATTGTATTTCTTTAGTGAGCTAGAGAGAATTCTTTTTCCAATTCAGTCAGAGAGAAAAAAATATCAATTGGCTTGTCTTATGAAAATGGGTCGCTAATATTGAATCTGGCCTCAATCCAGTTTCTCTAGATTTTTATCTTACTTGCATTTGTAAAACATTTCTATAAAAAAGTCAAGTATTTTGCTAAATTTAGCAAAACCTCTCTTTCCCCACACTTTTCCTGCTGCATTTTGTAAAGTAAAATAAATTGTAACCAGAGGAAACTATTTTCAAAGCTGTTTTTACACAGTAGGCTTAATATTTTTCCTAGTCACTAAATTACATCCTTATTTGATTGACTGTGCACCCCCTTGTTTACGGTCATTATCTACAGATTTTGAAAGTCATAATGAACCATGCTAAGCTACATTTTTCCATTCACTGGCTCAGTCATCTGAAAGAGCCAAAACATTCAAAATCTGATTGTATTGCTCTTCATTATTTCCTATTCTCTCTCCTCCCCAAACTCCATTAACTCACGTCAGAAGCACTTGCAGGTAATGCCTCTAAGCTTTTTGTGTAAAAATGTAACCAGTGGCTCTTCAAGGACAGAGATGGCATCTCCTGTAATATTTCTATCTAGCTAATTCTGAAGACTTTCTAAACAAGTTGGATTCTTTGATCCAAAGAAACACTGACCTGGTATCTCCTCGATTGCAGTTCCTTCATGGACAAATGCTGAATCTGTTTTAAGCCATTAGAGGATGTAATAGAGAGTTATTTAAACTATTTCTGGGTCACTCCTTAGACACTGTAGACATGGCTTTAACGATGTTCTCATGTTTTTCTTTGTTTTGGAGCGTGTGTCTGCACGCATGCATTCACGTGTTTGGTATCTTTGAATAGCAACATTTCGGGGCAGTCATACATACTTACTTTACTAAAACCATAGTACTGCAGCATATCTGTGCTGTGCTCACAAGTTAAGGAACAGATGTGGTCAGTTCCAAGTGGCGAGACATCTGGGATCAGTTGCTTCATCAGTTTCCGCCTGATTTTCTGACTGGTGTGTTAGTGACAAGTATGCACCTGCCAAAAAAAGTTCACTGCAGGTTTACAGTTTCTTGCATGCACATAGGATAATTCAGTTATGGTCCCTTCTAATGTTTAAAAATAATGTTTTCACAGCCTGCAGAGAAATAGAAGTTACCAGATTAATAAATGTGCTTTTTCAAAAACCAGCATGCCCTTTTCTGAACCATGGACAGCGTATTGTTGCCCCAGTATTTCTGGCTTTAATCCTGAAATCAAACAGCTATTCCACTCAATATATTGTCGTGTATTGTGTGCCTCACACACGAACAAACACTTTCATGTATATACCCATTTACTCGTCAAAATGATCTTCCTCCGATAAGACACACTATGCAACTCGGAGAATTATTTTATCTCTATTCTTGAATATGAAGTACTTTTAAATCTCCTAATCATTTATTTATCTAATTTCCTTTTTGGATACAACTCAGTATTAATGTGCTGTTATTTCAGGGACATAGTATTGTTTATTACTCAAGCTAAATTTAAAATAAATTTCAGTTGCAGTCTCCTTGATTTCTTGGAGCACATCTTGTGTTATTTAAGTTGTGTTACCTGTTGTTTTTAATATATTTGCACTATCAAACTGCATTAGAAAGCATTCCTTACAGCTTTTAAATTATCCAATATAGCCAAAGTTAAGTTCAGACATATTAGTTTCTTGTTGTACATTAAGCTCATTAAATTGGATTTTGTGATGACTTCTAACTGTGTTAAGTAGTCATACTCTAATAAGAAATGGCCTGCTATCAACCTAGTTCTTTATTATTATAAGTAGCTTCATTAGGAAAACAATTTTAAATAATATGTTTACTATTCAAGAGGTATTATCGGACTTATTTTAACCCTCAGAAAATATTTGCTTATGGGGAAAAGGGTTTTAAGTTCATTGGTGTCTATAGGCAGTTTCTTCCCCATGATACATTCAGGTGGAGATGTATTCATTTTAAAAATTTATTTTCTCGGCCGGGCGCGGTGGCTCAAGCCTGTAATCCCAGCACTTTGGGAGGCCGAGACGGGCGGATCACGAGGTCAGGAGATCGAGACCATCCTGGCTAACACGGTGAAACCCCGTCTCTACTAAAAATACAAAAACTAGCCGGGCGAGGTGGCGAGCGCCTGTAGTCCCAGCTACTTGGGAGGCTGAGGCAGGAGAATGGCGTGAACCCGGGAGGCGGAGCTTGCAGTGAGCTGAGATCCGGCCACTGCACTCCAGCCTGGGTGACAGAGCGAGACTCCGCCTCAAAAAAAAAAAAAAAAAAAAAAAATTTATTTTCTCTTGATTTGTAGCAAATCTGTACCATAAATAAAATGGCTTCGGTCAGCTAATTTTCATATCCTCAATAAAGTTGAATAGAAATCTTATTTTACATAATATTTCTTACCTTTCTAGAGTGTTATAAGACTTAGAGCCTTATGACTTGGCCTGCCCTTCTGACGCATCCACCTACTGCTTAAGTTACATGCAAATGAGCTGATGAAAACTACTTTAAGTGGAAATAACCATCTATCCATCTACTATTTTATTACCTCTACCCTTTAAGTGATGCTTTTTTTATTGAATTATCATGTGAAGATAATATTCTCAATTGACTTTCAATTGCGTTTAAGGCTGCTACCAACATCAACAAGATTAATAAAGCAGAGCAATCTCATCTGTCTGAGGCAGAAGGTGAAATGGAGAGTGTGGTAGATTATAACTTTCCAATATTTCTGTCATCCATGATTTTATGATTCTTTTCCAACAGGTTATAATTCTCCCCTTTATTTTCAGAATTCCCTGCATATCATCTTTCTAGCATGAAAAAATAAAAATGAAAATAAAAATAAAAACCACAACAATTTGCAGGAGCCTATGGTTAACTATTAGGGCCTAGTCTTCTTTTTTCCTTCCTAGCTTTAGCCCCCTGGATGGTTCTATAATTGCGAAGGAACCTATGGTCAGTCTATCTGCATTCTAACTTGCTCCCTCTTTCTTATCACTCTTTTTTCTTCTGATTATCCTTGACCTAATTTGTAAAATGTCCTATGCTCTTGTCTATTTTTATTATATTATATGCAATCTTATACCTCAAATATTTTGTAGAATAAAAAATGATTTAAATTGATGAATAAAAAATGACTGGCTGGCCAGGAGCAGTGGCTCATGCCTATAATCCCAGCACTTTGGGAGGCCGAGGTGGGCAGATCACCTGAGATCAGGAGTTCAAGACCAGCCTGGGCAACATGGCTAAACCCTGTCTCAACTAAAAATACAAAAATTAGCCAGGTGTGGTGGCATATGCCTGTAGTCCCAGCTACTCGGAAGGCTGAGGCAGGAGAATTGCTTGAATTTGGGGGTAGAGGTTGCAGCAAGCTGAAATTGTACCACTGCACTCCAGCCTGTGTGACACAGTGAGTGAAACTACATCTAAAAAATAAAAATAAAAATAAAAAACGATTAGCTTCTTTTGAAGGATCAGATTCAAATTAGAGAAAATATTTTTGGTGAGCCTGCAAATGGATGTCTGCGCTTCCTGCTGGAAGTGAGGAAGAGATAATTGACCACTTTTCCATTCCTCCATCTGTTTATTTGCAGAACCATTCAGCGCCTCTGTCTGGGTGATGATGTTTGTGATGCTGCTCATTGTTTCTGCCATAGCTGTTTTTGTCTTTGAATACTTCAGCCCTGTTGGATACAACAGAAACTTAGCCAAAGGGAAAGGTAAGGATACCTTCGTGAGCATGATTCAATGTTGATGCAATTTCATTTACCTTTAATGAACATTTCAGGTTTAGAATACATTACTCTAGACCAGGCGTGGTGGCTGACGCCTGTAATCCCAGCACTTTGGGAGGTCGAGGTGGGTGGATCACGAGGTCAGAAGTTCAGAACCAGCCTGACCAGTATGATAAAACCCATCTCTACTAAAAATACAAAAATTTGCTGGGCATGGTGGCACACACCTGTAATACTAGCTCCTCGGGAGACTGAGGCAGGAGAATCGCTTGAAACCAGGAGGCAGAGGTTGCAGTGAGTTGAGATTGTGCCACTGCACTCCGGCCTGAGTGACAGAGCGAGACTCCATCACACACACACAGAAAAGAATATACTGCATTGGTGTACCATTGTACGAATGGTGTTTGGTCACTGATATTACTTGTAATGCCAGAAAAGTATGGTTTATGTCCTTCGACTGAAGGATAAAACAGAATGAAATATTTTAATCTTGTTATCACCTGAAGTCGATAGTTGTTAGGTGGAAACCACTGATGTTCAATTTGTTGGGAAAGCAGATTTGAAGAAGCTTTTCTGGCAATTAATTTAAAAGATGCATGTCAAAAGAAATGCTAAAATTGTCATGGGTTTCAACTTCAGTCTATGCAAAGAAAATGACTTTATAAAATCTAGTTTAAGAGCATTCCTCAAACTACTGAATCAATTTACATTAGTTTGACAATAAATATAACTATGAAGTGATATCTTTCCTCCTAGAGTTATATTTTCCTCTCGGTGGTGCCAAGAGGAAATTAAGTGTGCTAAGACCAAGTGCATTGATCTTAGTGCACTGTAGTTGATAAAGGGACAATCAGTAGATAGGAAATAAAATTGGGAGGCGTTCGTTGGCTATAACTCATTAAAAGAATCCTACTCTAGCCAGGGTTTATGTCATACACATTATGCCATTTTGAGTGGGCTTTCCTCAGTGGGCACTACCTTCTAAGTGGGTGTTATCAGAAAAGTGTCAGGACCAAATATCTTTCCCAAAAAACGACTTGATATGGTAGAGGATGGAACTTGAAGTCTCATATCCCCCCAGAAGCAGAGCACTTTAATGTGATTGATACATATTCTTTTTACTTGGATGTTTTAATGTTGGAAACAGTCAACAGGGCGTGGGAATCTATTAGGAACCTGGTTTTATTGAAATCTTTCAACTTCTTCCTCACCATTGAAGAGTGGTGATTACCACATAAACCATCTTCAATCAACCAAATACTAAACAATGCTATAAATAATGTTGTTGTGTTTAATGGGAGAGTGCAGGCCTTCATTTAAAGGGTAACTTAATCACTAAGAAGATTTCCAACAGGGTGGAATCTGAGATGTTTCTGTGAGTGACTTTACTGTGATACAATAGTCCTTTACATTTGCATAATCAGGGCTTGTGCTGTTGTGAATTTACACATTTATCTGATGAATATTTATCAAATGGGTACTATGTGCCAGGAGGCACTATACTGCTGCCAGAGATAATGTGGTAAATCAAATAGAGATTTTCTTTCAGGGAGTTTAGAATTTAGTTGTGAAAATAACATGTAGACACACAAATTAATAATCACAGATTATAATAAATACCAAGAAGAAGAAGAAGAAAACATAGTAACATGATAGTGAAGGGGTGCAGACACTACGTTAGATAAGATGGTCAGTGGGAAAGGATGTTCATTGAACTAGGACCTGAAGGGTGACGTACGATTGTATCTGTGAAAAACAGTTACAATCATTTCATGTAAAAGGAACAGCAAGCAGAAAGGCTGAAATTAATCTTGAGGTGTTCAAGGAACAGAAAAAGGCCGAGGCTCATGCTTGTTATCTCAAGGCTTTTTGAGGCCAAGGCAGGAAGATTGCCTGAGGTCAGGAGTTTGAGACCAGCCTGGATAACATAGCAAGACCTCATTTCTACAGTCAATCCATCAATCAATCAATAAGTAAGCCAGGCATGATGATGTGTGCCTGTAGTCCCAGCTACTCAGAAGGCTGAAGTAGGAGAATTACTTGAGCTCAGAAGATTGAGGTTGCAGTGAGCTATGATCACACCACTGCACTCTAGCCTAGTCAGCAGAGCAAGACCCTGTCTCTCTTAAAAAATAAAATAAAAAGACATCAGTGAATGAGGGAGACAATAGTATAAGACGAAATCAGAGAGATAGGCAATTGACCATGGTAAGCATGTCAGACTTTCTTCAAAATACAATGGAGGAGGCCAGGCACAGTAGCTCATGCCTGGAATCCCAGCACTTTGGGAGGCTGAGGTCGGCAGATCACTTGAGGTAAGAAGTTCGAGACCAGCCTGGCCAATATGGCATAACCGCATCTCTACTAAAAATACAAAAATTAGCTGGGCGTGGTGGTATGCTCCTGTAGTCCCAGCTGCTCGGGAGGCTGACACAGGAGAATCCCTTGAACCCGGGAAGTGGAGGCTGCAGTGAGCCGAGATTGTGCCACTGCACTGCAGCCTGAGTGACAGAGCAAGTCTCCATCTCAAAAAAAAAAGAAAAAAAAAAAAGGTGGGGAGAGAGGTGACATACATGTACAGAGCAAAAAAGCCACTGGGGCTGCTCTATCCAGATTGTGGGGACGACAGTTGGAAGCAGGGACGGGGAGAACAGTTAAGAAAGTGTCACTTTTTCCAAGAGAAAGGATTGCAGTGACTTGGAACTGGTCAAGAACAATGAAAATACAGATAAGCAGGTAAATCTGAGTTGCACTTTGGAAGGTGAAAACGACCCACAGCCCATCCTGTGCAATACGTTCTCCTTTGACTGAAGCATGCCAGAAAGACTATTGTAAAGGACGGCATCAGTTGTGCAAACTCCTCAGCCCTTCCATTCTCTCCAGGCTCTGTTCCCAGCTCATCTGCTGTGGCAGCTCTCGGGAAATGACAGTTTCTTGTTTTTTTGTACAAAATGGTTTTCTGTTACATTTCACTGCACTTTATGGGAAAGTTATATGGCCCAGTAATAGTATTCATGAATCAAGAATTCCTAGAAGTCTTGGACCGATCTTTCTGAACTGCCTACATCTGATTCCCAAGTAGCTGTCATTTCTGATCAACGTGCATCCCTAAAAAAATTAAGCAGTTCATAAAGTTGACAGGATTAACTCTAAGTTTCCCCCAAGAATTTCCTGCCTCTTGAGAATAAGCCCAGAAGATCATAAAACTAGCCAAATAGAAAGAGGAGAGATTGAGAATATGAGAATTAACTACCTTCTCTTTAATGGGTTGTGTCGTGGATATTATAAGTACTGCTGTAGCCTGGGTTTGGCCTCCAACGTGCAGAGAGCTTGCTTTTCCTAGGCTTCCTGCCCAGCACTTTGTAACTTCCATTAATGTGAATTTGCTTCTGCCACTTTATTTATTGCCCACTCTGCTTGCATTGCCAGGTGACATCTGAGTAGATCATTTTTTCATACCTTCATTTACTTAAATGACACAAAAGTTAACCTCCTGTTAAAGGAAAATCTTCTTCCCTATGAAATGAGGGCATAAACTGATTTCTTTTCCTCGTGCAAAACAAAGACTTGAAAACCCTAATATGTGTGTTTTACAGCCTGCATATGTCCCATCTCCATGAATTTTGGCATGTTGTTCTGTCTCTTTAGTTAAGTCTGTTGCAAGGAACATTTAAGAATCTTAAAAGGGCTGCATAGCTATTGCGAGGATATACTGGAAAAAGTGCTGTGATATGACATCAGTGTTCGTTTTCGATGCCCCTGCAGTGAAATGTCTTCCATCTGTGAAGTGTTGGAAGAATTAAGATCTATTGTTCCAGTCCTTAATGTCTCCATTTGGAGAGGGTTTTAGTTTGGTTTAATTCTTATGTTGTGCACACTTTACATCTGAGTTTGAACAGGAGCAATTGCTAGGGACAATCGGATTAGAATACCAAACATCAGTCCTGCTAAATTGCATGGTTCCTATACGATAGCACATCCAATGAATTTGGAAGCAGTCCCCATGCACACATTTTTGTCAGGCTCTCTTTATGCTTATTAAGAAGGTTGGTTTCCTCACATGGCAATCAAATCCAAATTTAAAACGGGTCATAACACTACTTCTTATTCAAACCCCCATTTTGCATAAGCATTTTCGTTTCCTTTCTTTTTTTAAAGAAATGTGGCAAAAATCCAGTTGGATAGAAATGTGAGAAGAATGCTAATTTTTAAAGAAAAAATAAGTTATTGTGGTTCTAGGGCAATCACAGGACACAGCTATGATATAATTCCATCTTCCGGCAACCTTCAGTGTTGCTGGTGGCTGCTGCATGGTTCTCATACACATACAAATAGATGTTTTTTTTCAGAAAATGCTGAGAATGTCCTTTTTGTCATCTGCAGCACCCCATGGGCCTTCTTTTACAATTGGAAAAGCTATATGGCTTCTTTGGGGCCTGGTGTTCAATAACTCCGTGCCTGTGCAGAATCCTAAAGGGACCACCAGCAAGATCATGGTATCCGTATGGGCCTTCTTTGCTGTTATATTCCTGGCCAGCTACACAGCCAATCTGGCTGCTTTCATGATCCAGGAGGAATTTGTGGACCAAGTGACTGGCCTCAGTGACAAAAAGGTAAGGCCACCTTGCTTTCATCTCTATCTGAGGGTTGGTCTTAACTGCTCTCCTTTCAGGAGGAAGAGATCCGGGTGCCTCTCATTGAGATCCATCAACTCTAATACACAAAAACCAGAAGGTTTTTTTCCCTTTAACTCAAATTGGCATCTTTCTTATGGTTTTTGAAACACAACCTTAAGCTTAGCTTTCCTAGAGCTAAAAGATTCCAGATCGAATTTGGAAGCATGGCTTCCCCGAGTGGTCGTGTTTCCTATTTATATGATCTTTCTGATGATGCTCGTGAATGGCCTGTGACTCAAGTGCTTAGGTTGAAATTCATCCTTTCGAAAGTGTGATGTTGACGAAGGCCCATTTGCCTGGATGAGAAGAAATTGGGGTGAAGGAGCACTGTAGGCTGTGAGTACCTCATCTATGACATGAAAAAAAGTCATCTCTAAGCCCTACCCAGAGATAAAGTTGTCTGACAGCTCCTCTTTTCCATACAGCCAAATCAGTCTCAGCGTCAGCGCTTCTGACTCACCTGAAATGTCTTCAAGGCACACAAAAGGAGCAGAGAGGTTTTTTTTTTTTTTTATTTTTAATTTCCCACTGGTTCCTTCTACTCAGATATATCGCTAATCTTCCCTCATGGGGCTGTACTTCCCACAGCAGTAAGACAGGAGTAAAAACACCTGCTCTCTCATTCTCCACTGAAATGAAATGTAACAAGGGTTGCAGGGTTTGAGTAGCTATTCAGAAATGCACATTGAGGAAGAAAAGAGGTAAACTGGGTGCATCCTCCTATTGAGACTTTAGTTCAGGAAACATCCTGACTTGCTATTGAGACTTTAGTTCGGGAAACATCCTGACTTGCTAAGCTCAGCAAGTGTTGAGATTGCAGCACCGCAAAGATTTTCTGTTCCGTGTGTGGGGGGATAATTTGTCTCTCATTATAAAACCTCACTAACATATCTGGTTGACATAAGTCTACATATATCCTTTTGGCATTCATCAACAAACTGCTGAATAGAAAAATCAATCCATGGAAAGCTTTTACAGCTTATCCATGGTACACACTGTGATTGAAAGAATCTTGTCAAGAGAGCTGATGAGGGGTTGGGGTTAAAGATGGAATCATTTCCACAGCGGCATGAGAGTGGCTCGCCTCTCTCTGATGGTTTCTGATTGAGGCTTGAGTAAGGGTCGCTGTAGTGACCATGGCACACAAAGCCCTGTGTTATCTCACCTGCGCCCACATTGCCTTCCTCTTGCTCCATCCCTGTCACTAAGTTGATTTTCAGCTCAGTGTCCTTGTGCCTCTTATGCCCTCTGCCTAGAATGTTCTTCCCCAATCTTCTCATGGTTGGCTCCTGGAATTTCAGGCCTTAGGGAAGACATGACCTCCTCAGGGAAGTCTTTCCTGGCACTGTAATAAACTTGGCAGAATGAGCTCAGGTTCCCAAGAAACGTAAATTCTAGTAGGAAAAAATAAACAGTACACAAGTAAACATCAGGGAAGAAACAAATTTGGAAATTTGGGGCAGGAATAAGTATAATAAAGTAGATACAGCTGATGAGACTAAAATTGTCTGGGGGAAGAGAACCTCAGGAATGTAGTTTGACAGAGTTGTTTTGCACTTAGGAGGTGCTCAGGACATTCTTGTTGGGTGAATGAATACTTGCTGGGTGAATGGTATACTGGACACTGTGCATACCCCACCTGGATCTCCCGGGATCCCTTTTGCAGCCCTGTGTGTCCAGCCCTACCTTTCCATGCTTTGCTGACAAAGCCTCACTTCAGGGATCCTCAGCGGACCTTTGCCTTGGGGCACCGGAATGGTAAATGCCTGGCAATTTAAGTTCCCTCAGTCTTTGTGGTCACCTGTAACCAAAGACTAATCGGTGTGAGAATACAAAGGCCCAGCTGTTCCCTCACTTTGAAGCAGGAGAAACTTTAAGATACGAATCACACCCTCTGGAGCTCCCTGCAGAACTGGACTAAGATGGAGACTTGACCTTAAATCAGACCTTCGGTTTCTCCCTGTTCTCCAGTCTTTCCTAACTATCCTGCTCCCCTGCTGACTTCTCCTGGAACCCTTTACTAGTAAATCATGCTCACCCCCAAATCCTTCACTTGGGGTCAGCTACTGTAAGATCCCCGCTTAAAGCAGGTGGTATCTCAGAGGCAGCAGATAACGCACTGCGTTTAGAGTCAGAAAAGTTGCGTTTCCTCTCTGCCTGTTTCCTCTCTGCCACTCGCCAGCCATATAATGCTTTTAAAGCCATGTTGCCTCACGGTGCCTGCTTTGTCTGCTCTATACATTTGGGAGTCACAGTTGCAGTGAGGATGAAAGAAAGCCACATATGTAAATGTGCCTTGTAGCATATGAATCCCTCTGCAGACGCAAAGTGCTATTATGCAACTCCGTCGCCTTATGGGATCAAAAGTACAATTCCTAGAAGTGATTGGAGGTATAGTGGAAGCAGCGGGAAGCCATGTCCTGGAAGAGAGGATTTTTCAAGAAAGTGATTGGCAGCATATTTTGCTTTTTGTTGCTATTTTCAAAGGCAAGATGGGGAAAATCCTCTCTACATAGTTTTGGGTCTAAATAACATGACCACTTGTGGGAAAACTAATTAAAACCACTGATAATTTGACTGACCTTCACTGACTTGGAAACACCCGGTAACAGACACCATATCCTCAAGAGACACAGCTCAGTTTCCATGCTCAAAGCATTAGAGGCAAGTTGATAGCTCTTTTAATTAAATGTTTGATACAATGAGATAAACAGCAAAATTCCTGGAGTAAATAAGCTAAATGCTCCCAGAAGATTAATAGAAGATACACCAAGAAAGTCTGCAAAATAAAAAATCTATATTGAATCAATTTATTGTACACTGTGGTTGGTTTTTTGTTTTTTGTTTATCATGAATACCTGTGTAACAACTCAGGTTTACAATGCTTTTAAGCCATTAGTCCTTGCTGTGAAGAATCGTATTGGAGCCCATGGTGCGCTCAGATGAGCTGGGACTGAAATTATAAATAGGTGAATTCATGGGTAAGATGCTTCCCTAGGAATTATTAAGAGAAAATTACATTGTTGATAGGGATGCTTTCCAAAATGTTGGGAATCACTCTGATAGAGGAAATCCATCTCTGGGAGGCAGATTTATGTTGTGGAAAGAGCAACATCATGTTTGGGGTCAAATGGACCTGGGTTCAAATCCTGCCCTTGCCATATGATTGGCCTTCTGTATGTCAATATCCCCCTAGGCTTAATTTCCTGTAAAAGAGAAGACATTATCTCCTTTCTGGCAAGGTTGATAGGAGGATTAGAAATAATCCTCACACCATGCCTGGCACACGCTAGATGATCCTGTAATGTGTTATTTCCTTCTTCTACCCTCCTCCTTTCCACTCCCCCCTCTCATTCCTCCCCCTCTCCTTTCTCTTTGCCTCCCTTCTCCTCCTACTCCTTCCATCATCTTCATCATCGCCTGACTCGAACCATTCTTGGCTTCTGGGGCCTGAAATGTTATTGCACTGAGTTGGTCTTTTGTGACAACCAATGGAGGGAATTGAGGGAACTTCTCTCAGTGGATGAGCCCAGGAATGTGTTCTCAAGGAGCCGTGCTGTCTCTGGGCACTGTGCTGCTGCTGCTAAGTGGCCCCAGTCCGGGCAGCCAGGCCTCCTCCCAGCTCATCCTCTCTTTGCTCAAGGACACACCTGCTTGCTGCTCACATCAAGAAGCACGTGGGACTTCACCAACAGAAGACTGTACTAGAAATAGGGGCTCCAGTTGCCAGATGTCCCTTATTTACAGGCACAGAAGACAGATAGATATTTTTAATAAATGTGTAGCTTTTGGTTCATAAAAAAAAAAAAAGAAAAAATGTCTTGGTTAATTGCTGCATTTTTCTGGAAATTTTATCTCCAAGTGTTGCCTCTCTACCTCCTCCATCATCAAATGCTTGCCATGTTTTAGTCACTCGCATGACCTTCAGACATGCCTCCATATTGGATGGAAAAAAAATTAGAAAATAATCCTCTGTTCTCCAAACTGTAAGGAGCCTGGCTTCATTGTTTAGCTGAAATGATGCGTGGGTAACAACAGGTGATCTATCCCAAGCATTAGAGGATGCCAGGTGTTCTTTCAGGCACTTTAAGATTTGTTGCAAAAGCAATCTCCAATTTACAGATAGAGAAATTGTGGCTCAGGAGCTTGAATGGTTGCTCCAAATGGTGCAGTTTCTAAGCAGCAGATGAGAACCTGAACTTGTCGCCTCTAAGTCCAAAGCCAGGTGAAACCAATTAACCTACACAGCAAGGGAACCCTGCAGAGAAGCCAGGGGAGTTCCTCTTGACCTCGGATACTGTGATTACATTGTTCTGTGGTCTTGCTGACGATGAAGACCTCTGTCCTTCCTCTTCCTTTGCTAAAGCCCGTATTGGTTTCTTTCTGCTTGCACGTGGAACTCTCTGGGAGAAAGTCTTGCTAGGAATCATTCTCATAGGAAGCCCGGAGTGTGTCCTGGATGTTGACCCTGGGACTTAAGAGTTGAGCCATCCTTGCCCCCTCACTGTTTTTCATGCTGTAGGTCATGACTCTTTAGTGAGCCATGAAATTAGTCTAAGGATTGCAGACATTTTTTAAAAAATAGAACATAATGGATAACCTCAGAGTACATCACAGAAAGAATGAGTTCTGTGAAATTTTGTGCGTGTGTATGGAGTGGTGATGGGAAACGTATTGTGAGTCATGCTTTAAAAAGTTTGACAGTCTTTAGTCTAGTGGAAAAGATTTCTGGAGCTTGGTGTCAGGCTGAATTTTGTGTGGGTGATGGTACTATCCAGGCCAGAGAAGCGCGGAAACCATCACAGAGACTGAATATCTGTCTCTCTCACTGCGCAACCCAGAGGCAGGGAAGAAAGTGAATTTTTAAAGACCTATGCAGCTCCTCTGCAACAGATGGGGAGTGAAGTGTAAGGCATTTAGTCAAATAGGCCATCTCCGGATGTCTCTGGAGATTGGGAACGGCTGCTACAATGAGATTTATGAACAGCATTATTCCCTCTCTCCTCCCAAGCAGGCGGCTGCCATGAGGATGAGCCTAGACTTGGCCTTTTAAACTTTTGGTGATGAGTTAAGGCACTGTTTGGCAGAGTGACTGCAAAAAGCATTTTCCTGTTCACCTACACACACATGCACACATGGACGCACATACTCCCAGGACAAGGCACGCCCTGGCAGGAGGATCTCATTTGTCCAATGAATGGCCACTTCTCCCAAATCCAGTTATGACTGCTCATTAGGTAGTGGCATGCCTAATTTAGGGAAAACGATTTTCAACTGAAAATTTTAATTAACGGTGAAATGAGGTGTGAGTCTGGAAAAAAGAATAATGTTTCTAGCTGGTCTGACTGTTGGGTAAATCTGGATGCTTACCCTGGCAGTTCTTGGTTCCATGGAAGAGACACTGGTCTGGAAGTTAGAGAGACTGTCTGCTGCATTGTGGTCCTGGTTCTGACACTGATTTTCTGGGTGTTCTTCCCCTCCTGGGGTCTTTAAATCTTTATGTCTAGATGAGGAGAGAGTCGCTAGCAATGGTCTCTGAGGAACGATAGAGTTAAGACCTCCGCCTGCGGTCAGACGCATCCAGGTTTGAATTCTGGGCCACTGCTTGGTAGTTACATAATTTTAAATCAGTCACACAACCTCTCTGAGCCTCAGTTTTCTCATCTGCAAGAAGGGGCCTCTAAGATTAACCACCTGGCATGGTTTTGTAAGGATTAAATGACCTGATGTTTGTAAAGTTCTTGGCATAGTGCTGGACCCGACGAGGTTCCCAAAAACTGTTAGTCATTGTTGTTATTACTTTCTAGTTCCAGAATTCAATATTTCATAGAAAAGTGAGGTTCAGGTTCCTTTTTCACTCATAATGACAATAACAAAAGGTAATCATAAATTTATTTTTGAATGCTTCCTGTGGTCCAGACGCTATTCCAGTTACTTGACAAACGTATGTTGAGATCTTCCTGGTGGCCCCCCATTCTACAGATGGAAAATAAATGGAGGCAGCATGAAGTGAATGTGTTATCTAGGGTTCTGCAGCTTGTGTGTGATAGAATCTGATTTTCCAACCAGCCAGTTCGAGCTCCCCCTTATAACCACAGCCCGGTGCCATCTCTAGTGTTTAGCTGTATTTCTGGAACTCAGATCCAGTTTTCTTGACTTCGACTCTGATTGAGTCACCTGAAACATTGAAGTGGTAGACAGACAGAATCATCCAGTCCATCGGGGAAGACTGGTGATGCATGGACTGCAGGCCTTTCTGGGGGGCTTGAGAGCTGAGTGCTGGGCATCCCTGAAAGCTAAAGATCAACAGGGACTCTGGCTCAACAAGTATTCATGGAACCTGCCATGCACTGGCAATTATGCCTGCGGAATATTAAGCACTAGATAAATTGTGCCTGCAGGAGTGAATGAATGACTGAGTAAGTGGAGAATGAATGAGTGGTAATATATAGTCATTTTCTGGGTGAGGTGAAGGTAATTATAAATGGAGTTTAGAGAAGGGAGTGATTGGTGGAGATCACAGAAAATTTCATCATGAAGCGGATAAATGGGCTGGACTAAGGTATTACCTTAAGTTCAGCTCATTCAGCATTTCTAAGCACTGACTGTGTGCCTAACACTGTGCTAGTCTCTATAATGGCACTGAAAAGTTCAACTCAACAAGTATCTATGGAGCACCCAGCCAGGCCCTGTGCTAGGACCTGAGCAATAGTACAGAAGAAAACAGATGCTGGGTCCACCCTCCTGGAGCTCACAGACCGACTGAAGATGTGATTAAGTAGAAAGAAAGACCAAAAAGTAACATTTTATTGTCATCCTGCCCTAATGCATGTGTTTAACTCCTAACACCAGACGAAATGATCACTGATTTCTTATTTGTTCTCTCCTCCCTCTCCTCCCTTCTTTTCTTGCTCTCTCTCTTCCTTTCTCGTTCCCTCTCCAGTTTCAGAGACCTCATGACTATTCCCCACCTTTTCGATTTGGGACAGTGCCTAATGGAAGCACGGAGAGAAACATTCGGAATAACTATCCCTACATGCATCAGTACATGACCAAATTTAACCAGAAGGGAGTAGAGGATGCCTTGGTCAGCCTGAAAACGGGGTAAGGATGGCAGTTTCCTTTTCTCCACAGGTCTGCGGGTGATAAACCTTAGAGAAACTGACTCTTGGCATGCCTCAGTTCTTATCTGCTCCCATTGTTGTATTTCTGGAGAGTGACTGTGGTCCAGATGGGCCCCAGTTGAGGGCTGTTTTTGTTAATCTAATGAGCATCCCAGGTTTCCTTCTGAGTTGGGTTAAGAAAAAGCAAATCCAGGATGCTTTGAAATGCACAGAAACAGAGGGGTTTCTTAGACTGATAAAGAAGTTTGTCCAACTCCATAGGATATTTTAACCAAATAGAAAGATCCAAGAAGGCTGAGAGTTTAAAGTAGTGAAAACAAAGATTTTTATCTGATTTTAGGTAGGAGGTTTTCTGGGAGTGGTGAGCAGTAGCTTGCTAGTAGGAGCTTTATGAAAAAACTAACTGTATAATATTGATGAAAGAGAAAGCAAAGATGGGAGAAAAGCAATGAGAACTCAAATCATTCAAGTTACAGCTAGCATTCCTGTGTGTCTGCTGGCATTGTGGAGTGTAACACAGACTCCATAGCTGAAGCTGTAAAGAAAAGATAGCACAGGGGTTAGGAGTTTAGACTTCAGAGAGAGAGTTTCTCATGCTTCATAGCCTCATACCTAAGATGGGAATAATAATAGGACCTAAGAGAGAAAATCTGATGGAAAGCATTTTGGATGGGAAATAGACAGTACCTAAATGTGAGTGTTGTTATTTATTGTAAAGATTAAATTCTATTCCGTGGACTCTTCCGAAAAGTCGGGAATGCATGAAATCCATTTTAGAAAGGATTAAATTCAATAAAAATGATTTTATTTTCAATAACAGAGTTGTTTAATGAGGGGATTTTGATTATCCAGAAAATTAGCTCATATGGGGCATTTCAGTTGTCACAGATTCCTGCATGGAAACGTGACTGCAGGTGTATTCTCCTTGCAGCTTAATAAATAACCTCCTCTCCGGCTATTCTGCAAGCCCATTGTGAAGGCCTTGCTGCTGGCTTTGTGTCTGGTAGGGGGAGACAGAGGCCCCTCTGAAGCATCAAAGCCCGGATTTCTGCATAGAAATCCTGGTCATTTTGGCTGTGAGCATTCTGCGCTTTCAGTCTGTGCCTTTGGAATCTCTTTGGCATCTCAGCAGGGGCTGGGAGAGCATTTATTTAGAAGCCGAGTCTATGATTTCTGAAAAACTCATTCCCCCAGTGCTCATTCTGGCTTGGAATGATTTCTTTAAACTTTTGAAGTATAACAAAAATGCAGAAAATTCACAAATATTAAATATGCTGCATTATGGCTTTGTAGAAACCGATCATCCAGGTCATCAATCCCTGGAACCCCACCCCACACCCTCTTTCAGTCAATATCTTCCACCCGCCTCCTGCACTTCTAAAGCTGTAGATTCTTGGTGCCTGCTATTTTAACATAGAAATAAAGCCACACTCTTTTCTTTTTTGTCTTCTTTGGCTCAACATTGTGTTTGCAAGATTGTTGCATGTAATTTCAGTGCTTTCATTCTCATTGTTGGAACACACCACACATGGATGTCTCTCTCCTAATCTTGTTGGACATTTGGGTAATGTCCTGTTTTGGGGCTACTATGAATAACACTTCTTTCATTAATGAGTGAGTGAATTTCTCTTGGTATACACCAAAGACTGCAGCTGCTGAGCCATAGAATATTTGTGTCTTCCACTTTCATAGATACCAGAAAAGATCCATTGTTGATGACTTTACAGTTTAGCCATGGGGTTGGGATTTTTGTTTGTTTCCATCGAGGTCTTTTAATCAACATATACTGTCGTTTTGGACAGACCATGAGCGCAAATGCAGATGATAATGGTTGGAGACAATGGTTGATGCCTAGCTGACTTTCTCTCCCTCCATCTATTAATCAGAGTACAAAATGGGTTGTTTTCTTTCTTTTTCAATCTTTTTAAAAATATAATAGCGAAAAAAAAAAAGAGAAAAATGGAAACCATTCGTGACCATAAATTGTACAAATTGTTTTCTGGAAGCCATATAATAATTGTAACATCCATCTTAGAAAACTTGGGCAGATGGCAGATTCACTCTATACTCAATCTCCTATGTGGGGGATGCTTTGCATTGTTACTTTAAACTCAGAAACTAGAGCTGAAGGAGTACAAGTATTTTTTTTTTTTTTTTTTGGAGCTGGAGTTTCACTCTTGTTGCTCATGCTGGAGTGCAATGGCGCAGTCTCGCCCCACTGCAACCTCCACCTCCAGGTTCAAGCAGTTCTCCTGCCTCAGCCTCCTGAGTAGCTGGGATTACAGGTGCACACCAACACGCCCAGCTAATTTTTGTGTTTTTGTAGAGATGGGGTCTCACCATGTTGAACAGGCAGATTTTGAACTTCTGAGCTCAGGTGATCCTCCTGCTTCGGCCTTCCAAAGTGCTGGGATTACAGGCATGAGCCACTGCACCCAGCCACAAGTCATTTTTAAAGAAATAATTCAATATACCCTTAGGGATGAGAGCATAGCAGTTCTCATTCCTGGAGATTTAATTTCATTAGAGTTAATATTTGGGGAAACCACATACATGTTTAACAGGCTCCTTGATTAATTATTTAAGTAATTGGTTTTTTTGTTTGTTTGTTTGTTTGTTTGTTTTTTCAGACAGGGTCTCACTCTGACACCCAGTTTGGAGTACAGCAGTGTAATCATAGCTTACTGCAGCCTGGACTTCCCTGGGCTCAGGTGATCATCCCTCCTCAGCCTCCTGAGTAGCTGGGACTATAGGCGTGTCCCACCACACCTGGCTAATTGTTGTGTTTCGTGTAGAGACGAGGTTTTGTCGTGTTACCCAGGTTGATTTCAAATTCAGAAGGCTCAAGCCATTCTCCTGCCTCAGCCTCTCAAAGTGCTGGGATTACAGGAGTGAGTCACTATACCCGGCCTAAATTAAATTTTGAATAGATAAGATATTTATATACTTCAAAAATAAAAAGGTACAGAAAAAGAAAAACAGTGAAAAGTTTTCCCTCCACACTATTCCTCATCTAGTACCCTTCCATGGTAACCACATTTGCTCTGTGTATCCCTCCAATATGTTTCTGAATCTTTCTTTATTAATGCATAAAGAGCCATCAAGTTATTTTTATAGAGTCATAATCGTTCATTATGCAAATATACCATATTTTATTTGGTCAGGCCTCTACTGTTGGACATTTAGGTTGTTTCCAGTCTTTTGCTATTGCAAACAAAGCTGCAGTGAATATCTTTGGATTGCGTCACATTCAATGTAGAATAAATTTCTTGAAAGAGTGGGTCATAGTTGCAATTTTAACAGATATCGCCAAATCTCCCTCCAAAAGAAATTTGTACTTACCCATCAGTGCATGAGAGAGCTTATTTCTCCAAAGTTTTGGCAATACAATGTGTAATTAATCTTTCAAAATTTTGCTAAGATAATAGGTAAAAAGTATGCTGAGATATAAATTTGCACTTATTTTCAGTAAATTTTGGCCATATTTATATACTTAAGAGCCATCATCAATTCTTTTTACTTTTATTAATATTTCTGTTGGTTTGTTGGTCTTTTTCTTATTCATTTGTATATTGGACAGATGAGCCTTTTGTGATGTGGTTACAAATATTTTCCCTATTTCTTTTGTTGTCTTTTGAACTTGCTCATGATGCTTTTTTTTTCCATGCAGATTTTATCTTTTTTGTAGTGAGATACATCAACCATTTTCTTATGGCTTTTGAATTGTGAGACGTAATTCAAAAGTCTTTCATCGTTCTGGTATTACAAGATAATTATCTTGTGTTTTCTATTTTGGTTGCGTTTGTTAGTATTTGGAATTTTTCTTGGTGGACGGTATGAGACACAACTTCAACTCCTCAGATGATGATGAAAACCAAAATATGAGAATTACCACCACAGAACTACACCAAGATCTGATCAACTTTGTGTTGGTTGTGTCCCCCTCAACATCCCACCACGAGACTGCGGTCTTTCAAGTGTCCACGTCACCACACTCATAGGCCTTTTCCTTCCTTTTCACATCTCTTGTTTCCTTTTTACATTTTTCATTATGAAATATATTGCTGTTTAAGGAATAATAATAATACAATGAAATCTTCATGTACCTACCACCGAGCCTTTTAAAAAAAAAAGTCATTGTCGTCCTTCACCACATCCAGCATCTATAGAAGATTCCATCCCTCTGGAAAGTTGAGGAAGGTAACCTCATCTGCTCCTGAATTGCTCAGCTTTAGAACATTCCCCCCAACACCCTAGAATCCAGCAGGCCTTGACTTAGAACATCCAGAGCACGTGGCTCAGCTGCTGGGTCTCACTGCTCCACCCACACGTTTCAGTAACATCTGCTGCCTAGCAAAGCCACGTGCATGCACACCAGGGTCAGTGAAATTATGGGTTGTAATTTTCTGGGAGAGTCTTGAACACCAGACGGGCTTTGGATTATGGTCAAATGACAGTCCCAGCTGGGTTTGAGTCTGGGCTCGAGCATTAGCTAGCTGTGTCCTGGGACGAGTCATGTCACCTCTCCAAGTCACTTTCTAGTTTCCCCATCTAACAAGTGAAGCGGTTGAATTCTTTGATCTCTGAACTAGTTCTGAGTTTCTTTTATTTGTGTCAAACACTTAAGAAAACTCAGATAAACCACACATACAAACAACTGTCAGTTTTGCAGAAAGGATTTAGAATCATGCCCCCAAATTGGGTGCCTCCAAGCCTGGCCAATGGACTAGCTGTACCTGAATCACATGATTACCTGTCAAAATGCAGATTCCTGGACCCAGCACAAGGCTTTCTCTCTAGCTATGGAGACTGTGAATCTTCATTATAATAAGCATCATTCCTCCAACCACGCCACACGATGTGATTTTGAGACACATAAATATTTGAGAACTACTGTTTCAGAAGTCCAACACACTATTCATTGTGCAACAGAGCTGAAAACTATTTTAAAGGAGTTCAAGAAACACGTTTTATTGGGATAGGCATATACAGAGTAGACAGACCAAATGCTTGCCTTTGGAATCCATAATTTTTTGAAGAAAGGCATAGGCAGAGAAAAACTTGAAAGCTAAGTTTTACTGTTTATTGAAATTCATAGTAAATGGAGATAAATTATCAGACAAATCAGAAAAGAGAGTTTGATGTGTAAACATCAACACAGATGGGATTTTTCAGGCACAGATCTGTTGTGCCTTGTGGGACTCTGGTGAACCAAAGGTGGATGAGCGTCAGTGACCCCAGGATTCTAGACGAATGCTTCTCAAGGTAGCCTGAGTCTGAATCAGAATAGGTGCTAATAAAAATGTAGATTGCTGAGCCCCACTGAGCCAGTTGAATCAGAATCTCTGTAAGGAGGGGTCTGAAGATCTGCGTGGTTTAACAAGCTCTTCAGGTGACTCTGATATGCCCTAATCAAATTTTAAGAACGTCCGCCCTAGAAGAGGGAGCTGAAGCTGAAATGAGTGGAGACAGATTTAGATTTACAAATGCTCAGTCATCAGAAGCTGATGTCCTCCAAGCCGTTTTGGCATGGGGGCAAAACTGCAAGCGTCGCACTTATGCCAGATTTAAATTAAACAACGTCCCTAGAACTCCAAAGAGCCTAATATTTCAAGACACAGTGGGATAGTTTGTGTTTTTATTTTAATTGATTTTCATGTACAATTCTGAGTATACATTTATGGAAAAGTCCAATTTCCTTAGAATAGAAGCCTCAGTTTTCAGCTCTCAGGATCCCCAGTCCCTGTGTGATTTCATTCTCAGCACTACAGTGTTGAAAAACAGGCAGGTCTCTGCTGGTTTCGTTTTACATGTTAGAAGAATTGGAAGACGGGATTGTCTTTCCTCCTTATTGTGATAAAATATACATAGCATAAAATTTGCCATCTTCACATTTTTAAGTGTATGGTTCAGTGGTATTAAATGCATTCATCACGTGATACAACCATTACCACCATCTGTCTCCAAAGCTCTTTTGTAAAACTGCAACTCTCTACCCACTAAACAAAAACCCTTCATCCCCCTTTTCCCCAGCCCCTGGCAACCACCATTCTACATTTCGTCTTTATGATTTTGACTACTCTAAATACCTCATCTAAGTGGAATCATACAGTGTTTGTCTTTTTGTGACTAGCTTATTTCACTTAGCATAATATCTATCCGTGGTTTAGCATGTGTCAAAATTGTATTCTTTTTTAAGGAATATTTATTCCATTGTATTCAGGTACCACATTTTGCTCATCCATTCATCTTTCAGTGGACACTTGAGTTGTCTCAGCATTTTGACTGTTTTGAGACTTTGGTTTTTTTGGGGCATATATGCAGAAGTGAAATAATTGGATCATATGTCAATTCTATTTTTAATTATTGAGAAACAACCATACTGTTTTCCACAGTCCCATTTGCATTCCCACCAACAGGGCACAAGGGTTCCAGTTTCTCCACATCCTCACCAATACTTGTTTTGTTTTTCTAGTAGTAGCCATCCTACTGGGTATGAGGTGGTATCTCATTGCAGTTTTGATTTGCATTTCTGTAATGATTAGTGGTATTGAGCACTTTTTACCTGCTTATTGGCCAATTGTGTTTCTTCTTTTGAGAAGTGGATATGCATGTCTTTTGGCCATTTTACATTTGGGTTGTTTGGGTTTTCTTTTTGTTGTTGTTGTGGTTGTTGTTGTTGTTAGGTTTTAGGAGTTCTGTATATATTCTGGATATCAATCCCTTATCAGATATACAATTTGCAAATATTTTTTCCTATTCTATGGGTTACCTTTTTATGTTCTAGCTATTACACTGATAGTGTCTTTTGATGCACATTTAAAAAGAAATATTAGGGAGTATTGTGTTTTGACCAATAAATATTTTTCTAAAAGGGCTTCAGTTGTCCTCAGTGACTTGTCTGTAAAAACAAAGGAACAGTGTAGTCCTGTCTCCCTGCACATGTTTGAAATGTCTTCATAGAAAGTTTTGCGTTGAAAAACAAATAAGCACTGAACTCCTATCCTAGAGCACAGGTTTGCAAAGCCTGTGGGATTTAGGAATGTACCTTTTTTTTTTTTGAAATGGAGTTTCGCTCTTGTTGCCCAGGCTGGAGTGCAATGGCACGATCTCGGCTCACCGCAACCCTTGCCTTCCGGGTTCAAGCGATTCTCCTGCCTCAGCCTTCCCGAGTAGCTGGGATTACAGGCATGCACCACCATGCCTTGTCAATTTTGTATTTTTTAGTAGAGACAGGGTTTCTCCATGTTTGTCAAGCTGGACTCAAACTCCCAATCTCAGGTGATCCACCTGCCTTGGCCTCCCAAATTGCTGGAACTACAGGCGTGAGCCACCGCACCTGGCCAGGAATGTCCATTTTTATTATCGCTTCTAGTGATTCAGATGTAGGTAGTCCATGTCTTTGAGAGGTTAGCTAGTTGACTGTTGAGAGATGGAGTTCTGTAGTGACTAAACAGGACAAGGAAGAGGAAGGATATTTCAGGGGGAGGTTGCAGGATGGGTGGAGATGTGGCAAAATGTGAGTTTAGGTTTAGGCATATTAAGTTGGAAGTGCCTTTGGGACACCATCATCATATCTCCAGGCATCTTTGCACTTAATGCGACCTTACAATTAGTGAGCTGCAGCCCTGAGCACTTCACATGCCTAATCTCAATTAATCCTCACAACACCCCTACGATCTGGATACCATTAATATCCCTTTTAAGAGATGAAGAATCTGAAGCTCAACATTGTTAACCTAATTACCCAATAGGCTATTCAGCTAAGTAACTACATTGCAGAATTAGTAAGTATGGAAGTTAGGCTTACTTCCCCACTTGGAAATGCCACCTAAGCAGTTGGAAATGTGGGATTATGGTTCAGGGGAGAACTGAAAACTAAAGTTAGATATTACATATGTGCATACATGATAGAGTACATATCATATTAATTGATGATCTGAGAATTGATGAAATCACAGCATTATTTCTATCCTCAAAAGAAACTGGTTCTGGGATATTGGCATTCCCAAGGCAAAGGTGAACCAGAAGAGTATAAGGATCTTCACTGAAGTTCAGTTGCTCAGCAGAGCAAATTTTTTCAAAGATGCCATTTGAGTGGATTTTATTTGCTGTATTTTATCAGCCAAACAGAATCAAACACAAATGGTTCATTTCCAGCTGCTGAATTCGAAAGCGACCATAGACATCAGGGTTCAGTGAGCTGTTCTAAATGGGATAGCATCATCTCCAGAGAAAATCAGATCGACAATGACCTGGTTTCTGAGATCTACCCCCACGCTGCAAACAAAGCTCAAAAAAAATTGCTTCCACATCATAGAGTTAAGAAGTTTTTTCCTTAATAAAAACTCAAATAAACACAGACATCTTTTTTTTTTTTTTTTTTTTTTTTTTTTGGTACTTGGAATTATTTCCTGGTCAGCTCTATTAAAACGACTTTAAAGGATTTTCAAGGCCACCAATAAAACCTTTTTTAAAGTAGAAAAAATTGTTGGGGGGGAGTTAAATAAAGGGAGATCATAATTCTTTAAACTCAGAGATGGAAAAAAGGTAAAAAGACAGACTAAAAAGAAATATATCAAAATGTTATCAGAGATGCTGCTAGGTGATTGGGATGATGGACTTTACATTCTTTTACATTTAACAAATTTTCAGCAACACAGTATTACTTGCAATAGCTAGAAAAAAGTTTCTTCTGACTATAATTCTGTAGTTTTACCTGCATTTCATTCTTGTATTGTCGACACATGTATACAATTCATACAAGTTGAATCAGTGCATATGCAAATTTGTTTTGCTTTTCGCAATCAAAGTGGACAGTTCTGTTGTTTAGTTTCCACATTTAAGGACCAGGTGATAGTTTCATTGAGCTAGAGGAATATTAATTAATTTAGCTTTTACTGCTTTGGGTTTTCATCATGCCTTAACTAGCACTGAAAGGTACTACAAGAAATAGTTATTTTTGAAAAGGTTGCTGATATGGTTATTACAGGACAGCTTGTGGAGAACGTCGTCCTGTGGCATCCCTCACACTTCTGTACAATGAAGAGCATTGCTTTGTTCCGTTTGAGGCATGCTTTGATCTTGTGGACAACACAATTCTTGTAACAACTTACAGTTTTCTTTTTGCTTGGACTACCGCACAATTCAGAGCTTAATGCATGATTCTTTTTTCATAATTGTGGAGTCTGTGGCCTGAGTATCTGTTTACTGACTTTCCCTAAGGCCGAGCTACTATTCCACTTCTGAATTTACTTAACTCCAATTGCTTTATCCGTACGTGTAAACCTTATTCTATTACAGTGAATATGAGCTACCTGAATTGCTTTGGACACAAAGCAATTCTTTGTTTTTTTTTTTTTTTTTAATTGTTTGTTTTTATTTTATTTTATTGTTTGTTTATTTCTTTTTTCTTTCTTTCTTTTCCGTTTTTGTTTGAGACAGAGTCTTGCTCTGTTGCCCAGGCTGGAGTGCAGTGGTACTATCTCAGCTCAGTGCAATCTCCATCTCCCAGGTTTAAGTGATTCTCATGCCACAGCCTCCCAAGTAGTGGGATTACAGGGGTGCACCACTACACCCAGTTAATTTTTGTATTTTTAGGAGAGATGGGGTTTCACCATGTTGGCCAGGCTGATCTTAAACTCCTGGCCTCAGGTGATCCTCCCACCTTGGCCTCCCAAAGTGCTGGGATTGCAGGCATGAGTTACCGTGCCTGGCTCAAGTGAGGTATTTCTAACCAACAGGTACCATTTATTGGGAGCTTACCTAAGTGCCAGGTACTGTTTTAAATGCTTTGCCTCCATTATCTAACTTAAACAGCATGACAACCCTGTATGACGGTGACTATCATGATTTTCCTCCACCTTTGAGGAAACAGGCATTGAGAGATTAAGCAGCGTGTCTGGGATCAATCTTACCGCAGAGCCTATGTTTTGAGTCCCAATGTAAACAAAACAAAAAATATGACTGTTCTTATAATATTTCACAATTAAGGCCGTTTCTAATTGCCCACCATTATACAAAACCTAGTACCAATTTTGTTCATATTTTTACTTCAAAAGATCTCTTTTTTTTCTTTAAAATCTTTACTACTGTTTCAAAAGGGGTAATGTTTCTTCTTCCATTGAGATGAGGAAAATAAATTAATGCATGGAGCTAGAGGGTGGAGGAAGTGAATTTCTTCTATTCCAGCCAAGTCACAGGAAGCACATGGTCAGAAAATTCCTTCTGGGGAAGAACTGTGAAGAAGCAGGAACTCCCTGGTAGGTTCTATATCCTTAGGGATCACCTCTTGTTTGTTTTTGTTTGTCTGTTTGAGACAAGAGTTTCACCGGGGCTGGAGTGTAGTCACGAGTTCTCAGCTCACTGCAACCTCCGCCTGCCGGGTTCCAGTGATTCTTGTACCTCAGCATCCCAAATACTGGGACCACAGATGTGCGCCACCAGGCCTGCCTAATTTTTGCACTTTTAGTAGAGACAGGGTTTTGCCACGTTGTACCAGGCTGGTGTCAAACTCCTGACCTCAGGTGATCCGCCTGCCTCGGCCTCCCAAAGTGCTGGAATTACAGGTGTGAGCCACCACACACCTGGCCCACCTCTTGTTATTGCTTGCTGAACTCACATGGGAACTTCAAACATGTGATCTCATTTCCTCCTGATTCAACTCTGCCAGACAGTCATTTTCTCCATTTATAGAGGAGGACACTGAAGTTCAGGCAGAAGCCAGAGCTCATCTGAAGGTTAACATCTAGTAAGTAGTAGTGGCAGCATTCAGTTGAAGACCCAACATCTTTTCTGACCCGTGATGTTGTGCTAACCCTCTGCTTGTCCTGAGAAGGGAACAGCTTGGCAAGGGTTGTACCTATCTGTTACAAGGTCGTGGGGTTAGGAGCTGGGAAGTTGCTCTTGCCCATGAAGATCGCAGATTTGGAATAGCTCAGCTTCCTTTCACTCCACCGTAAAATTATAAACACATCTCCACTGACCCAGGTGCTAAAAAGGTCATGGTGTTAATGTATCAGCCCTGTGTGTTCTCTTGCTGCAGGGAGAAGTGAGTTTTCCTGGCACTGGGCTCACTCAGGCCACTGAAAGCCTGTAGCACAGGTTAGAAGACACTGTTTATACCCCATGGAAAGTGCCCGGGGCCAACCCCAGACAGCTGCGTCTCCCAAAGCAAGCTCTGCCTCCTTTCTCCTGTAGAGAAATGCAGGTGGAGGAGTGATAGGAACTCAGGTACTGCACCTTCAGGTGTCCCCAGTGAAGTAGTTTCCTAGAGTGGCTATAACAAATGACCACAAGCGTGGTGGGTTGCAACAACAGAATTTTATTATCTCAGTTCTGGGGGCCAGAAGTCCAGAATCAAGGTGTCAGCAGGACCTTGCTCCCTCTAAGTGAGGGTCATTCCTTGCCTCCTCCAGTTTCTGGTGCCTCCAGGTATCTCTTGGCTTGTGGCTGCATCACTCCAATCTCTGCCTCCATCAGCAGGTAACCTTCTTCCCTCGGTATGTCTCCTCTTCTAAGGACTCCAGCCGTTGGAGTTAGGACCCACCCTAAATCCAGGATGACTTTATCTCAAGATCGCTAAATAATTATATATGCAAAGACATGATTTTCAAGTAAGGGCATACTCTGACGTCCCAGGTGGACATGAATTTGGAGGTATACTCACCTAGGCTGTAGTGTGGTTTTCCCATCATCACCTCCTGATAGGTGTCTGACATCAGCACTGCCAGAGGAGGCTGTCCTCAGTTGTCTTGGGGACCAGGGGAAGAGGCGATGCTGTCCAGTACTTTATCTGGGTATGCTGTGAGGAGTGGTGTTGTATTCCACAGGGATGCACGGCAGAGAGGTATGCAAAGTGGATTCTTGCTTGTGAACTGTCACCATCATGTGGTAATTGTGCTGGCCGATTTCCCGTACCATCCCTATCCCCTGCCTCCTGGTCTCGGTTGTTTAGGTAGCCATCACTCCATACCAGGAGGTGTTTTTCTTTTTGAGACAGAGTCTGGCTCCTTCGCCCAGGGTGGAGTGCAACAGCACGATCTTGGCCCACTGCAACCTCCACCTCCCAGGATCAAGCAATTCTCCTGCCTCAGCCTCCAGAGTAGCTGAGATTACAGGTGTGCGCCACCATACCCAGCTAATTTTTGTATTTTTAATAGAGATGGGGTTTCACCATCTTGGCCAGACTGGTCTCAAATTCCCGACCTCAGGGGATCCACCCTCATCAGCCTCCCAAAGTGTTGGTATTACCAGCATGAGCCACCGCACCTGGCTCCAGGAGCTTTTATGAGTGCATTACCTGTAACTCTTCGTTTAATCTTCACAGCTTCTCCGTGAGGTTGGCATGCTCGGCATCTCCACTATATAGACAGGTTAAGTCTTGACGCAGGCACAGTGCTGGTAAGCTTCAGAGCTGGGATTTGAACTGGCTCTAGGAGTTATGCCCTTAACCATTTTGCTATATTGCTTCTCATTTAAAAATATATCCTCATTGTAAAAAAAAAAAAAAAAAATGAAAATACGGATAAGGAATCATTCCTTTGGCTTGGCATCTCAATGCCAAACTGTTGTCTGTTTGATGTACGTACCATTTCTCCCAGACTTTTATTACATGCATTTGTATGTGTTTTTGTTTTTGTGTGACGGAGTCTTGCTCTGTTGCCCAGGCTGGAGTGCAGTGGTGCGATCTTGGCTCACTGCAACCTCCGCCTTCCAGGTTCAAGTGATTCTCCTGCCTCAGCCTCCTGAGTAGCTGGGACTACAGGGGTGCGCCATGATGCCCAGCTGATTTTTGTATTTTTAATAGAGATGGGGTTTCACCATGTTGCCCAGGCTGATCTCAAACTCCTGACCTTTAGTAGTCCACCCACTTCGGCCTCCCAAAGTGCTGGGATTACAGGGATGAGCCACCGTGCCCAGTCTGCATTTGTATATATTAATATGTCTGCACATAAAAATACAATTTTATTCTGTGGAATGCTATCAAACTCTATGCAGTATGTCACAGTTTGGTTTTCAGTGAACGATGTATTTTGGAGAGCTTTCCATTTTTTGCCTTCATTCTCTTTGACTGCTGGAAAGAATTCTATGATATGCATGCATCAGAGGTTTTTTAAAGCATTTTCTTCTTACTAGATTTTTTTGGGGGGATGGGATGAGGTCTATCAGTCATATGACTGTGTTAAGGATCATTGGGGATTCCTCTGTGTACCTCTACAAGTGGTTTTCTAGGAATGAAACCAGGACATAGAATTTCTTGGTGTAAGTATTTATATTTTCTGGAAGCCTTCAAACTTATATAGTCAATTTATTTGATTTGCTTATTTTTATATTTTCTGAGTGGATTTTGGAGTAAGAAATGCCTACTTTAACGTTCTGTCTCTAATACCAGCTGTGTGACCTTTGGCGAATTAAATAACTTCCCTGAACCTGATTCCCACATGTGTACAATCCCATTTCCTGGAATTCCTCTGAGAAATAACTAAGTTGACTTATGGAAAGTACTCTGCACTCTATATGGAAAGTACTCTGCACTCTATCTAACACATAATAGCATTTTCACAAATCTCGATGTTTTCCATAATCTCTCTTTCACTCTCATGTTTTCCGGCCCCTGAGAGTCCCTGTCTTTCAGTCCTCCTGTGTGACAAGTTCTGCGGTGTCATCACTACTAACAGAATGTTGGAGTGCTTAAAGGCTAAGCATCCTGGATTTGAATTCTCACTCCAGTAACATCCAGTGTTGGGACCTTGGACAAATTAATTAACATCTTAAACTCCAGTTTTCCGCTCTTATAAAATTATACTAATTGTGCTGCCTTCACTTAGAAGCGCATTGCAAAGATTAAATGAGATATTCAGGCAAAGAGTCCAGCACATAGTAAATGTTCAAGAAAAGTCTGAACAAAGAAAACCTTTTTGAGCCATTGTTCTAGTATTATAAAAATGCTATGCTTCATGAAATCGGCAGCAGAGTGATTAGCTCTGATCCCAACCCTTGAAAAGTCCACTCTAAGAAGCTCCATAAAGAGTAACATTCCAGAAAGAACCAATACTGTGCCAATGTCAGAGCGTGAGTTGTGAAGAAAATACAGTATTGCATAGTGCTTTGCAATTCACCAAATTTATGACTGTGACTTCATTCAACCAGTGCACCAACATAGGAGACAGATTATGTTTTCCTTCCTGTCAGTTGGGGAAATCAAGGCTTACAGAAATATTTAGATTTGCCCAACTTTCCACAAAGTGTGCAGAGCCAGTTCTCTGACCCTGCGTCCCAGCTGAGGCTTTGCACTGGAGGGGCCCGGCAATGGTGTCCTGAAGGTGCACTGCTTTGGTGAGTGACAGGCCGGTCTGGAAACACTGAGCAGAGATCTCTGGGCCTCAGTGTCCTCATCTGAAAAATGAAGAGACTGGATTACATACTCTGTGAACTCCTTGGGCATAGTCAGTTTGGGTCCAACATTAAATTTAACAGAAACAAAGTACTTACAGCTAGATGGATTTGCTCAACCATTACGGTCCTTCCCTCTCTTTGAAATTAGCAGTCAATAGACAAAGTGGGTACATTCCATCTCCTGGGTATTCTTTCTGTCTCTCTGTCTGTCTCTCTCTATCCCCACCCTCCCTCTTTCTTTCTCCCCCTCTCCCTGTCTCTCCCTCTCTCTCTCTCTATTAGCCCATTTTCACACTGCTGATAAAGACATACCCGAGACTGGGTAATTTATAAGGAAAAAGAGGTTTAATGGACTCACAGTCCCATGTGGCTAGGGAGGCCTCACAATCATGGTGGAAGGTGAAAGGCACGTCTTACATGGTGGCAGGCAAGAGAGAATGAGAACCAAGTAAGGGGGGAAAACTCTTCTAAAACAATCATATCTCATGCGACTTATTCTCTCCCATGCGAACCGTATGGGGGAAACTGCCCCCATGATTCACTTATCACCCACCAGGTCCCTCCCACAACAGGTGGGAATTAGGAAAGCTACAATTCAAGACGAGATTTGGGTGGGGACACAGCCAAACTGTATCACTGTCCTTCTCACTTCCTCCTCATCACCTTCTTCTATCCTCTTTCTCTTTGTTTCTTTCCCTCCTTTTTTCTCTTAGTTTCTTGCAACTAATATATCTCACTTTTTATTCTCTCCCTGTCTGTACCTCACTACTATCTCTTTCTCCTTCTCTGCTTCTCTTTCTCACTTTCTCTTTCTTGTCTTTTCTTCTTTCTCTCTTTCTGTCTCTGTCTTCCTGTTTTGCTTGGTACCTCCTTCCATCTGGATCTCTTCCTCCTGCCTAGTTCTCTTCCTCTCTTCTATCCTCTCCTCTCCTCTCTGCTTCTTACCACCTCTGTCTTATAAAATCCCTCAGGATTTATTCTCAGCTAAAAAAATAAATATTAACCATCCATCTTTTTTGCCCAATTCACAGTGAATATTATTGGTAGAAGTAACCCACACAAAGTAAACTGACTAGAGCTGAAAGCACATAGGGTGAAATTTGGTATTGACTAAAAATCCATAGATGACTCAAATCTTCTTAGCTAATTTTGGTTCTCTGTATAATTTTGACCCAGGAGAATTGGACTTAGTGGAAATAATAACCACAAAAGCAAACTCAACATGGCAGAAGTTATAAATTAGTAACATTTGTGGTGGTCCAAATGCTGATTGATGAAGCAAATATTTATAAAATTTAAACACAAAAGAATTGACCCCAGTAAAAATGTTTCCAAAAAAATTGGGAACGATTTAACTATGCTCTGCAAGACATCGATCAAGGAATTCAATTAGCTTGATGGAGTTTGCTTTGAAAAATGCTTCCTTTGTGAAAATTCATCAATGTTGGTATAACTCTGACTTTAGAGTTTGTATTCACAAACCCAGAATCAAAATGTGATTCTAGGCCATTTTCCCAAAGCCAGTTTTAGACCATCCTGTGCTGATGGCAGATAGTCTCTGTATAGGTTGAGTGTCTCTTGCCCAAGTAAACAATTTCAAAGGTTGTCATGCCCCAGTGGTACCATTTCTGGGGATCATGAATGCCCTTCCTCGATGGGTACCTGGTGGTGTTCCACACCTCCACTGCTTCTCTGCATAGTGATACCACCACTGCCAGACAATCTCCTAAATCCCACCAGCATCTGCAATTACAAACAAAACACCTTCACTTCCATTTTAATCCATCCAACAGCCAGCCCTGTAATAAGGTATTTCCCATCTTGCCGATGAGAAAACTGAAGCTCAGGGAGGTCCCATGACTGGGCTTCACTCATGGAGCTGGTGAAAGTAAATCTGAATTGTGTTCCCTGTTCCACAGTTGCCCAAACATGCCAACTGACCTCACGTGTTAATGTGTTTCTCTTCCTGGCAAGTGTTTGGTTTGACCTGAAAAAAATACATTCAGTTATCATCAAAGAGATGTTTTAATTTTCAGTAACATAAACACACACACACACACACACGCACACGCTGGTTTCATTAATTCATCAAGACAAGCAGTGTCTTGTTAAAGGCTTCTTGAATGTTAATGAATGAATAATTAACTTTAACTATATAATTAGCCTTTAAATGTGCTGAGACCCCCAGAGAACATCTGCAAACATGCATAAGAAGATGATGAGCTAAAACCGGAAACTTTTGATTAGGAAATGTCAAGTCGCTTGACAATACAAATTCCTATCCCTAACGTGTCCATGCTTCGACTGTGGAGTATGGTCCTCCCCGGTGTAGGGACAATTAGATTTGCCAACAAACAGTCTTGGGGCTAGGATTGGACTTTCAAGGCCATTGTGCAGGTATAAGAGAGACCCACTGACTAAAGGAATGGGGTCAGATCTACACACTTGTGAAAGCTGTAGCAGCTCTTGAGAGCTGTCAATAAGTCTGGCAGGAAACCACTAGGTTAAAGTAGCATGGGGCACAGGTGACATCCCTCCTTACCTTGCTTCTTTGCTAATTTACAGAGAGGAGGTCTTATTTCCCCCTCTCATTCTGAATTACTGTCATTTCTAATCATCTGTGCTCCTTGAGGAATTGCCGGTGATGGAGAAGGTAATGGCACCCGCACAGCCACTAAGACGCCTGGCAGGGGGTGAGCCTGTCATGCAGCCAGCATAGCGTGGAATTCATTTGGGCTCCAGCACTGCTCTAGCCCTCATGATGGAAAGCCAAGGTGTCTTTGGTCTGTCACAGACATTGGAGAAGTGTGATCACTCCTCTCCAACATCTTCTATAGGGAATGGAGGCAGAAAGGTGCCATAGACCCCAGTGTGTCAGATGGGATCTCTGTCCTCATCATGGGCAACATCCCACAGTTCTCAGACCTGACCTCTGAACTTCCTCCTACCCAGTGGGAGAAACACAACCCTGGTACCTGGTAGGAACTGAGAATGTGGCACAAAGACAATTTCCTCTTGAAAAAAGGAAGAGAACATGCACCAAGCAGAGAAGAGTAACTGGGTTCCCTTAGCTGTGTGTTCTTAATTGGGCTTTCAGTTGGCTGCTCTTGGTTCTAAGGAACCAGCCCCTCAGTGGTGTTCCAAGCCAGTGCTGCCAATACCAGGTTGCAGCCTAACAAGTCACTCTGCATCCAGCAGTAGCAGCTCAACCCCTCTAAATGCTGTTGGTTCACATTGGACCAATATTATGACACTGTCTACTATGGAAACTAAGCACTTGAAATATGGCGGGCTTCCGTTTCAGGTGGGCTTTTTTCTCTTTCTTACCCTCCATCTTCATCAAGAAGCTATGGCCACCCACACCTAAATGTCTTCCGATGGACTGCAGTAGACTATGTTAGGGTCAAGAGTTTTCTATGAAGGTAACTCCAGCCCCTTAGATGACTGTGCGGCTGTTGGGAACGAGATAGATGAAGTGGAACAACCCACCACAACTATTGAAACTCTGGCTGCTCTGGCCCCATCCTTGCCTCTTCTTTCAAAACATTTGGCTTATTTATAGCTGAAATCCCCAATCTGAATTTCCTAAGTAATACAGTTGCCTCCACTTACTCCACAAGTCTTATGGATAACATGGCTTGGTCACAGTGGTTATGTCAGTTGCCTTTGGTGTCAGACTGCATAGGTTCCAATGCCACTTTTGACACATAGGGGCTGGGTGGTGGTGCTGAGTCACTTTAATGCTCAGTGCCTCAGTTTCTCCATCTGACAATAGGGAAAGCAGTAGTATGCCCATCCCTGCACAAGGAGAAGGACCAAATAAAAAAAAATGCATATAAAGTATGCAGAACTGGATTTCTCCTATAGGATCCATAAAATTGGTGAGCCCCTTTGCCATAAAATCTGAATTTGATCGAATGCATTTATGTGTTTTGAGCATGTTATGTTCTGAGCATCGCACACATACTTTACTTATTATCACTTTATGCCCAATACCCCTTTAAGGACAAATAATGTTGGCTCTATTTTTCTTTCCTTTTTTTTTCTTTTTTTGTTTTTTTTTTGAGATGGAGTTTTGCTCTTGTTGCCCAGGCTGGAGTGCAATGGCATTATCTCGGCTCACTGGAACCTCTGCCTCCCAGGTTCAAGTGATTCTCCTGCCTCAGCCTCCCGAGTAGCTGGGATTACAGGCATGTGCCACCTCACCCAGCTATTTTTTTGTATTTTTACTAGAGACGGGGTTTCTCCATGTTGGTCAGGCTGGTCTCAAACTCCCAACCTCAGGTGGTCTGCCCACCTCGGCCTCCCAAAGTGCTGGGACTACAGGTGTGAGCCACCGTGCCCAGCAAGTTGGGTCCATTTTTCATAGAGAAAACTGAGCCTCAGAAATACAGGTGCCCAAAGTCCCTGATGACAAATCTCAGAGATTTAGGGGATTTTTTTTTTTTTTTCTCAAAACAGGAACAACTATTTTTTCCGATAGAAAACAGATCAAAAGTAGACTTTTGGGGTCAGAGCAAGAAGGGAGACCCAGAGTCCTGCTCCCTAAGCCTTCCCCTTGCTTGCCACGGAACATCTAGGGCTGTGCCGTCCACTGCAGTAGTCCATAGGCACGTGGGCTCCCCTACATTAAAATCTAAATTAATGAAATTAAATGAAATGTACAACTCAATTGCACTAACCATATTTCAAGTGCTCAATATTCATAGTAGACCGTGTCAGAGCATTTCCAGCATTGCAGAAAGTTCTATTGGACAGTGTTGTCCTAGAGGGTTTTATAATATAAAGTCTGGACATACCACCATGGAGCCTCAGGCTGCCTTAGCCTCTCCAAAACTTTTCTGCTCATAGACAGAATGGGAAAATAATAGCAATAATAATAATCATATCTTGCTACTGGATAGTTGTGAGGCCTCAGTGGGATGATGTCTGTAAAATGCTAAGTATTTTATAAAACACCTTGCAGACAATGGCCATCTCTTTTTTTCAAAGCGATTATTAGTGATTCCATTGGCTATTATTTTAATTCATAGTTTGTTCCTGCATCAGTTTGCTCAGGATAATGGTCTGCAGCTCCATTCATGTCTCTGCAAAGGACGTGATCTTGTTCTTTTTATGGCTGCATAGTATTCAATGGTGTATATGTACCACATTTTCTTTATCCAGTCTATCACTGGTGGGCATTTAGGTTGATGCTGTGTCTTTGCTATTGTGAATAGTGCTGCAGTGAACATATGTGTGCATGTGTCTTTATAATAGAATGATTTACATTCCTTTGGGTATGTACCCAGTATAGGTCTTTGAGGAATCACCATGCTGCTTTCCACAATGGTTTCACTCATCTACACTCCCATCAACAGTGTATAATCGTTTCTCTTTCTTCATAACCTTGCTAGCATCTGTTATTTTTTGACTTTTTCATAATAGCCCATTCTGACTGGTGTGAGATGGTGTCTCAGACAATGACCATCTCCCTTAAAGGGGACTGTGTATGCCCCAGAATGTTTTTAAACATGCAGCTATCTGTAGCCATTGTGTGTAGGTCCCAGCTTTCTAGAGTCTAGAAACCAGTTCGTGTGGCCCTACGGTTTCCTTTCTGTGTTGTCATTACTTTGGTTCTGACATGGCCCTAAGATGACAGTCAGGCCGTGGAGGGCCGGCCCATTTGTGCCCCTCTATGGCCAGACCCCTCTGAGAGCATGACCACCAGCCCACCCCAGTCATGCCAATGTGTAATTGCATTGGTCAGAGTCAACCACATCTTTTGCAGCTGTCCTGCCTCTGACTTTTCAGCATTGTGCTTTTACAAACTTCGTTCCCAAAGAAAACTTTCTTTATTCCTTGTACTCATATGTCTGTTTATTGCTCAGCTCAAAAAGACCTGTCATGAAATATGGTACTGATTTGCAGATGTCTATGCCTGTCCATAAAATACCAACTTAAACTGCTTCTGGACAACTCTCATGTGGTTGCTAGGTACATGTTTAGATTTCCAACCCAGCAGCGCCTCAGTGCACAATGGCTTAGCAGGATGGGAGAAGGTTTCACTCCATGAATTCCAACAGAGGGCCTTAATGTTTGAATGTGCCTGTGTGTACATGTGTGTGTTTATGTTTACTTTTTGAGGAATGGAGAGATGAGTGTTGGGTGGGACTTAGAAAGTATAAATAAAACCAAGGTTCTGTATCTCCATGGCAACTTTGATATGGGAAGTATTGACGTTGCAACTATCTCAGCTTTTTCAAGAGACCAACACCTTCCATGGCCCTAAGTCTTCAGGATACATGTGTTATCTAGAGTTTCAATTTCCCTATGGATAGCCACAGAAGATGACTATTGGCTCACAGAATCTTAGAATGCCACAGGTGAACAAGTGTCTCAGCAAGACCACAATGACCACCTCCTCTCACAGAGGAGAAGCCAGAAATCCAAAAGGAGAAAGTGACTTTCCTTAGGTTGCACCATCATCCTAGCCTAGACTAGAACTCAGGTCACTTTTACCTACTACTCCAGTGTTCTTGTTACACACCTTACTCCCACGATACACGAGTTACTTTTGACCTTGTGTAACTCTCCATCCCATATTTCTATAGGTCTCACTATTGGTGGCTGTTCCTCTTGACTTGCTGTCATCAAGACAAGCTCTAGGTTGCTCTAGGTTACAAATGACAGTTCTAGGTTACCATCACTGTTGCCAATCAGTGCCCAGTTCTCTTCTGCTACTGCTTGATCTGATTCCCTTTAAATACTCTCAGAGCTTAATACCAAGTCTCTGATTCCCCCACTTTGAGATCAAAGCTTCAGAGTGTTTCTATGGATGAGACAAGTCCTACAGTTTTGCGCCACCTCAAACCATTATAGAAACAAAAAAAGTAAAATGAAGAACATGGCTGTAAACCTGCCAAATAGTTTTGTTCCCATAGGGAGTCCTTCGGCAGCTGTCTCCGAAAAGATGCAGTATTTCACATCCTCTCTTTGCCATTTTCATTTTTATTTTTTTGCTTCACTGTTTTATGTTTTCTTGTTAAAGAAAGAAAGGCAATAAGGTTGAGAAAGTGTCATGAAATTGAGTCATCTCCAATTTAGTTTTCTTACCCATTTTAGAGTTGAGACATTCATCCCTGCATTCCACAGTGATCATTTCAGCCTCGTTAAATAACTTTAACATTTGGAAACAATATCCAGGACCACTGATAGGGATCTAACCATAATTAGGGCCTGTAATCCCAGCACTTTGGGAAGCCAAGGTGGGTGGATCACTTGAGGCCAGGAGTTCAAGGCCGGCCTGACCAACATTGTGAAACCCTGTCTCTACTAAAACGATAAAAATTAGCTGGGAGTGGTAGCGGGCTCCTGTAATCCCAGTTATTTGGGAGGCTGAGGCACGAGAATCTCTTGAATCCGGGAGGTGGAGGTTGCAGTGAGCTGAGATCGTACCATTGCACTCCAGCCTGGGCAACGGAGTGAGACTCCATCTGAGTAATAATAATAATAATAATAATGTTTAGGCACAATTGTGCCCTTGGAGAGATTACCTGATGCTTTGTTTCTGGGGCATGCATAGGATTTCTAAGGAAATGATAACATTCCACATTTTGAACTGCATGGTGATTTCGAGGATATATACATATGTAAAAATTCATCAAGCATTTTATTGCACATACATTATACCTCAATAAGTATATCAAAAAATTTAAAAGTGCTATGTTTATTGACGTGGAAATATATTCACTATGGCATGAGAGAAGAAAGCAATTTGTGAAATAGTTTGTGTGGCATAATAACATTTTCAGGATTAAAACCAGGGTTGGCAAACTACAGCCCATAGACCCATCTGTTTTCCTAAATAACATTTTATTGGAACAGAGCAAAGTTCGTTTGTTTACGCATTCTCTATGGCTGCTTTGGCGCTATGTCTTGGTTTCCAGGGGCAGCCATAACAAAGGAATGCAACCTGAGTGGCTTAAACAACAGAAATGACTGTCTCGCAGCTCTGGAGGCTAGATGTCCAAGATCAGGGCATGTGCAGGACCACGCTTCCACTGAGGCTCCAGGGAGGGATTTGTTCCAGGCCTCTCTCCTGGCTTCTGGTAGTTCTTGGCTTGCAGCAGCATAACTCCAGTCTTCATATGGTGTTCTCCCTGTATGCATGTCTGTGTTCAGATTTCTCCTTTTTATAAGGATGCCAGCCACAGTGGATTAGGGGTTCATCCTACTTCTGTATGAATGTTAGGGGTGGACACAGTGCAGCCCATAACACCCCAGAACAGCAGAGTTTAATAGCTGCAACAGAGACTGTATGGCTTACAGAGCCTCAACTATTTATTATCTTGTCTTTACAGAAAAAAGTTTGCCAATCTCTGTGTATGCGTGTTTGTGCATACTCATTAAAAATTTGGAAGGCTGTTCACTAACAACAAAGGTTGCATTTGAGTTATAGAATTATAGGTAGTTTTAATTTTAATGATTTTTAATACTTTTCTATATTATTTGGATTTTTAAACATTCTGCAATAATTTCTGTATGATAAATAAGCAGCACACGTATTTCTCTTGGGAGGAAAAAATATTATTCCTATTTAGTTCCTTTCCCCTTCACACTACCACCAAATTCTTCTGCCACTTAGTGGTTTATTTTGTTCTGATGCAAACCTTTCTAAATAGGCCAGTGTTCTCCACTGTTGGGAGTGTTCAGGACAAACACTTAGCAAACCAGCAAACTCGACTGTTTACTCACTTGGGTATATGGATCCTTCATGTCTTTATTTAGCTGCCTCTTGTAAGTTGGAGAGAAAAGGTTCTGGCTTTTATCTCCTCATTAAAAATAGATCCTTTTATGACGAGGGGATGAAGAGGCCATGAGTCATCATCACCAGCATGAAAGAAAGTGTGTGATGCTTTCAGGATCAGGCCTCAGGAGCCAGACCCCGAGGTGGTACCTGGCCATCCCTCTGACCCCCTGGTTTCTTGTCATTTCAGGAAGTTGGATGCTTTCATCTACGATGCCGCGGTCTTGAATTACAAGGCCGGGAGGGATGAAGGCTGCAAGCTGGTGACCATCGGGAGTGGGTACATCTTTGCCACCACTGGTTATGGAATTGCCCTTCAGAAAGGCTCTCCTTGGAAGAGGCAGATCGACCTGGCCTTGCTTCAGTTTGTGGGTGATGGTAAGACCCCAGGTGACCCCTTTCTTTAGGGGGACTTGAGACCCTCACACTCGCTCTGTTTGTTCCTGGGCTTCCCAGTAGATCTTTGCATGATGAGTTTGCTCCCTAAAAATATTTACTGAGTTCCTGTCACATGAAACCGTGGTTCTTTAGATTGCTTATAATGGAAAGCAATTCTAGATAACTAAATTTAACAAACAAAAGTATTCTAAGGATACAGTCTCTCTCGGGGGATTTAGGAAAGAGTTAAATAGGTTTAGAAAAAGGCAGGCGACAGGGCAGTCCTGGCGCCTTAAGTGGGAATTCATAGGCTTTATCTCTAGGGCAGTGGTTCTCAGAGGGTAAAGGGCAATTTTGTCCCCTAGGTGACATGTGGCAGTGCCTGGAGACACATTCAGTGATCACGGCTGGGAATCTGCTTGCTGATCTCATGGGTAGAGGCCAGGGCTAGAAGATGCAGGGAAACACCTTACAGGGTTCAGGACAGCCCCCTACATCAAAAAACACAGAATTATCCAACCGCACATGTTGGTAGGCTGTGGTTGAGAGACCCTGCTGTACAAAATTACATAACTAGACTGTAATCAGTCCCAATTTCATTCCAGAGAAAGGATTCCTGATGCATTTTGTGGTCAAAGACTCTTTCCTAGACTCACCAGGCATGACTCAGGGTGGGGTCAGGTTGTACCAACATGGCAACTCATCTTCTTATCCCATGGAGGAATGAAGGAAATTCCATCTCTGTTACAGCCTAATGAGACTGTGGCATTTATAGAACTATACAGCCACTTGGGCCAGCTGTGTCACCAGAAGCATTTCCTCCTGTCTGCCCTTTCTACTTCATCGCTGGTAATCTCACTATAGCCCAGAGTTTCCTGGCATGGCCTCTAGAGACTGGCCATGGCTTGGAATGGCAGGTTGGTTTCCTTTTCATTAATAACACTGAGGAAATGGAAAAAGCAAAGTCAGCTCAGATAGCAGGTTAACACCAAAAATGAGCTCAGTATGAGGGGGATAGAAAGGCTCAGGCCAGAGGGCAGAAGCCCCATTCTAATAGGTGGAGGCTGTATTCAGAGATGGTTACTGAATGTGCTATGCTGGGCTAGAGGTGGGAGAGAAAAATCTAGTTACCACTACGGTGAAATGCAATATCAAAATAGGCAGAGGTTAGCTAGTGCGTAGGGTTGGTGTGAATTTCAATGAAGTGCACAATTACTTCTGGCTTCTTATCTGCTTTCTATTCACAGAATTAAATCCTAGATTCTCACAGTGCCATCAAGCATGCGAAAGGTGTTTTATATTTAACTCCCAAATAAGAACATCTGAGTCTTTGAATTCCCCTTAGGGCATTTGTACCTTCCTCAGATCACTGGCCATGTTCTCTGTTGTGTAATAATGATTTGTGGCTGTGTTGGTCAGCTTTTTGCTGTGAGATCTTAGAGGCGTACAACAATAAGCATTTATTTTCCTCATGGTAGCGCAGGTTGAGTGGAAAAGCTCTGCCTGGGGTGGGGATAGTGCCTCTGCTTCCTGCCACAAGCCCTGAATCAGCGGTGTGGTCTCTGCTCCACACGTGTTTATGCTGTGTCTCAGGCTGAAAGGGTAGCAGCTACCTGGGGAAACTCTTTTCCTGGCTATGGCAGAAGCACAGAAAGGAATGCCTCGCTGCACATGCACATTTCAAGCCGCTGCTTGGTCATGTTCATGTCTGCTAATATCCTTCTGTCCGAAGCAAGTCAGGTGTCCACGTTCCTGGTCAAGGGATTGCGGGTATACTCTTACCTTTCATGTGACAGATTTTGAAGTTTTATGGCAAAAGTGTGGACACTGAGAGTACACTGAAGAATTGGGGGCCAAATGTTTTGCCTGTCATGGGGGTGGATAAACACCCTTACAGGGGGTGAACTACTCAGCAAACAGGAGTCTTGTTTCTAGCATTAAAACAAAACACTGAACATCACAGGTAATTGGTCAATAAAGGGTTGAATGAATAAATACGTGTATAGATGAACGGTTGATATTAAGATGTATTTCATTTGGCAGGAAACTTTTAAATGTGATAGGTATCTGTCAAATAAGTGAGTTCTAACTCTAGCCCCACCCACCATTGGTATCACTCTCGAACCATCTATTATAAAACAGCTAACATATTTAGGGACTTGGATATGTCAGTCATCATACTGGATGCATTACATATGTTCCTCAATGTAATCTTCGTAACCTTATGAGGTTAAATGTTGCTTATTCCCACTTCACAGAGGAGGAAATTCAATCTCAGAGGGCAAATCCCCTAGCTAGTAAGGGGCAAAGCTTCTACTTCAGGGACCTTACTCTGGAAGGGGACCAATTAGGGAAGACTGTTGTTACATTTAATTCTCTAAGATATCTATCAAAGATGACTAATTCAACTCTTGAGATGTGTAAATCCTTTAGGAAGCAGTAATTTAGTGCACATCTGAACTAAATCTGTTGCATTTACAAATACTTCTGTGAAAGAAGTGATCTTTTTTAGCCTCAGTTTATTCATCTGTGAAAGGGTAGAGAAATATTTACCTAATAAGGTTGGTGTGAAGATGAAATGAGAGAATACATGTCAAGTGCATAGCTTAGCATAGACCCTGTAACATACAAGTGGTTCAATAAATGTTAGCCATCACCATCGTTGTTACAGAAAAGGGGTGCTGAGGCAGACCTCAAGAGAGGGTTCTTGGATCTCATGCAAGAAAGAATTCAGGGCGAGTCCATGGAGTAAAGTCAAAGCAAGTTTATTAAGAAAATGAAGGAATAAAAGAATGGCTACTCCATAGACAGAGCAGACCCAAGGGCTGCTGGTTGCCCATTTTTATGGTTATTTTTGATGACATGCTAAACAAGGGGTGGATTATTCATGCGTCCCTTTTTTAGACCATATAGGGTAGCTTCCTGATGTTGCCATGGCATTTGTAAACTGTCATGGCGCTAGTGGGAGTGTAGCAGTGGGGATGACCAGAGATCCCTCTCGTGGCCAGCTTGGTTTTGGTGGGTTTTGGTTGGCTTCTTTACTGCAACCTGTTTTATCAGCAAGGTCTTTATGATCTATATCTTGTGCCCACCTTCTATCTCATCTTGTGACTTGGAATGCCTTAAGCCATTTGGGAATGCAGCCCAGTAGGTCTCAGCCTCATTTTACCCAGCTCCTATTTAAGATAGAGTTGTTCTGGTTCACACGCCTCTGATATCATTATTATCATTATCATCATCATCACCACCATCACCATAATCATCACCATCAGTCATTATCATCATCATCATCATCATCATCATGACCAATGCCATCATCCTCATTACCACCATCATCACCACCATCATCATGGCCGTCACCGCCACCCTCCTCCTCCTCTTCATCCTTCTCCTTCTCATCATCACCATAGTTACCTGTGCACAACTCTAGTATCAAACAACTTCTTTAGTGTTGCACTGGCAATAATATAGTCAAGTTAGTAACATAGAAACAACGTTTGTGGTGCTAAACAGAAAAGGTCTTCTTTGCATCAAATAAAAAATAAACAATAAAAGCATCCAGATGGGCCAGGGGTTTGTTCATGTACTTACAGAACATCTAGGTTCTCATAGATATTTTCTGTTCTGGCTCATTGCCTTCCTGGTCAGACTGTTGGGTTTGGCAAGTGTGTCTTTTCAGCTTCATCTCTTGAGGCCATCTGGAGGCAAAGACTTGGGAGAGGAAATGCCATTGCTCCAGTGGGTGTCTCTAGATGATCTTCCCGGAAAGCCATGACCAATTCTGAATGTCTCTCTAGGAGTAAATACATGAATTAACACAGCTGCATAAATATTTCACTTATCGTATACAGCTTCAGCAGGATTAATTATGCTCTAAAATTAGACGTGTAAAGAGCACAGTGCTGAGCAGTACCTAATTATTCATCTAGAATGGAGTGTTTATCTCTTGTTATACAGTAGCTTCAGTGGACGATTATGAGTCTAATGAGTGTCAAAAGTATAAAAAATTTTCCTAATGAGCTGTGTAAATATAACCTTTGAATGGAGTGTTTGGTTATTGAGGGAACCTCTTACGTGAAGCCTGCCATGCATTTCCCTAGGAAAAAGACTGCTTATCTGCCTGGAAGCATACACAAGATCCTAGCAAGATGTGGCCTTCCTTTTCCCATCTAATTGTCTGTGGTCTTTCTAAAATGATAGAGTGCACCATGGCATCTTTGACTCTCAGTCCTGGAGTAGCAGTGCTCATTGGCATTTTTCGGCATTGATCAGCATCAATACCCAACAATTACTGAGAAACAGATGCCTTCGTAGGCACTGATGTTCCAAGAAGGGGTTGTCATGGTCTTTTTCTTCTTACCCTCAATGAACTTACAGTCCAGTAGGTTGACAAATGTATAAATGCAAAAAATCTAATCCTAAAATTGAAACGTGTCTAGTAATTCACATATATAAATTTATATCACATGTGTATATATGCACATATGTAGACATAAATACATATATACATACATGTGTTATATATGTGGTATATATTCCTATGTATGTATATGTATATACATATATATTCTTCTTAGGTGTGTTGGTTAGCTAAGAGAGTGGTCAAGGAGAAATACGAGACATAACTAGTATCTTTAAATATAAGAATAAAGGACAGAATGATTCATAAAGAAAACAAGTGTGGCAAGATTTAGACAAAGAATAGAATGGGCTAGGGTTCATAGAAGCCTCCGCCATTTATTCATCCAGCACCCAGCAACTCTTTATTGAGTACCTCGATTCTGCTTGATCCCTAAAAGATGACCCTTGAGTAAGAACCTGAAGACTGGGTGAGCCTTGGACTTAAAGAATGGCATTTCTGGCTTTGAAGTAAAGGTGAACAGGGGATCCCATAGGTCCCATCTATCTCATGCATTTTGTGATTTTCAAAAAAATGATTCTGGGATTTGAAGAAGCGGAAGAAAGCCCATAAAGGTCAAGCCCTTCTGATATCTAGGGACCAGAAAAAAAGATAGAAGAAGAAGAATGCCTAATTTTATTGTTCACACACAAATGGTGCTGAGAAAAAGGAAGGAAAAAAATTGTTTTGGGGCCTCTCATCTGTGGTTCAGCACTATGCCAAGCACATCACATATAATATCCTAGTAAGCCTTTATATAACATTCTGGTGTAACTCTTAGTATCTCCATTGCACAAAGCAGGACAATGAGGCTCCAGTGGGTCAAGTGAACTGCAGCAGAGCTTCTTTAGCTTTACCATGAGCAAGAATCACCTGGGGATCTTCCTACAAGACTCTGTTTCAGTGGGTCTAGGGTGGAGCCTGAGACCCAGCATTTCTAACAAGCTCCCAGGTGATGCTAATGCTAGCAGCCAATGGACAACACCCTGTTCAGACTTTTGTAGAGGTAACAGTTGGCTCTAGTTCATCTGAGTCCAATTGTGATCATTTTTCCACTAAACCAAGCTGCAAGGAGAAACCTGGGTTGCAGGCAGCCGGGTCAGCTTAGCTATAAGTAATACTTTTTAGCATTGAGAAGCATTTAATCTTCTTTGTATTTCGCTCAGTTTTAATGGTTGTGGATTTATTTTTAAACTCCAGTATACATTACTCGTCCCTGACATCTAGTCTGAGTTCATATAACACATAAAATTAAATGTATATATTATATATTTTTAAAATTATGTATATGGTATATTCAATTGCACCTATATCATATTTAGGTGTATATAATAGATTATATATATAGTATATGTGAAATATTTGAAAGATATGGCACATATATCTCTTGCATTGATACTATATTAGGCTAGGTGCAGTGGCTCGTGCCTATAATCTTAACTACTTAGGAGCCTGAGGTGGGAGGATTGCTTGAATCCAGGGGTTCAAGATCAGCCCAGGCAACATAGCAAAAACCCATCTCTACAAAAAAATTTTAAAAATTAGCTGAGCATGGTGGTACATGCTTGTAGGCCCACCTACTCAGGAGACTGAGGCAGGAGGATTGCTTGAGCTCAGGAGTTTGAGGCTGCAGTAAGCCATGATCATGCCACTGCACTCCAGCCTGGGTGACAGAGTGAGACCTTGTCTCCAAAAATAATTACACGAATAGAGTGACCAATTCAACCAATTTTGCCCGGACTCTCCAAGTTTTAAAACTAGTGAGTGACCCTAGTTATATCATATTTGGACATATAATCATATGTTAAATATTTGAAAGATACAGATACACACACACACACACACACACACACACACACAATTTTAGTTCATCAGGTTCTCTCTGTTCCTTTTGTACTGTAACTTCTGCCAGCAATAATTCAGATTGGAGAGGACCAAAAACCCTGCTCTCATGTTGATGAGGAGCCTTGCTTCAGTGGACTCTAGAGCTTTAAAATCATCGTTCAGCATAATGATGCTCACAGATCTTGGAGTCGGGGAGCCTTGGCAGGGAAGTCAATGGAGAAGCTCACTTTCTCCCTCTGAGTGGGTTGGTGTTGGCATCCTGAGTCCTTTTTTTGTTGGTCGCTCTTCCACTGAAGCATACGAGATAGCTTTTGACGGCAGGGGACCCCATGCTGGCAGGCAGGGTAGAGAGTGTTTGTGTGGTTACAGAAGTCCTTGTATCTAATTAGAATTCTCATAAATTGCTCTGGGCCACTGGATGGGTTGCTAATATTCTCAACACTGCCCTTGATCAGCTTCCCAGCTTAATATCTTTGGGCTGACATCCGAGTCTAGGGTAGAGTTGGACAGTCCCACAGCTCAGGCAGTGATGACCACACATGCGTCCATTCTGAGGATGGCATATGCCTGAGAGGCCTTCACAGCCAGTCTTCTTGGGGCTGGCTTAGGAATGGTATGGCAGTGTGGATTGGGGAAATCCTTGAATGCCCCTTACCCCTGAATATTTTTCCCATTCAACTTGCTACAGCATCCAAAATTTCACCATTTGAAATTTTTTTTTAGATAAGTGTGGATTGCTGCATGCAACACCCTATAAAAATGGAATTCCTCCTTCCTTCTTTTCCTAACCCCATTTCCTGATTTGACATCTCATCCATCCTTCAGCCTCTGCACTCCTCTGTGAAGACTCCCATAAAGACTTCTAAGCTGGATACCCTGCCTGTGAACTCCATTATCTCCATGTTTGTGGCATTTAGCAAAGCAAGAGAGGTGAAATAAGTAAGATGAAGGTTCTGCAGTTTCCTAGGGGTGTGACCTGGGGCAGATTAATTTCTTAGAGTCTCAGTTTTCTCTTTTTAAAATCAGAATTCTTTAAGAATTAAGTATGAAAATAAACATAAAGAAGCTAGCCCTGTGCCTGGCACACATTAGATGCCATTGTTGACCTCTCCATGTTGCCTGGCCACTTGAGTGCACTGCATTATAGGTTCCTTGAGGGCATACACTATCCATATCCATCCTTGTTGCTATTCCCTTACTGCAGGACTCAGTGGAGCTTGGCATACAGCGGGTACATAAACAAAACTTGTTTAATGAATGAAAAAATGAATGAATGAAGTAGAAAATACTGCAGATATACTTTTGCAAGACTTATGTCATCGATTTAATATCTTCTCTAATGAAAGGGACCATATTTTCTTTAGAAAGGACACTAGATACCTCTAGAGAGATGCAAGGAGGTAATCACTGAATTACTGCCAAACGTTTGACAGTCTTTCCAAGCATCTTACCGCTGTATTAACTACAAGATAGAGGCAAATTCCTCCATTGTCTTATTTGTATATTATAATAGTCAAATATCCCTGTATTAAGCTCTTTAATGCAATATATGCAATATGCGTATCAGGCATATCTATGCATATGTGTAATATATGCAATATGATGTATATAACCAACAGAATTATATATTCCCTGGCTTTTACAACTGTATTGGATCATAAATTGCTACTTAGTCCAGTAATAGGGAAACCCAAAGCCAGAGAGGGGATACGACTTCACCTAAGGATGCACAGCGAAGCAGTGCAGAGTTGAGGCTCAAACCCAGGTTCTCTGCCTCCTAGACAAATTATATATTAGAAACAAAATAAAGGGAACACAAAATTAGTGATGATCCTTTGTTCTGTTTCTTTGGGAAAGACTTGACTTCTGCAGTAGGAGTAAGGGTCATAGAGGACAGTTGGGGTATCTCCAGGCATATTGGTCAGCAGCCCTATTCAAATCATAAAGCTTCCAGTAGAATGAGCCTTGCTGTCTCCCAGGACCCCCTCCTTCCCTGCAGCACAGTAGAGGCAAGAGATACGAGAGACAGTGTGGACTCCAAAGCACATGCTTTGTTTATTTCAGGCAAGACTGCATACTAATGGGGGAACAGTAGGCAAGTTTCATGTCCATAATGTTCCCGGGCACACACCCTTGGTTTATGTCTTTCTTTGACAAACCAGCCCTGTTCACAGCTTCTCCGTTTCTTCCATGCAAACCTCTTCCAAACTCTAGCTCTAATCCCTTCCCTAAGGAGAAGCTTGTGAAATAAAACTGTGTTGCTCCACCCTTGATTTTTGCTGTACTTCACCGATGTGGTTTTGTTCATTGCAATGTCATTATGTCATTAGCATGAATAGAGAATTCTAAAACCCCAAAAACCAGAGGTGATAATTGCACAGTTGTCTTAGCCAGACCCTTTGCCAAACCGGATCGAGCTCCTCCTGTGTCCTTTGCTAAACTTGCTACTGCAGTCCTAAGAATTTAAACACTCAAAAGCATCCTCCTTAATTTATTTATTTGTGTGTGTGTGTGTGTGTGTGTGTGTGTGTGTGTGTGTGTGTGTGTTTCATATATCTTATCAACCAAGGTTTGTTTTCCAAATTCTCTAACCTCAGACAGGAATTCAGGTGTTCCCACATAGTAGTCAGCAACATAAGTTAGAACTCATGATTCTTTCATGTCCACCAGATCTAGGGAGGGTTCTGGAATATGGGATTCAGTCTCTTTAATCAAGAACCTGGGAGAGAGTGCCCAGGAACTTCAGAGACCCAGAAATTAGGACCATGAGGCTGAAATCTGTGCTTTATTCTGCTGGTTTATGATGAAGAGGGTGACTAAGAGCAAGAGTATTTCCTTTAGCATTTATCAAAACCCATGACCCAAATCCCACTTACTGCCTGGTTTTGAAAATAAAGTTTTATTGAAACCCAATTGCATGTAAAGCCCAGTCATTGCAATAGAAACTGTAAGGCCTGCAAAGGCCAAAATGGTTATTATCTGGCCCTTTACAGAACAAGTTTGATGGCATCTAGTCTAGACTGTCTGGAGAGAGATAAGAAGGGCAGAGACGGCCAGGCGCAGTGGCTCACGCTTGTAATCCCAGCGCTTTGGGAGGCTGAGGCGGGTGAATCAGGAGTTCAAGACCAGCCTTTTCAATACAGTGAAACCCCGTCTCTACTAAAAAATACAAAAATTAGCCAGATGTGGTGGTGGGTGCCTGCAGTCCCAGCTACTCAGGAGGCTGAGGCAGGAGAATCACTTGAACCCAGGAGGCGGAGGTTGCAGTGAGCCGAGATGGTGTCACTGCACTCTAGCCTGGGCAACAGAATGAGACGCTGTCTCAAAAAAAGAAAAGAAAAGAAAAAAAGAAAATAACAAGGAAAGAGGGGAGAAAGGAAGAGATAGCAAAAAAAAAAAAAAAAAAAAAAAAAAAAAAAAAAAAGGAGTAAAGGGAGAGAGAGGCAAAGAAAGAAGGAGTGGGAGAGGTAAGAGATGTTTGCTAAGTGGTAGTTTAGGCAGTGTTTAGCCTGTGCATCCACAGAGCAAGCTGGTTTTATTAAACTGAGAATTAGCCACGTTGCAGATGAAACTGAAGATGTCTCAGAGCCGTCCCTGCTTCTCCTCGGCTCCGGTGTGTTAGTACAAAGCACAGACCACCGGGTGACTCACTCCTGCCTCGGAGATGTCTAATCTGTCTTTTGATGGCTTCCCTGCCAGCAGTTCTTCCTGACATAGGTCCCTGTGTCCTCAGATGACTCAGCAACACCCATTACAACCAGCAGCCTCAGCCCAATTAAAGAGATACATGCAAAATAAAAATGGACAGGAGAGGAATTGCAGAGCATTTGAAAACCTCTTTTAAGAGGATGGGACAGTTTTCCATTTCTCCACATGGAAGTAGTTCAACAGCTACCATGATTGTTATAGATACTTATCATAATAAGTAACACTTATGAGAAGGATAACTACATGTCACAAAAATCATCTCATTCCTTTATGTATTTATCCACAAAAAGAGTCAAACTCTGTAAAATATTCGAAGAGATCTATTCTGAGCCAAATGTGAGGGCCAAGACCCATGACACAGCCCCCCAGGAGGTCCTGAGAACAAGAACATGTGCCCAAGGTGGTCGGGCTACAGCCTGGTTTTACACGTTTTAGGGAGACAAAAGACATCAATCAGTACATGTGAGGTGTCCATTGGTGCAGTCTGATAGGGCAGGGTAACGTGGTGTGGGGTGGGGGAGTGGGGCACAAGTAAAAGGTAGAGTCAAAGTCCAAAGATTTTCTGATTTGCAATTGGTTGAAAGAGTTAAATTATCATAGAAAGGCCTGGAATCAAGAGAAAGGAGTTTCTGGGTTAAGAGAAGGGGTTGTGGAGACCACGGTTCTCAGGTGCGTGAAGCCTCAGTGTTTTCTGTTCAGACCTCTAAAAGATCCTGGCCTCTCAGTCTCTTCAAGATCGGGAGGGCCTGGAATGGGGAAAGATCTTGTTATGCTAATAGAGAATATATATAGATGCAATTTTCCCCAACAAGGATGGCTTTGCAGCCCATTTAAAAATATGGCAAAGAAACATATTTGGGGGTAAAATGTTTTGACATCCTTCTTTATCTGTCATGTGATGTTCTGCCAGAGTCAAGTTGGAAACTAAGCCATGTTACATAGCATGGAATAAAACTCCTCTGATGAGACTTGGTGATTTGTAGGGTGTGACTCTTCGGGCCCCTTAGATAGGACTTTGGGCAAGAGAAGAAAATGGTCGGAGTTTGGTCCTTATATTAATTTCATTTGCTTCTCACAATGACTAAATGGCATGGAGTTATGATTATTCATTCCTGTTTACATATGAGGAAACTGAGTCACAGGTCAGTTAAGTAAGGTGTCCAGGATTATCCAGCTAAGTGGGAGACCTGAGATTGGTACAATTGGTACCTACGCAGGAGGCCGCCAGGATCTTTGCTTTAACCTTTATGTGATATTACTTATTTAGCTGCTATAAACCCTCATAGACATCTTGGAAGACAGGTTTTCTCATCTGGAAAGGGGCAAGGCTGTGATTTAAACACAGGTAGGTCACACCCCAGAGTCAGTGCTCCTTCCTCTTTTACTAATGAAACAGCATCATTCCCCTGCGGATGGTACTGGGCAAAATCGCTTGGCAACAGAAGTTTAGGGTGGGAGAGAAAGTGACCTACACTTTTTTTCTGTTGTTCCATGGTGAAGGGGACTCGTCCATGCCTCAGGCCCCAGCACCATGGGAGCAGGCCCAGCCTAATTTTTGAGATCATTCAACCCTGCCAGTTTGGGGAAAATTAAGGACCCAGAAGCAAGAGATGAGAAGGAATGAAACAAGGACAGAATGTAATTAAGAGAAGTCAGATGTTTGGCCTCGATACAGGCTTGCAAAGCAGCCTCTCCAGGTTCACAAAGACCTGTCTTGGTTGCTGAAATTGCTTGTTCCCCACAGAGCTTCTTGGAGCTGCATAATCTCCAGAATTTCGGAAAGTTATTGTTCCTTGCTAAAAGTGTTTTAATCAAATTGAGACTTCAAAGGCAGAAATCACAGTTGGGCATGAGCTAGGCTAGTCTGTAAATTACTAACTTTCTAATCAAGTTAGGAAGAACTGGGTGCCATTGACAACCCCCTTCCCATTTACTCACCCATTTGTTCGTTCATTCATTCTCCCCTCTAGTCGTTGATTCAACAAAGAACAACTGAGCAGATTTGAAACTCCAGGTGGTGGGATATAAACATGATTAAACACTGCTTTTGACATTTTTGCATCCAGTAGAATCACTTGGCAAGCCAAATGAAAATACAGACACCTAACTTTCACCTCCTGTGGGGTATTTCTACATCCTTGCTGGATGATTCTAATGCACATTAAGGGGTTTTTTTTTTTATTGAAACGTAATACTTTTTATCTAGTGATCTAAATTGAATCTCCATGTACATAATTTTGTAATATTTTATAACTTTTAAGTGAAAATTCTTAAAGCAAGCATTTGCTCCCTTTGCGCGCACGCGCATATATATATATATATATATATATATATATATATATATATATTTTTTTTTTTTTTTTGAGACAGAGTTTTGCTCTTGTTGCCCAGGCTGGAATGCAGTGGTGTGATCTCAGCTTACTGCAACCTCCGCTTCCTGGGTTCAAGCGATTCTCCTGCCTCAGCCTCCTGAGTAGCTGGAATTACAGGCACCCACCACCACGCCCAGCTAATTTTTGTATTTTTAGTAGAGAAAGGGTTTCACCATATTGGCCAGGCTGGTCTTGAACTCCTGACCTCAGGTGATCTGCCTGCCTCGGCTTCCCAAAGTGCTAGGATTACAGGTGTGAGCCACCGTGCCCAGTCATATAATTCTTTTTTTTTTTTTTTTTTTTTTTTTTTTTTTTTTGAGACGGAGTCTCGCTCTTTCGCCCAGGCTGGAGTGCAGTGGCTGGATCTCAGCTCACTGCAAGCTCCGCCTCCCGGGTTTTACGCCATTCTCCTGCCTCAGCCTCCCGAGTAGCTGGAACTACAGGCGCCTGCCACCTTGCCTGGCTAGTTTTTTGTATTTTTAGTAGAGACGGGGTTTCACCGTGTTAACCAGGATGGTCTCGATCTCCTGACCTCGTGATCCGCCCGTCTCGGCCTCCCAAAGTGCTGGGATTACAGGCTTGAACCACCGCGCCCGGCCCCATATAATTCTTTTTAAAAAACTGGAAGTTCATGGGTACATGTGCAGGTTTGCTATATAGGTAAACTTGTGTCATGGGGGTTTGTTGTACAGATTATTTCATCACGCAGGTATTAAGCCTAGTACCCATTATTTGTTTTTCCTGATCCTCTCCCTCCTCCTATCCTCCAACCTCCATTAGGCCCCAGTGTGTGTAGCTCCCTTCTATATATCCTTGTGTTCTCATCCTTTAGTTTCCACTTGAAAGTGGGAACATGGGGTATTTGGTTTTCTGTTCCTTTGTTAGTTTACTAAGAATAATAGCCTTCAGCTCCATCCATAAGGTTTAAGAATCACTCTTTAACAATATTTACCATTTAGAAACATTTTATCCTCTGATTGACAGATGCTGAGTACAAATATCAGTGGCCATCCACTCAGTTGGGGTCCGTGATATTGAATCTTTGCCCTGTGTTTTATTCATTCTTTTTCTCTCAGGGTTTCTAATTAAGTTTACACAGAGACCTTGGTGATTGTGAACACTAGAGGCATAAATGGTTTGGCACTTCTAAGCATCAGTCCACATGCCAACCACAATAAAGAACATAGGAGATATGAGGGTAGGCTATGAATGGAAGACATAGTCAGATAAGCTTTAATGTTAAGCTTCCTCATTCAGGAAGGATCGAAATAGACATGAAAGCCTTTATTGCTTCCAAAGATTTCATTTTCATTTATTGACTATAATAACAGTGTTAAAAATAAAGCAGGCAAAACTGAAAACCCCACATTTGGGCAAAGACTGAGCCAGCACTTCTATCAATTAAATCGGATCTGGAACTAGATTTGGACACAATGGCTCTCCTGATTCCTTATACATGTAGACAGGGTCTCATGTGAAACCATGGGGAAAGTGCGGCTAAAGACCATTGATCGAGTCTAATTTTTTATATGGATTTCATTATTGCTCCCATGTGCATGGATGACTTTTGCATGCACGTAAACGTCATGTATACACAAGAATAATACACTGATATAGATGTCAGAAGGGGGTGATCATTAATAACCACTTTGATGCCCCAACAACTAAGTCACTTTTACTCTCCTGTGACATAAAAACTGTCTAGGGCAAACAATGTATTCAGAAATGCAACGTTTTCAAAGAAGAAAAATGTCAGTTTTAAGCATAGATTAGCAATAAAGGACTTAACTGCTTCTCCATTGGCCTGTGACCAGATGGTACCATAAAAATTAGACTTGTTTATTTCCCTCCTAATTTTAACTAGAGACGTATTTGGAATAATAATGGAACAGTACTTACTTAAGAAACAGATAAAATCCATAAATATCCTGGAGAGCCATTGACTCTTCCTCAGTGTTAAAACTCCAGGGGATTTTATCTGCGTAAATTTGCAGTGATTTCCCTAACAGGCCTGTTGAGATTCAGAATCTTAGTGTCTGTTATCAATCCAACACCAGGATGAGTACAAGGTCATGCCAGGCCCATGCCTGACAAGCAGTGAATTGCTCAAACCAGGGAAAGTCAAATGTCAAGAGAACCATCAAAGTAGAAATAAGACGTAATGAATGGCTTGTTGTTAAGTCAAACATTGATGTCACATAGGCTCGTGCAAGATTTATGGGATGGATAAAGAGTGGCCCCAAATCCCTCTCAGTCTATATTTTTTAAACGCTTTCATTTGGAAACGCAATGTATTATATATACAGTGGTCCCTCAGTATGGTGAAGGATTGGTTTGAGGACCTCCTACAGACACCAAAATCTGCGGATGCTCAAGTTCCTGATATAAAATGGTGTAGCATTTGAACATAATCCATGCACATCTTTTCTTATACTTTAAATCATCTCTAGTTTACTTATAATACCTAATGCAATATAAATGCTATCTAAATAGTTGTTACACCATGTGGTTTAGGAAACAATGACAAGAAAAAAAAAGTCTGTATATGTTTACTGCAGACACCATTTTTTCCCCAAAATATTTTCAATCCATGATCATTTGAATTCACAAATACAGAAAGGACTGAATGTACATATAATCACCCCGACCTATAACTTTAACATAATTGTTTTTAATTTAGATATTATCTCCTGATCCCTGTTGCTTGCAGACATGTTTCTTTAAATAATTATAATTATTGGTTATATACACTTTTATATTCCATGATTTTTCACTTATTATTACATTTTAAGCATTCTTATGTAACTACATTATCTGCTTTTACAATTATTTTGATTTTTTGCATGAAGTATCATCTTTATTAAACCAGAAACCATTACATTATTTTCCAAATGCTACACATTTTGGTATTTTGCTAGTAGAGATAATGATGGAAGAAATATCTTCATGCCTATTTCTTTTTTCTTTTGAACTATTTGCAACAAACTCTTAGATGTCAAATTTAAAGGGTTAATAGTTCTAAAGATCTCTGGGAGTCTTGATATATAGCGTCATATTGATGCCTAAAAGGTTTGTTTCCCCTGGATGCAGTGACTCATATCTGTAATCCCAGCACTTTAGGAGGTCACTTGAGCCCAGGAGTTCAAGATCAGCCTGGGCAACATGGTGAGACCCCATCTCTACAAAAAATAAAAACATTATCTAGGCATAGTGGCATGCAACTGTGGTCCCAGCTACTTTGGAGGCTGAGGTGGGAGGATCCCTTGAGCGTGGGAGGTTGAGGCTGCAGAGAGCAGTGTTCCTTCCACTGCACTCTAGCATGGGTGACAGAACAAGACCCTGTCTCAAAGAAAAAAAAATTTTGTTCCCATCTAAAGTACTAGTAATAGTGGATCAATATACCAATGTTACCACGATCTAGCAGCATTAGGCATTACAGTTCTTTTTGCTATTTTAGAAGGTACAACATGCTATCTCTTGTATATAAATATAAAAAGTTATTTCAAGTTTCATGTTTTGATTGGTTAAATCAGAATTCTGCAAACTATGACCCATTGTGTGTTTTTTATAAATAAAGTTTTATTGGAACACAACCACACTCATTCCTATATTATGTATTGTCTAATGGCTGTTTTTGTGCTACAAAGGCAGAGTTGAGTAGTTGTGATACAGACCGTATGGCCTGTAGTGCTGAAAATATTTACTAATTGGCCCTTTACATAAAAAAAAAAAAAAATACTGACCTCTGGCTTAAACAATAAAAGTGACATATTCTTTTGAAACAATTCCAACGATTGGAAGAATTTAACTAAACATGACTCATATCCCCTTATCCTTAAAGAAATTTTCTCTTTTTGTAAAGAAGTTTCACACTTTAAAAAAAAAAATTTATTTTTCTCTCTGGTTTAGAAAGTCTGTTTTCGTCAACTTTCCTTATTACCTCACTTAACCCTCAAAGTTAAAGAATACTTATACCTGTACTATGCCACTCACCATTTTTTTCTATTTGTTACCTTCTATAAACTATGACATACATTCATTATATTACACAAATCCCAATGTCCAGTTAATTTGTATACAGCTGTGCAACTGCCACCCAGATTGAGCTATAAAATGTGAGCAGTATCCTAGAAAGCTTCCTCGTGGCCCCAACCAGCCAGTACTCCCCCCACAAGTAATCAACATTCTGTCCTCCATGACCATGGGGTGTTTTTTGCCTTCTTTTGACCCTCAAATAAATGGTGGAATCATACAACATGTATTCATTGATGTCTCTTATGACATTAATACATATTACTACATGTAATCACAGCTCAGTATTTTTCTCATTGCTGGGTGGTATTTTATCGTACACATTTATCCGTTTTGCTGTTGATGGGCATTTATATCACTTAGTTTTTGTCTGCTTTGGATATTTTTATACCTTTTTTGTGCACAAAGGAACTTATTGGTTTGGAAATATGCCTAGGAATGAAATTGAGGGTAATAGAGCGCGTCTACTCAGCTTTAGTAGATACTTTGAACCACTGTTCCAAAGACGTAAACCAATTTACATTCCCGCCAGCAGCGTATGTAACTTCTCCAATTTCCAAGTGCTCCTTTTCTACCTTCTGTGAGAGGTAAAGCTGGCTTAACTGAACTCTAGGTGTCTTCATCAGTGGCTGTGTGGTTGGCTGTTGCTGTATGATCATAACCAATCATTTAGAGATCCAGATTCTTTCCCCAACATCCACATTGCCTTATTTTGTGGCCTTGGTTCATGTAGCCTGACCTCCGATTTAGCATCAGTACAATGGGGGCAGAGGACTGTGGAGTCTGCCCCACCGACTTTCCTGAGTTAGAATTGATATCTAGCTTTTCTCCCACCCCCATGTGCTCTTCCGCTCATCCTTGGCCACGATCTCACCCCATCTGGTGCCTTAGACTTGGGATAAGGAAGAGGAGGTGAGAGGAGCACCTCCATACCTGGGGAGGGGGAAGATGTCATCAAAGGGAGAGCTGAGAGCTCTCCTAAGTCATAACCCAGCCCTGCACACCACCCCTATGACCCTCTATGGAAAGAAAAACAGAGTCTTCCTTCTGCTTTAGTTACAGATGGTTCTGACAGCTGATATGGGGTCTTTTCTGTAATAAGATTTATTTCTCACTTTCTGTCCTTCTCCATTCCCCTTCTTCTTTCTCCTCCTCCTCCTCTTCCCTGTCTTCTTTTCTTTCCTTTCTACTCTCTCCTTCTCTTTTCATTCCACAACCAAGTCTCCGGTGCCCATTAAGCTCCTTGTGCATACTAAGCAATGGGGAATAGTGATCAAATGGAAGTGATCCATTTTGCTTCTGGATTTTACAGCTTCGGAGAACTTGTTGACAACACTTCAATAAAAAAGAACCTGAAAAGCAGTGAGATCATTTTACTTGCTGAAAGGAAGGAACTATTTCTTGGCGTGTAGAACTGAGCAACACAGCACAGGTTGCCTTGGCGTTACAAGGGAAGCATCATACCCCAAATGGCTCAAGCCCCTGGCCAGAGATAAGAACTCAGAGGCATCTCCCCCAGCTGCGAGACCAAGCTCCATGCTTTCCCACTACTTCCTTTAAACGGATCATTCAGGCATTTGCCTGCAAACTTAAAGTGACCCACACCCTATTTCCTTTCTTGTACTACTAGTTGCCACATTCTCTCTTTCTCGGGTTGACTCTTCGTTCTTGCCTTGTGTGACACAGGAGCAGAAAACTGTCCTCTTGATTCATTGCACCTTCTCTGCCCAGGATGTGCAAGTAATACATCTTTGGGCTTATTTTATGTATTGTGGTGTACTGAATTTGCATCTTTCATCTGAAGAACTAGGAACTGCTGCAGACTGGGTTTTCCCTTGGGGAGACTACAGGGTTGGGCTTCCAGTGCCAGAGTGATGATCAGGCAGACATAAACTGAACATAGGTCAGACAAGAGCTGCAAGAGCATCATCAGTTATAAACAAGTTCCTCCTGGGAGAGATCACCTGGTCATGGATAAGAAAACTAGGCATGAGACTGTCTATGAGGTAAAAGAAGCATCCTGAGAAAGGCACATGTAAACACCCAGATTTACCTCCCGTCATTGACCATCAGGGCAGGGTTATTAGCTGTTGTAGTACTGGAACCCCAGTTTAGCTAGGGGCTGTCAAAACAACATGGGTTCTGAAGTTATTGCTATCTTTTTTTATTCTTAAATCTATATATGTTTAAAACACAAGAACCCTTTTGTGATATTAAAAAGTCCTCATATCCTTCACATAAGTCATCAGGTTTTGAGGACTCTTGATTGAGAAAATATGCAATGGCAAAAAGTCACTATGAATTCATTTGTGCTCACAAATGCATGTGCCTTTTAAGCCATGTCAGCTTCACCATCTCTATTTGTGTGAGGCAAATTGGTTAAGCAGATGCCAGAGAGCTTGGTATATAGTAAGATTTCCTGGATTCCTACAAGGTTTCTGCCATCCTACTTCAAAGAATTCTATCTCTCCAACTTCATCCAGTAATGGAAAATTGTGACCATGTGTATTGTTTGATGTTTGATAGAGTTGTCCAGTCCTCTATTGTTCAATGCTCTTTTTAATTTTTCTTCTGAAAGAGATACTGGTTGGGAAACTGCACAAGTTGTAGTTGGGTTTTTTGGTTTTTGTTTTTATTTTTTTGAGACAGAGTTTCACTCTTATTGTCCAGGCTCGAGTGCAATGGTGCGATCTCGGCTCACCGCAACCTCCACCTCCCAAGTTCAAGCAATTCTCCTGCCTCAGCCTCCTGAGTAGCTGGAATTACAGGCACCCACCACCACGCCCAGCTAATTTTTTGTATTTTTAGTAAAGGCAGGGTTTCACCATGTTGGCCAGGCTGGTCTTGAACTCCTGACCTCAGGTGATCCACCTGCCTCGGCCTCCCAAAGTGCTGGGATTATAGGCGTGAAGCAGTGCACCCGGCCGGAGTTGGGGGATTTTATGGTTGGGAACCTGTGTGCATAAAATCCCCCAACTCCATCCAACTTGTGCAGCTAATCACATGGCCTGTGAAATCCTGCAGTGTGACAAGTAGCAATGAACTTGACAATACTCAAGTTTCATCCATGGAGCAGAAACCTCAGTTGGAAGGTGGTGGTGAAACATTTATGCCAAAGACAGCCTGTCCCTGCCTCTAACTGGATACATTTAAGCCTAGCCCTATTTTTATTTTGGTTTTGTGACTTCTCAGCATTATACAGAAATGGAATATTCTGACATTTAAATAAGGAATATTTATCTCCCAAATTCAATCTATTTGTGTCCAGAATCTTGTACTATTTCCTATCACCACCACCATCAAAAGTATTTTTTCTCTTCAGCAAATAGTTCAGTGACCCTCTGAGATCAGGAGAACAGAGGTTATAGGCTCCAGAATATTATTTCTGAACCCAAGGTTACTTGGGTCTTATTTTTCTCTAGCTCATTTTTTTTTTCTTGTTTGTCAGATTTATTGGGTCTTTGTTTTGTCCTTTTGAGAGTTTTTAAATTTGTCTTTAAAAAAACATGGGTGTTGGGTCACCATGGGGAAGAGAGAAAGGAATGAGTTGCTCATTGCTGCATCTGGGAGGGTGGACTTGCCTCACATGGCTCTGAGTCAAGACGGTGGAATTAATGAAGCTAGGCCCTCAAGGTCGAAGCTCAGATGGTCTAACTGATCTTACTCGGCTCCAAGACCACAGACCACATCCCCAAATCTGATACGCAACTTCCTTTCGTCTACAGGACAACTGGGTAAGGAGAGGATTTGGCCCTAATTATGTGTCCCCCCCATGCCATCTTCAATTGCAGGACCACCATTCAGAACTCACAATGACCGAGTCTGTTGTCATTGAGAACACGAGCCTGCCAATGAATCTGTGCCCTAGATTTCCCATATAAAAGTTGTTCCTTTGCCATTTCCAATTCCAATCAGGCTTCTGAGAAGCCCAAAGTACCCAACCCCTGGGCAACACATGAAACAGGATGGAAATGGGGTCAGTTAGCCTCTCGGTGTTCACAGCAAACCCTAATGAGATCAGCAGCAACAACCTTCTGACGTCTTTCAGCTATAGATGGAAGTCTATTCCCTGTGGGAAACCACCAGGCCCTATTGCTAGGATCTTTGATTGGAACATACTCGCCCAAGAGCCAGCCTTGATTTCTGGGTTTCAGAGTCTATGCCTCACCCCTTTGCCTGGGGCTTCTCAAATTTCTTCCTTTCTTGAGCTCTGATTGATCCTCAGATCTGTGGATCACAAACTAATCAAGGAGACATGAGCCTTGTGTTATCCACAGTTGGTGCAATGTTATGAACCACATGTGCCAAGACCAGTGCCACAGATTAGGGGTACAAGGACAATAAGACAAGATTCCTGCCCTGAATAAACCCACCTCCCAGTGACAATTACATTCCAGTGTGACAAATTCTATTAAAAAAAAAACAAAAAAATTCCAGGATGTTATGGTAGAGGAAACCATGGCCTCGTATTTACATTCCTGTTCATTCAGGGAAGACTTCCTGGAGGTGGAGACTTCTGAGGTATATGCCAAAGATAGCTATTGCCAAGTTTTCAGCACAATACCATGCAGCTGGTATATCCAGCATAGACTGTAATGGGTGATGATGATATTGGTGACAGTTTACAATGAATCCTTGCGAGCAGTTTCTTCCAAGTGGGTTTCTCCCAGTCACTACATAACCTCGGAACAGGAAACCTTAAGCTGCATCTTCTATCTGACTCTGAAATCAGGACAGGACTCTAATAGTGACTGTGTCACCCAGATAGAGTTGACTGGTGACCTTCCTCCACATGATAGCACCATTGTACACATTTGCAGTTTGAATGAGACATTGCACACTCATCACAGCTTCCCTTCTATTGTATGTGAGGAGACACTGGATTTCCAATCAGGGGACCATGACTGGAGAAACATGAGCAACAACTGAAGAATCTTGGGTCCACTAAGAAAACAGTTGGGTGTTCACTACAGATGTACATCTGACGGCCTTACTGTTCCCTGGGTACCCCAGACTTCTTAGCATGAAAATTGTGTTCTTAGCATTCTGGCTTCTAATCCTCAGGCTCCTCCTTTGATCCCTTCTTCTTTCCCAGAAATCCTGAACTGCTCTCTGATCTCAACACTCCCTGTTTCTTCCTGCCTCCAGCCCTGTGCAAATCCAATCATCTCATTTTGCCATAACTACTGGTTTCATGACTCTCTCTCACAGAAATGAGCTCTTAGAGGCCAAAGACTGTCTGTAATTCATCTCTATATGAAAATACAAAGATGCTTGCCACATGTTAAGTGCTTTAGAAATACTCTCTTTTCAGTGAATGAATGAATGAGTAAAGAAAAAACAAATGAAGTCCTCAGAAAACCAGAAAGCAGCAGCTTCCTTGACCAGACATGAAATAGAACATCAAACTCAGCTTCTCAGAACCCCATGCTCTCTCTTTTCATACCATCACTGCCTTGGGTCAGGTGCTTTGGCAAGAAACCAAGAAAAAAAAATATGTAGACGTGTGCCTGTGGAAGCTGATTTTAGAAGATACGTTTCAGCAAATTTTGGACAAAGCCTAACGGGTACAGGTTCAAAATGGATTTTTCACATTGACCTCAGGGGAGAAGTACTTGGGAAGTTTGAAGGCTAGTCACATTGCTTGCTATGAAGTCTGTTCCCGAAAACTGCAGTTCTTCTGGAAGTGCTGAGAATGAGTCAGGGCAAATAGAGAAATGGTTTCTCTCATTTTGGATATAACAGAGTCTCCATGGGGAGCTGAACCTGCTCCCCGGACTTGCATTCTTGGAATCATAGATAGAGAGAGTTAGAAGGGCACAGAGAGCATTATGTGGTCCATCCCACCCGCCAGCTTCCCTGATTTCAGGCAATAATAATATCTCCAGAAATACTTATTTTGTAATTAGTGTATGCCAGGCACTGTGTGTATGCAACATCATTTAATTCTAACAAAACTCCTGTAAGATAAATACTGTTGTACTCCCATTTTCCAGATATTAAAACTGAAGCTTAGAGTGATTGAGCAAATTCTAACCTCTGTGCACCTGCGTGCCCTCGTCTGTAAAATAGACCAGTCACATTAAGGTTACATGAGTTAATTTTTTAAAACTCTAGTATAGTACCTGAAGGACAGTCTATTTTATATAATTTTGTTAAATAGAAAAATAGATACATGAATGGATGAGTAGTTGGATAGATTAAGTCGAGTGGCTGGACCATGATCGAAGAGCCAGTACATGTGGAAGGCAAGAGTCTAATGCAGGCCGTCTGACTCAGATATTGACTGTAGTATACCTCCATGTTACTATCTAGACCTTACCGGATGATTGGATGTGCTTCCCAAAATCTTCAGGGAAAGGTGCTTTCTTTTATACCTCATTCTAGTGTTTTCTACCTGAAACATTCTTTCTTGTAATTTGCTGGACAGTATCTAGTTGAATTTTCTTTCATTCCTTTTTACAAATATAAAACCCCTGGCTTCCTCCTTGCCAGTAGGTGGATGGGTAATGGGATAAAGTCCTGCACTGTCTGCATCCTGTCTGTACTTTTTGTCTAACCAGCCTTCTTACAGACTCACCCAAGCAGCCAATGGAAGCAAGCTGGAGACACACACAACACTGCCTCAATTATTCTTGCCTGTTCCCTTTTAGATTCTGCATCTCTCTGACGGTTGACACCTGAAACTCTATTACTCTGTCTTTTAATGTTGCAAGCATTAGGAAAAGAGTGACCTTGACACCTTGCTCCTTCTACTGAACTTACAGCTTTCCTCAGGATGGTGCAGAACTAAGTGGTTGGCAGAGATACTTGTGGCTGGAAACATCTCCCCTGAAAACAGATACAGAAAGAACAGGTGCAAGTTCCCACGGGCACAAAGAAGTTCTGCAAATGTGCATGAGCTTACTGTCATTGGAGGAGGTGGAAACACAAAAGGAGAGGGCTTGGAGCATTACGTGGGGACCAGTCCTCTCCGGTGGGGAGACACAGGCAGTGTGGTTTGACTGCAACCCCAAAACTTCCCAGACTCCATATGTTCCCAGGAGAGCATTTAGCTTGTGTCTTCCCAGCAAGAATGTGTCTGCCTCAGGAAAGAGATGTAATTGTCCCATTTACCAGCTCTGGTTCACAAGATCACACTGACAAAGATCACAGCCTTTTTAATAGGAGAAACTGACAGCAGAATGAATATCATAGAGCCACTCCTTGGAAAAAGGACACTTGATGCTTCACCCTACCTAAAGGATGCACATTTCCCAGCCTTTTACTCTCAAGCCCACTGCAAGTTCCCCTTTGCTTTGTATTCCGTCTATTTATATGGCGGAATAACTCACTAAACAGATTTGAACACTTCTGCAATGCTGCCCAATTTAAGCCTGGGGATATAAGAAAAGAAACAGAAACGAAATATGGATTCAATGCTCACTACGTGCTGCAGGCCACGAAAAATATCAAAACCATAAAACATGGTCCCTGATCTCCCTCCAGGAGATTACAATATACTTGAGTAAATTAAAAATGAAATAAGAAAGTATTTGAACTACAGTTCAGTACACTAGTCAAAGAGGGCCACGAGGCAGGAAATGATTGATTTGAAAATGATTGGAACAGGCTGTAATTGGTAATGAGAAATGTGAATTTGCTCTTTTTTTTTTTTTTGAAATTGGAGTCTGCTTTACCAGGTTGACTTCCTCTAAAAAGAGGTATTGTTTGAGCAGAGGGCAGAAGGAAATCTTTTTATTTACATCCTGAAAGGAATCAAGATGATGTTTCTTATATCAGACTTCCCTCCTTACAGGCTTACAAACCTGGCTTTCTTTGGGGTAACACCGAAAGGAAGATGTTCTGGGAATCTTATGAGTCATAGCAAGAAGACCCATTTTTGTGTCCTCACAGAATCCAAAGGGTCTGAGCACAGTGGCTCACGCCTGTAATCCTAGCACTTTGGGGGCTGAGCCAGGTGGATTGCTTGAGCCCAGGAGTTTGAGATCAGCCTGGGCAAGATGGTGAAACCTCATCTCACTAAAAATACAAAAACTTAGCACAGCATGGTGGTGTGTACCTGTCGTCCCAACTACTTCGGAGGCTAAGGTGGGAGGATCACCTGAGCCCAGCAAGTTGCTGCTGTAAGGAGTTATGATCGCACCCCTGCACTCCAGCCTGGGTGACTGGAGTGAGACCCCATCTCAACAAAACAAAACAAAATACCTCCAAAGGGAGGGGGAAGTCAACAGCACATTGTATTTTGAAAGGAATGGCACTGGTGTTTTTGTGAGAAGAGGAAGCAGTCATGCAGGTCTGAGGTACATGGTGGGCAGAGAAATCTGGATGAGTTTGAGATAGTGTTGGTGGACTGTGAGGTATTATTTCAAAGTCTCCCATGACCTTTGTGATTGTGTGGAAGCATGGGAGGCTGTTGGAAGAAAAGGAATTGAATCAAGATACCCTCTTCTCATCCCTTTACCTACACGACTGATTGACCAGCACCCATTTTTGTGTGTGAGAAACTTGGAAGGGGATGGATTTCCTATTTTGTAAAAAACCTCATTAGCATGTGTGCTTTTTTTCTGGTTAATACATTCGAGACCTTTCATGAGTCACTTAGTCTGTAAAAAGAAAACTAGGAAAATCTCTGTCCATCAAAGTGAAGAAAATGCAACGAGGTTTACCATCTGTTTGAAGCTCTCGGTAAGAAAGTAAAGCCCAAATGAGCATGTGAGTTCCAATGCATGCTACTTAAATGGTGTAGTAATCAAAGTAAAAATTTTTCCATACAAAACTCATCCATTGAAAATTCCTGGAACCATGGAACCGTGGCAGAAGCAAACCCAGAAACTCTCTGTAGGGATGTTTCTATAGCCTAGTGTTCTTGGGAGTCCCATGGGGCTTAGAGGGAAAATAATTTGGCAGAAGATTAGCTCATGGTCAAAAGTTACAGATGTCACAAGGAAGTAACCCACCATGAGAGTCAGAACACGCAGCAAACAGAGGGATGAGAATCCCAAGAACTAAGGTGGGGGTGGGGGAGTCATCTGAAAGACTAGAGGTTTAAAACTATTAAATATATAAAAGTTTTGAAAATCATAAAAGGGTGGGATATTATGACGAAAAGAACAGGCAGAACTGTAAAAAAACCAAATAAATATCACAATTAAAATAAAATTAAAACATAAACCTAAACATTACTAACAAAAGAATAAATTAATGTGAAAATATATCTATTGGAAATTACCCAAATGCAGCACAGAGAGAAAAAAGAATGCAAATATTAAAACAAGGTAAGTAACCTAGAGGAGAGAAGGAAAAAGTCTACAGTATTTTAAAGTTTTCAGGAAAAAAAAAAAGATGGGACTATTAGATGGCATTAGGGAATTGCAAATTGAAACAATGAGCTAGCACTACATCCCTATGAGAGTGGCTAAAACCCCAAATACTAACAGGAACACTGACAACGATAAGGATGGTGAGGACTTGGAGCAACAGGAGCTCTCTCATTCATTGTTGATGGGAGTGGAAAATAGTACAGCCACTTTGGAAGACAGTTTGACAGTTTCCTACAAAGCTGAAACACATACTGCATATTCTAGCAATAATGCTCCTAGGTATTTACCCAAACGAATTGTAAAAACTGTACCACACTAATGCAAGATATTAATAGGGAAAACTGAAGGGAACGGGGAGAGGTAGTACATGGGAACTCTCTGTACTTTCTGTTCAGTTTTTCTGTAACTATAAAACCACTCTAAAAAATAAAATCTATTAACTTTTTTAAAAAGATATGATGGGGAGAAGTAATGTTCAAAGCCGCAGTAGGTGAATTTTTGCCAGAACTAAACTTGTAAATATTCAAATTGAAAAATCATACTAAGTCCAGAGCTGAACCAATAAAACAAACCACACCTAGACTTCACACCAAAGACAAAGTGAAATTCTCAAAAGCAACTGGAGAGAAAATATAGATTACATAGAAAGTAACGACAATAAGATGATTAGCCAACTTTTCAACAACTGCCATCTAGATCAGAAGAAAATTTAACATCCTCAAAAGGTCAAGGAAAAATAATTGTCAACTTTGATTTTTATATTCAGCCACATCATTCAAGAATGAGAACAAACCAAAAACAATACATGCTAATTTCACATAACTTAAAGACCAATATTAAATCAATCATTATGATTGACTTCTTCAAAAAGAATTGATATAAACATTCAGAGTATTTCCTTAATTTTTCTCAGCATGTCCCCATTACATCTTAGACATCATGTATATACATATACATATAAAATATACTTTTCATTTAACATATGCATCTTCCTTGATTTTTACTGTCCTTGAAAGATCATTTTTAAAGGCTGAATTATAGTCTAAGTACCATAGTTTAGTGAATTGCTAGACAGTTCGTATATGATTGCTAGATGTTTAGATCAGAGGATTTTCTCCTAAATGGCAACTGGATAAAATGCACATAAAAGAGAGAGAATAATTCTAAGCATGCCTACTGTTTTCTTCCCCCATTGGAAAAACCACCTGGTTATTTAATTGCCTACTGAAGTTAGGGGGTGGGGATACTTTAGTTTGCAAGGGTCCATTCAGAGCCAGCTGGATGTCTCATTTCGATTAAAGTTTTGTGCTCTAAGTATACTGCTCATGTGTGACTTTTCTAAGTAATCCTGAATGTTCTAAACAGAAAAAAAAGAAATATATTTGAGGATTGCCATAGGTCAGGCACTGTGGTAGGCATTTTCTTCACAACAATAAATAGTAGCAAACATACTACTTATGAAACTTACTATGATCTGGGTTCTTTAGGGATTTCACACATTCTCATGTCATTTGATCCTCATGGCAACTCTACAGAGGAAGTATGTTCTATTATTATGCCTATTTCACAGACAGGATAACTGTAGCTCTGAGGCCATGCAGCTAGCAGATGGTGAAGTCAGAATTGCAATGAAGTCTTTCTATTGTCACATTCTGCGCTTTTATTCCCATGTCTTGTTCAAAGCTTGGGTGAGTGTTGGGGGCAGGGGTAGGAGAAAGCAAGGTCAGAAAAACATAATAATGACCAAAATAAAAAGACAAAACTCCAAAAACCGAAACCAAAACCAGGAACTGTGCTAAGTTATATATATTATGTGTGTATATAATATATAAATATATATTAATAGAGAATAACCTTGCTGTACTCTGTTTGCTGTATATATATATATATGTTCTCTATTTTAATATATAAATTTCATCACTGCCACAATATTAGGTAGGCTTTGTAATCACTATTATCTTCACTCAAAAAGTGACCAAATGGAGAACAGCAAACCCAGAAACTTGCCTTATGGTTACATAGCTGTGAGTTGAACATCGTCTGTTTCAAACCCAGAAGCATCTGCCCCAAAGTGCGTGTTCTGGTCCTCACTGCCTGTGAATGTTGTGTCCTGTCTAGGTGAGATGGAGGAGCTGGAGACCCTGTGGCTCACGGGGATCTGCCACAATGAGAAGAACGAGGTGATGAGCAGCCAGCTGGACATTGACAACATGGCGGGCGTGTTCTACATGCTGGCCGCGGCCATGGCCCTTAGCCTCATCACCTTCATCTGGGAGCACCTCTTCTACTGGAAGCTGCGCTTCTGTTTCACGGGCGTGTGCTCCGACCGGCCTGGGTTGCTCTTCTCCATCAGCAGGGTCAGTACCCCCGGGGGCTGCTTCCTTGCATCACAAGCAGGTTTAGGAAAACGCGTGGGTTCTTGACATCTCAGTGGGGTCTGCACTTCCTCCCCTTACCAGCCCTTTTTGGGCTTGTCAAAAGAGCATCCAGATTTTGTGCATTCATAAGCCAGGAGTTGCAAACCTAGATGACTATGGAAGGCAGAAAGGAAATGGGAGTGGGTGCAGCAGGCGGGACATGAGAAAAAATAGCACAAATGACGTGAGACGGCAGCTAAACCTCAGTATCAAAGTGAGAGAACGATAGGGAATACTGAGGACTGTGGCCAATCGCATAATGTTTGCCTTACCAGTAGCGGGCAGCCATCCTCAACTCCTGCTGAGTATTGTCTTATGGGAAAGTAGGGTCAATATTATCAGGTCTTCTAGTTTTTTAAAAAGAGAAAATGTCATCTGATTTTGCTGCAAACCTTTCCATTTTTAAATATTAGTAACTAATTCCATTTAAAAAAAAAATTTAAAAACACTGGGCCAGACACAGCCAGCCTGTGGCTTCCATCACTAGTGCTCAGGTATGTTGTATAACACTACTAATGCTGCTATGCAAGATGTTACAATTTGTGTATGCATTGTAACAGAACATGCACAACAAAACAAAATCTACTTGCAATGCTGTGCAGTATGTATCCACATCTAACAAAACACAAAGAGCATGTGGAATGCAACAGCACATGAAACGAAACACAGATGTAAAGTAACAGAAGAAAATGCACACATATCAAGCAGAAAACAAAGTATACCTTCAAGTCAACATAAACAACAGCACAGAATACGTATCTATCTGTCTTCTTATCTATATATCCATTCATTAATTTCAGCCATCTATGCATCCATCTGTTCATCCACTCATCTCTCTTATTTGCCCACTTTGTTTTTCGTTTTGTTTTGTTTTGTTTTGTTTTTGCTTTGGAAGAACTTCATTGATTAGGATTTTAAAAATGGTGAAAACATTTTGGTTAGAAACATCTAATTGCAGCAAACCAACACAGCACATGTATACATATGTAACAAACCTGTACGTTGTGCACATGTGCCCTAGAACTTATAGTATAATAAAAATAAATAACATCTAATTTTATATGCTATTGTTTACTGAGAAAGCCAAATAATTGCTTCAAAATAAATTTGTATATTTTTAGCATTTGCTAGTTTCAAGAACTGTGGAGATTTGGAAGGTACACATTAGTTTAGCGAGGAAGATTTATTTTCTTCATTCAGTTGCACTCCAAACTCGGGTTCTGTGCAAATACATATTTCCTAATTAGCTTGATGGCATCTAAACACATAGATTGCTTAAAAATAACAACGTACGTGCATAGAGCTAGGTCTTATGCCAACTTTAAGCTAATTCTCCCAGCCAATTACCAAAGGCATTTCATATCCAAATGATTCTGGGATTATCACCAAACAAATGCATACTGTTGCGTTTACTTCTAAATCTTGCTTGTTTTTGGAAGAGCATTTCCTCTATCTAAAACACCACTAAGGAAGCCAAGTTGATTTATCAACATTTTAAGAAATGAAGTAAATCCATATCTTCCTTTCCAAAGGATGGAATGGAAGGCAAACTGGGCAGCACAGGACAGGCATTGTTGGTGGAGTTCCTTGATCAGCTGGAATTTGCACTTTGGCCATTCCATCCCTAGGGGAGAAGAACCCCAAATTTTACGGGGAGCAATGTGTTTTTATTTATTATTTTGTTTAATTAATGTATTAATTTTTTAAATGGAGCCTCCCTCTGTTGCCCAGGCTAGAGTGCAGTGGCATGATCTCGGCTCACTGCAGCCTCCACCTCCTGGGTTCAAACAGTTCTCCTGCCTCAGCCTCCCGAGTAGCTGGGATTACAGGCACCTGCCACACCTGGCGAATGTTTGTATTTTTAGTAGAGACGGGGTTTCACCATATTGGCCAGGCTGGTCTTGAACTCCTGACCTTGTGATCTGCCCACCTTGGCCACCCAAAGTGCTGGGATTACAAGCATGAGCCACTGCACCTGGCCAAGAGCAATGTGCTTTTATGGGAACTTCTGTGCTCCCTTGGGAACTCTCAGACACCATTATTGCTTCAGCGGTTTCAGGGAGCTCTACTTATGGGGACCCTCCTTCTCCCCAGATAATATTTGTCTTTTCAAGTAAGTGCAGCCTGCTGTGTCTAAATAGGAAGATGTCATCCTGAGTGATACTTTCCTGCCTCTCTCATTAATTAGGGGTACTCAAAATAGGCTCAGCCCCTATGTGGTGCACAGCAAAACTCTACGTTTCTTAAAAAAAAGAAAAAAGAAAAAAGAAAAATGACCTTCCTTTCAGTCAAGGGCTACTGCCACCACTGAAGCTTGTCTTCTGTGGACATTCACACATATGTCATATTACATGTTGGCCTACACAGCACGGAGAACACACATGGAAACAAAAGTGAATTCATTATGTACACACAATCATTTTCTTTAACAAAATCTGCAGTGGGGAATTCCCAGGCAAAGAAGCTACTTTCCACAAGCGCGAGATACAGAATGAATTATGCCTCATGTGTGGATGAGGACTTGTTACTCCTAATCCTCACAGTGCCCTCTGAGGTTGACATGACCAGACCCATCCTGAAATTGAGGCCCCAAAGTTTACCTTTATGGTTTTACTTTATGTTTCCTTAAAGCAACAGGAAACATCTCACTTCATCTATCACACTAGAAAAAGATGTGAAAGAGGGAACTAGTCTGTTTATGATGCAGGGTTGGGTTGCAGGCTTTAGTCTACTCCAGAATTTAAGTTTTTTTTTTTTTCTTCTTAAAGACACTGATCCTGGATGCTCTGAAATTTACTCCCTCCCCAAGGCAGGTTTGGTTCTGCACAGAAACTGGATCTCTCTATTACCAGTTATTCTCCTTGCAGCAAGTTGAACATCAATAGATGTAGAGCTATTACCATGCAGCAGACTTACATAGCCCTCCTTACAGGCTCAACATCCCCAGGGGAGCCTCTGCACAGTGCAGTGCAAGTACATACCAGAGATACGTGCATGCCTGGCACTGCAGAGGGAGAAGTCCAGCACTCCAAAAAGGCATTTGTTTAACATTGGAACCAAGCTTCTCCCAGGGCGGTGGCCCTTGGCTTTTACGACGTACTCAAATGCATCCTCCTGCCTGTGGGATGCTCTTAACTTCTGTTTTCTCTCCAAAATGCTTTCCCTCCCATGTAGAATAAAATAATTCATTGTCATCAGCAAAAAAAGCTGCCTCCGTGAGGCATGAGAGACACAGCAAGGCCAAAAATGAGGGGAATGAAAACGGGCAGCCTTTCCAGCAAGACCTGATGAGGGAAGCTTGGAGCAGAACGCACAAAGCCTCGTGCTAACCCACAATTGCGACCACCGGAAATCAGATGCTTCAGGGATGGGGTCCAGGCTCAAAGGGACTGAGGAGGACATTGCCCCACGGATAATATTCTGAGAGGTCAGGTGCCCTTCAGGAGAGCACAGAAATTTCCTGGAACACCACCTTGAGTCATCAACACTGGTTTTACCTGACTCTGAGCCCACTGCGGGACCAAGAGGGCATCTTATTTCCACAACCCACAAAATGCAGCTGGGATCTATAAATAATAGAGAAGAGAAACTAAAGACAGAGCTGTTGCAACTAAGAAAGAAACTCTAGCCCAGGGATTTACTTGGTTCCCAAGGTAGGGTTTGGTCTGCCTGTCTAAGCAGAAAGTCAGAGTGGCTACCGAGAGCAAATCTTAAGCAGTAGAGAGTGGCATGCATTTCCTGCAGCTTCAACCATGTGGGTACTGCATGCTTAAGCTCCTGGGAAAAGGACAAGGTGATGGTAAAGAAGGGAAGGTCAGAGATGACTGGACAGCTTGTCCAGCTCACATGTACTGACCACCTATGGTGTTAGGGGCTTTGTTTGCATTATTTTACGTTGCCCTAGTACCCACCTTAGGAGGGCATAATTCCCATTTTTTAGATGCAGAAACTGAAGCTCAAATAGACGTGGCTTATGCAAGGTCACAGAGCTAATCCATAATGGACCCAGGACTCACATCTAGTGGATTCCAGGCCTCTAGCTCTTCGTGTTATTCTGTAACATGCATTCCTTCTTCTCAACAGCCCTTCCAGAAGATGGGTCAAATCAGTTGGAGAATGCTGTCGCCAAAACCTGGGGTACACCAGCATGGGCAATATAGCAAGACCCCATCTCTACAAAAAATAAAAAATTAGCCAGGCATGATGGTTCGTGCCTGTAGCCCTGGCTGCTCAGGGCGTTGAGGCAGGAGGATTGCTTGAGCCCAGGAGTTTGATATTGCAGTGAGCCATGACTGTCCCACTGTACTCCAGCCTGGGCAGCAGGGTGAGACCCCATCTCTAAACAAACAACCAATCTGGAGTAGAGACTGGGTCCACCCCTTTGACTTTTTCCATGGTCTCACCAGGCGGATCAACACCTGGGAACTGCCTTAGCCATGTTGCGTGTGTCCCAGGAAAACCAGGGATGAGAGAGAGCCGTCAACAGCCATCCTCCCATCTCCTGCAATATAACTCATCTCCCTGATCACTTCTGTGGGCCTCCTCCAAACAGAAAGACAGCCAGCACATCTTGGCAGTCAGGAGCATGTTGCTCTGAGGGTGGAGGGGTGGAGGGCAGTTCTTAGAATCTCCAGGTGGCAGAAAGGAGTGTGTTGCAATCAAAGTACAAATTTAGGGGGAAAAAATCTTAAAAACTTCTATTTTCATGATACTAACAGGAAGAAAAGGCACAGACCTAGGCTGATTCTGACAAGTAGAGTCACACTAATTTTCAACCATAGTGGGAGAATCCCTCTGGGTCAGAGTTTAAGATTATTATGTTGCAAGGTTAGGTGAGAAAAACATAGGTTAACATAAAAGGTTAAGCAACTCTGTACTATGTGAAATACATCACTCATTTGTAAGATTTCCACATCCACAGTCTGGATGCTCCAGCAGCTCTGGAAGCAATGAGGGCAGGGGCAGATGTTATTTTGTGGCAGGACAAACAGCCAACCACACATTATATATAGAAGAAAATCACAGATAAGTTTGCAGGAAGGCAGGAAAGGGTGTAATGCCAGTGCCCTGGGCCTCAGGGGGCCTTCACCAACCATGAAGCCTGGGATGGAGAGGATCAGAGAAAGAGCAGCTGAAACTTGCAACTGTAGGCTTTTGTGTTTACGGTTCCTTGAAGGCTGGAGTGGAAAGACTGTCTACTACAAGAAAAATGTAGCAGTACAAATGAGTTGAGGCTGTCACAGTTCCGTGAGCATCCCTGCAGGGTGAGCTCGTCCCCACCATGGGGGACCGATGGAGCCACCATTATCAGAGTCCACAGTTAATCACACAAACTTTCCTGTAGTTTATGCCAAAGTCAGCAGCAACGGCCAATTCTGCCCTACAAACCCCTTCGTAGTTTGGCTCCCTGTCAGCCTTGGGAAGACCAGGTCAAATCCTGCAGCCTTGATCTGTTTCCTGTAGGTATGGCTTTTGAAATCTGGGGTACAAGTAGGGAGAAGCAGGGGAGGCCACAGATCAAAATGTTCCAGATGTCCTTTTGCCTGTTATTGTGATATGAATCAAGGGCTCTTCCCTTGATAACAGTTAAACAGCTTCTTTTAAGTGAACGTAAACAATTGTTTTCTAAAAGGAAGGAAGAGTAGAAAATGAGGAGACATATAGATGGAGGTGCTTGTATCTGGACTGCCCAGCAGCCCCTAAGTCATTCAGTTCCCTGGATGGATTTAAAGATGGTGTCACTGTGTCACCAGAACTCGTCACTATGACTAGTAACTAAAACCCAGTTCTAGCTACGTTGAATAGACTCACACACAAACAAACATACAAGGAATAGATTGAGTGGATTAAGTAAAAAAGTTCAAGGGAGTGGCTCCTGGGGTTCAAACCATGTCTTTCTCTATCCCTTGGGCTCTGGTTTTCACTACAATGGCTTCACTGATAGGCTCACAGCCCCACATGATGGTAAGACTGCAACTCCTTCTATCCAAGCTTCCATATCTATCCCCACAAAAAAGAGTATCATGAGTCTCACATGAATTTCATGCCTTCCTTTACATGAATCAGTGTGTGCATGGAGAAGAGATTTTCTGATTGGCCACTTAGGACACATTCTTTGGTTATTAGCTTTCGCATAACAGTAGGGGTAATTCCAGAAAAGAGTTAACAATGGATGATCCTTTCATGCTGAGTGTGTTTGTCAGTAGTTAACTCTCTGGTGCCTAAACTTCAAAGATCATGCTGGGAAACTTTAATAAAAGCTTGGATTGGTGACCCGGGTGCTGGGAGGCTCAGTTATCTGTCCTTATATGCCACTTTGGAGACACCGAGGCGTTGACAGTTGTATGAGCATCGGTTGATACCTTTTCTCAAACTCCATGTGTGACTTTCTGCAAAGGTGTCAGCTAATCTTGAGCCAGAACAATAAGGTAAACCCTATGCTTTGCAACTTGTCTCAAACCTTTAAGAGACATTATCAGGATTCAGACTGAATTTCGCTGTTTCTCCAGGGCTCCTGCAAGAAGTACAAATCTCACCTTTGCAGGTAAAGTTCAAGTGCAAAGTGGTTTCATGTTCACTGCTGCTGCTGCTGATGGTGCTTTATGTTTCTCCCCTACAGGGCATCTACAGCTGCATTCATGGAGTGCACATTGAAGAAAAGAAGAAGTCTCCAGACTTCAATCTGACGGGATCCCAGAGCAACATGTTAAAACTCCTCCGGTCAGCCAAAAACATTTCCAATATGTCCAACATGAACTCCTCAAGAATGGACTCACCCAAAAGAGCTGCTGACTTCATCCAAAGAGGTTCCCTCATCATGGACATGGTTTCAGATAAGGGGAATATGATGTACTCGGACAACAGGTCCTTTCAGGGGAAAGAGAGCGTTTTTGGAGACAACATGAACGAACTCCAGACATTTGTGGCCAACCGGCACAAGGATAACCTCAATAACTACGTATTCCAGGGACAACATCCTCTTACTCTCAATGAGTCCAACCCTAACACGGTGGAGGTGGCCGTGAGCACAGAATCCAAAGTGAACTCTAGACCCCGGCAACTTTGGAAGAAATCCATGGATTCCATACGCCAGGATTCACTATCCCAGAATCCAGTCTCCCAGAGGGATGAGGGAACAGCGGAGAATAGGACCCACTCCCTAAAGAGCCCTAGGTATCTTCCAGAAGAGATGGCCCATTCTGACATTTCAGAAACGTCAAATAGGGCCACGTGCCACAGGGAACCTGACAACAGTAAGAACCACAAAACCAAGGACAACTTTAAAAGGTCAGTGGCCTCCAAATACCCCAAGGACTGTAGCGAGGTCGAGCGCACGTACCTGAAAACCAAATCAAGCTCCCCCAGAGACAAGATCTACACTATTGATGGTGAGAAGGAGCCTGGTTTCCACTTAGATCCACCCCAGTTTGTTGAAAATGTGACCCTGCCTGAGAACGTGGACTTCCCAGACCCCTACCAGGATCACAGTGAAAACTTCCGCAAGGGGGACTCCACGCTGCCAATGAACCGGAAGCCCTTGCATAATGAAGAGGGGGCTCCCGACAACGAGCAGTATAAACTCTACTCCAAGCACTTCACCTTGAAAGACAAGGGTTCCCCACACAGCGAGACCAGCGAGCGATACCGGCAGAACTCCACGCACTGCAGAAGCTGCCTTTCCAACCTGCCCACCTATTCAGGCCACTTCACCATGAGGTCCCCCTTCAAGTGCGATGCCTGCCTGCGGATGGGGAACCTCTATGACATCGATGAAGACCAGATGCTTCAGGAGACAGGTAACCCAGCCACCCGGGAGCAGGTCTACCAGCAGGACTGGGCACAGAACAATGCCCTTCAATTACAAAAGAACAAGCTAAGGATTAGCCGTCAGCATTCCTACGATAACATTGTCGACAAACCTAGGGAGCTAGACCTTAGCAGGCCCTCCCGGAGCATAAGCCTCAAGGACAGGGAACGGCTTCTGGAGGGAAATTTTTACGGCAGCCTGTTTAGTGTCCCCTCAAGCAAACTCTCGGGGAACAAAAGCTCCCTTTTCCCCCAAGGTCTGGAGGACAGCAAGAGGAGCAAGTCTCTCTTGCCAGACCACACCTCCGATAACCCTTTCCTCCACTCCCACAGGGATGACCAACGCTTGGTTATTGGGAGATGCCCCTCGGACCCTTACAAACACTCGTTGCCATCCCAGGCGGTGAATGACAGCTATCTTCGGTCGTCCTTGAGGTCAACGGCATCGTACTGTTCCAGGGACAGTCGGGGCCACAATGATGTGTATATTTCGGAGCATGTTATGCCTTATGCTGCAAATAAGAATAATATGTACTCTACCCCCAGGGTTTTAAATTCCTGCAGCAATAGACGCGTGTACAAGAAAATGCCTAGTATCGAATCTGATGTTTAAAAATCTTCCATTAATGTTTTATCTATAGGAAAACATACGTAATGGCCAACGTTCTGGAGGGTAAATGTTGGACGTCCAATAGTGCCCTGCTAAGAGGAAGAAGATGTAGGGAGGTATTTTTTTGTTTGTTTGTTGGCTCTTTTGCACATGGCTTCATGCCATAATCTTCCACTCAAGGAATCTTGTGAGGTATGTGCTGAGCATGGTGAGTCCTTAACCAAAAATAACTAACTACATAAGGGCAAGTCTCCGGGACATGCCTACTGGGTATGATGGCAATAATGATGCTTTGGATGCCAGTGGTGATGTTATCATTTCCTATATTCCAATTTCCATTAAGGTCAGTCCGCCATGTAACTTTCTCATCAGAAATGCCTAATGGTTTCTCTAATTCAGAATAAGCAATATGGTATGCATGTAAACCTGACACAGACAAAATAAAAACAGTTAAGAATGCATCTGCACTGTAGTGAGATTGACATGTGCAAAAGATTAGGAAGTGTGGCTCGTAACAGTTTCAGCTTTCTCATTATGCCTTCCATCACAGCCCAGGCTCACCCCAAGAACTCCAGGCTCCCCCAAAGAATAGCAAATCAGTGTGTTCGTGGTGACTATGCTACCTTCATTATAGTTCATTTCCAAGACACATCTGGAGCCAAAGGCCCGAGGGACCCTCAGGTGGAGAGAGCTACAGGAGTCTCTTTGGATGTTGATGTGTGTTTCTCTCACCCTCGGCTTCGGTGGTCTTGTTCAGAGCTGCATAAACTAATACATTTATGTCTCCGAGATCTAAGTGTGGATCTTCTGTCTGTGACACAGTGGCCATTGTAGTTTATCCCGAAGACGCCTATGTACGTAAGTTTGCATTTCCTCCCTTCTGGTGATGACTCAGGGTTGTATAGTATCTGTTGCCCCTTCCCTCCCAGAGTAACCATAACTCGTTCCGTTTCCAAACAGCCATGGTGGTGTCCAATTAGCTGTGTATTGCTTGTCCCAGAGTCATGAATGTGGTGACATGCACCAACAGCCGTATGTGTACTGTGATCTGTAAGAAGTACAATGCCATCTGTCTGCCGAAGGCTAGCATGGTTTTAGGTTTATCTTCCTTCACATACAGAAATTCTGTTGGACACTCACTTCCCAACCTCCTCAAATGAAAAGCCTTCAAAACATGAAACACTCTTGGATCTACCCTGAGTATCCTCCAAACTGTGGATATAGACTTTAGTGAGATAAGTGATTTCTCCCGAGTTATTCTCTCTGTTGGTGGCAAACCACTTCATAGCACCAACAGAGATGTAGGAAAAATTCCTCAAAGCATTTGTCATTTCTGAATCACCTGCATTATCCCATTCTTATTCTACTCAAACCTGAGAATATATGACATGAAATGATACCCATTTTTTTAAAGTTAGAGACAGAGAGGGGAATACTTATGCATGGGGAGCCTGTTAGCACAGTGCCTGCCACCAAAAAAAAAAAAAAAAAAAAAGTGCCCCTGACAAGATAGTTGCTATGTTATGACACTTTATCAGATCAGGATTTTCTAGTTCAAAAATTAAATACCATAAAACCAGCAAATAATATTAACTAAACCTTTTATATAGTTCTACTCTGTTAATTAGTGTATTTCATGTACATGAGTATTTTTGATGTATTTGGGATAACTAGCCATCAGTGTTTGCAGAAGACCTCACTCTGTTTCGAGCCATGCTACGGAAACACTAAGCTAATGTAGACTCGCCTGACCATTTCCTGGTTTCCTCCTGCATTCTGCTTTACGTTCTTGAAGAAAGGGAGAAAGTGGCAGGTTGAAAAATTATCCCGTTTCTTCTCCTCATGGTGTGCATTCTCTTTTGTAAGTATTATTTTCTTGCATGTGGGCAAGTGCCAGGAATGATTCTCTTAAAGCTCAAGGATGCATGGAATAGCTCCATCTTGGGGAAAGTACGCCTGACCTGCAGTGTTCCTATAATGATGAAAAGTGGTTGCAATAAATTTCCGGGTCAGTGGTAGAGAACAGAGGGAAGCAGTGGGTGAGAGGAGCTTCCTTTCATTTTGAAAGGCAGAAGGGGGCTGACTAGATCTTGGGGATGCATATGCTTGAAAATGACATTTTATTTCCCGGATGCTCTATCTCTGCTGTCCCAAGACCCAGCCATGGAGAAGCCTGGATCGAAGGGCCTGGAATAGTCATCCCAACTTCTGATTCTAAATCTGAATTTCCATGACTGTGTAGCCTTTTAGCCCTTTCTACCTTCTGCCCTTCCACTGCATTCCAAACCTTTATCCACCCCAGCAAGGATCACCTCCATTTCCTCACAAGTCTGGGATGTTTTGACATGAATGAATTAAAAAGTCTCTCCAAAACACAGAAGAGTGATTTGTTGTCAAGCCGAAGAGGCTTTCTGTCTTCCTCTGGTGTCCCCTAAACCCAGAGGGCTGCCAAATGCCACAGAGACCTCCAGGGAGACTGAGAGTTATACTTGGACTGACTTAATCGGTCAAAAAGCCTTCCCCTAATAGCAGCATTATTTCTGCTATTAACCCCATACATACATCTCTGGATAAAGAAACTGAAAAATGTGGCCTTTGGAATAATCAACAGTAATGTTGCAAAAAAAATCTATATTCTTTTTACTACCCAAAGTGTTTTCTTTAAATAAATAATCAGAAATTTTATGCTACACAAAGTTTATGGTTTCCCTTCTCTACTAATTCATTGACTCTTCAATGTGATGATCCCAAGCAAAAAAAGAAAAAAAGAAAAAAAAAATCAACTACTGATCAGATGGTCAATTTCTAAGGAAAAGATGTAGAGTTATTCAAAGGTCATCTAAGTTCAGTTTTTGCAAAAAGAATATCGGGAATGTAACGTCCAGTGGTGAATGGAAACCACAGTATGAGAAGTAACAAGAATTAAATAGGAAGCCCTAGACTATAGATCCATCACAGAAGATTCCTGTAACATATCGCAGCTCTGAGGTCTTAGATTTGTGGATGGCAAGGAGCCCAAATCTCTGAACACAAATGCCTGAGTTTCAGCTGGCTTAAGTCAGAACTGGCATCCATAATGATATTTTGTTAATTCTAATTGGTTTTTCCCACTTGAGAAGGACCCAACAGGTCCTCAGATAGGTACACTTGAATGCAGATGGTTGGGTCTCTGTCCAAGGGTAATAGCACACACATGCAACCAATTTAAAATACTCTGGGTAAGAGAATTTTCTAGAGCATGAACTGTACTTGAGAAACCTTTCTGCTTCTAGAAGATGAGTTTCATCATCCTTACATCTGCAGGTTCTTAGGCCACTTATGGTTTCAATGCTCTGAGCTGGCAAGTCCCTATAGGTCTATCTTTCTGCCAGGGAGACATGCAGGATTACAATCTCACCACACATTACTGTTATGTCTTCTGCAAATCTCTGTGCATTATTTATCTGTCTGCCCAGCACCATGACTGGGCATCTACAGATTACTCTTGATTTTCTCTTCCCTGATTCGCAGGGTGCCAGAGAGTCTTCGTATTTAGCTTTTCTAGTGAAAGCATTAAAATTCACCCATTGCGGCAAAATCTGTCAAATCATTTCACTGTTATTTTCTGGGGAGAAGAAAAAGAAAATTACACCTTGTTTACAAATGAAATAGTTTCACTTAAATGGGACTCTAGCCAAAGCAGTTAATTAGTCAAAAGATCCACGGCTGTCATGTAGTCACACATTGTTTATTCTATTTGATATGTCGACCACTGATGTGTATTTAATATTCTGCATCCTTCTCAGGAAATGACAAATGCCCTGACTTATTTGCAAATAGAATTGCTAATGAAAAAGAAAAAAAAAATGTTGATGTTAATTAAATGGTGATTAAAAATTTATCTCCTTTAAATCTAAAAAGTGCAGCTTTAATAATCAGTTGTCATATAAATAAGTACCTTGTACTGAAATCCCTTGCGGTTTAAGACCTAAATAAACACTAATTTGAGAAATCTAAAATACCTTACAGAGGAGCTGGATATATTCGTTAACATCATGCACATTCCTGTACTGTTTCTTTGTGCATAACTGTCGTGCATGAATCCTTGAAAAGGGGACATGCGTTGTTTCTGAAATGGAGCCTGTTTGTATTAACCATGGCTATAGTAGACATAATTGGACTCAAAGAAAAAGAAGTTCGAGTAGGTGGAAGCTAAATGTGTTGGTTGATATTTAATGAGTGAAGGGTTCTATGTAAAGGCAATTTTCCTTCCAAAAGTACTGTTTATTTTCACTGGAGACACAATTAGACCTTTCCAGATACCCCATCTCTTTTTGGTGAACAGGGTTGAAAGTGATGTGGGGTCTATACTTGAAAAGTTCTCCCAATATGCAGTTACTGTTTCCCATTCAATCCCTACACATTGTACTGTGTTCATACCTAATTGTATCAGATGAGGTCAGCGTGCCACTTGATATGGATCAGAGATGATCAAATGCACTTATCCTGTGAATACAACTGCTTGTGTACACATGTATATAATATACATGCTTGATTTCTACCATTCACACATAAGTGTATTATCCAAATAAAATTGTACATATTGTAAAGTTTATGTTAAAAATTAAATGGTTATGATGGTATTAACACATGGAAAACCCATTCTGGTTATTTTTATGGGAGGATATTTCTGTAGAGAGGGCACTGTATTTTTTTAATCTCAGTTATAGGGAGGATGACAGAGCCTAAGTAGAATTTGGGTGTTGGTGTTCTTGGCCCCTTCTTTAAAAAACAAAACTCTGGGATGAGGGGTATAGAATCTATTCTGCTCGCATTTGCTTCTGAAGACAATGCCGATATGGACTTGTGTGTGAATTTCCTTAAACATGTCAAAGGGCATAGATTTCCTATTTAAATACTTTATCCTCTTTCCTCACCTGCACTCTTTCTGTGCCCAGCAGTGCTTTCAGTATAGTATTAGCTAGAAGTGCCTGCCCAGAAGGGTCTTAGAAAAAGAGAGTTTGTAGAACCACACCAAAAGTTAGGAGAAGGGGAGGAGAGATGAGAAAATGAAGTTTACAAATGGGCAGTTGCCTGTTTAAGATCATCAAGTTAGAGTATCAGAGCGAGGATTAGATCCAAGACATGGTTCAATTTCTGGCTCGGTTCTCTGCCCGGGCTGACTTATTTCTAGGTTTCTTTCTAGGGGACACTCCTGACTACTTCTGGAATAAGAGCCAGAGATCCCCATAAGCTGCCCTGGCTGGTTTTTTTTTTTCTTCTTTTTTTCTTTTTTTTTTTTTTTCACCTCTTGCCCTAGAAAGACCTACGCATGCTCCCATGCTTCTTTGAATTTTGTTTTCCTTTAAACTCCCTCACAATCCCTGTCTTAAAGTTCCTAGAAGAGAGAAAACTTTTTTCAGAGACAGTCTCCTTAGGAAGAATCAACAGGGATATTGTTTAAAACCTCAAACTGAAGATAAAAGGCTGGTAGTAACCATTGAAATAATTGAGTTCTATGTACTATGCACTGAGGAAGAACCAAGCACATTGACCAGCTAGTAGGATTTCATTGAATGTCCACTTTACTTTGAAAGCCAGTTTGGGATTGTGGGGGAGGGGATGCAAAATAAACAAAATATAGTCTCTTCCCATAAGTAGCTTATGGTTTAGAAGTTCAGTTCTCTAATCCAAATGATAACCAAGGACCCGTGAAATGCAAACAGAGACTAAACAACAAAAATTAGAAATGACAACTAAAGTTGTAGCCAGGAAAAAAAATCTGATTCTATGAGCATACTTTTTTTTTTAAAAAGTCCCTCCCGACACCTTTAAGTAACTCTGGAGAATAGAGTTAGTGCTCCTGGAAATGCACTTGATTTATTTTAATCTTCCAATAACGTGCTTAGGAGACCCAGGAGCTGCTAACCAGGTGAACACACTCACACTCCTACAATTTTGCACAGGAAGGCTTGGGTCTGGTTCCAGCCAGTTCTCCAATCCTTGCCAAATCTTGCCTCCTCCCAGCCTTGTGTTATGACATGTGCCTCAAGGAAAGTTTGAAAAAATTCCCCAAAGGATTAGAAAATAGACCATGATGTAAAAAGATGAAGCATTTCCCTAAAGCTTTTTTGTTTGGTTTTGTTTTTCACGTTTGAAGAACCCTTTTGATAGACCAGGGTATGAAGGTATCAGGGAAGGGTGGAGGGAGAATTCTTTATCGAGTTCCAAGTGCCTACTGTTGTGGTTGACACAAGAGAAAGCATCAGGTTCCCTAGAGAGAAAATGGGGCAGAGAGATGGGGAAAGGAATATAGGTGTATTTCAGGAAGGATGGCGAGGTGGAGAGGGAGCTTTTGTCACTCTGTCCATCCCATTCTGTGCATTCTTGGGATGTTACATTTTCTGCTTACCGCAAGTACTTGCCATGGATCTGCACCTGAATTTGAGAATATCAAAATATATCTAAATTGAGTGTAGGCAATATTCTAGGCATACCCTAGAAAGTGATCCTCAAAATAACCTTAAGATATAAATATGATTGCTCCCATTTTACAGATAAGGAAACTGAGGCTCAGGTTTTTCTCAGCCTCATCAGTAACTAGAATTAGTAAATCCCTAATGTTAGCCATATTCTCAAAGTGCCTGGTCTCCTTCAGGGAGATCAGAATAGAAGTCAGAAAGAGAAGTCTGCTCTTTTGAGGTTCCTGGGCTTATACGCTTGAGTGTCAGCCTCTGTGACAGGGAAGTTTGTTAAGGTCTTACCCCTCATTGCCTGATTTGGGTGTATTGAGAACTTCTGGGGATCTCACCTCTGTTCATAGTTCCTCCTGAGACTTGAACACTGTTTGTGTCTCCCTTTCATATGCTTGCACTCAGCATTTTAAAAAAATTCCTGGGGAGTTATTTTCTCTACTTAGCATGTGCCTAATCTTAAATATCTCTTTCCTAGTGTCTCATCTTTTTATCACTCAACATCAGGGCTAATTCCATTAAACATATGTACATAGTACATGCTCATGTGTGTGGGTATGCACACACACACAGCCATGTGGCCCTCCATTAAAGTCCTCCTAAATATTGTGACCCATGTTCAAAGAGGTGATATTATTTGCAAGTTGACTGTTCCTCCTATTTCATCTCTATGTTTGGTTATCTTTGCCAGGCAGACGGAATGAGTTTCAGAAGTGGGACAGGGAATAGGACATAGAGTTTCTGCATGAATGATGGAGAGATTTGGTAGTCAGAATGTTTGAGGACCAGCTATTAAAAAGTTGTTGTTTTCCTTCTTGGTCTGTTCTTTTTTTTTTTTATTTTCTTTTCCAAATTGTCTTAGAGATAATTCGCTGCTCACTTAGCTTTAGGATAGTGATGGTTATTCTGTCCCACTGAAGAGTGTTGAATTGGAATGCTTCCACCGGGCTTTATAGGTACCCAGAATGGCCTAGTATTTAACGTACTCTGCAGGCATGCCACTGAGCACACACTGCCTTTCCTGCATTCCCCCCTCTCCATGTTCTAAGCCACATTTCTTTCCTGGCATTTACATTTACTGGGAGGTGAGGGGTGCATTAGGCCCATTTGATGGATGAGGACACTAGGGGGGATTTGAAGGAATGTCTTTCTGGGAGTCTCCGTGAATTCTCTGGAGGGTTAGCTAACTTAATGCAAGTTAAGTGCTAGTCTCTGAGAAAAAATTTCTCAGCTGTTTCATCTTTCAAGCTGGCAGTAAAAAGCCTTTTAAGACAAAGATTATTATTTGTTATTTGGAGATCCTGTTGTTGGGTCTACAAGTGCATGACAATGTTCTCCTTGAAATGTTGAACTATGTAGAAATGGAGCACTCCAAAGAACAATTTGACCAATAGCATTTCTTCTCTGGGGGTTGTATTTCAAAGCATGCAACTCTCCAGGGAACCAAAACTAAATTGCTTAAAATGAAGTCATTCCTCAGGTTAACTTCCTCAGATAAGGTGTCAGCAGTCTGCAGAAGCACAGAAGACAAAACTGAGATTATCACTCATAATTCTCTCTTACTTACTGTGTCAGTGAAACAATGAGTTTGCATTTTTGCAGTCCTAGAACATTCTTCATTAGCCCTGGGTCATGACCTCTTCCAGTTAATTCTCTTTTATACCTTTGGGAAAGATTTAAGATGAACCCTCAATAGGATATTAACATAACATAGCCAATACCACAGCTGCCTTTGAAATTAATAAGGTTAATTGTTCTCCAGCAAACATGAGTTTGTCTTTAGCATTTTAAATGCCTCCCACTGATCTGACATTTTGCTGTTTCAAGTTTTAAAGGGCTCAAATCAAAGACTATTGATAACTGAGCAAAGAGTGAAGGTCCAGAAATACAAAAACATTGTCATTTTTTTTCCATGAAAAGCAATCATAGTCTTTTGGATTCAATCGAAGTTTCTACATTAGCCATCTGAGACTTATTGAATTACTTCCATTCTCAGTCAAGCTAATTCAAGTGAATGAACAGTACTGACTTTTTAAATATTTTTAAAATGTTTTAAAGTCTTTATTAAGTTTGTAGACACAGCTCTGGGGTCATGACCACTTATAGAAATGTTTCAGTTTAAAAACAAAAGATTAAGCCCTCTAATTTGAGCCAAATCCAGGTGATCTTTTTGGAAAATTTTGATGAATATGAAAAGATGAAAGTGGAACTTTTAACATTCATGTTCCCCAAATTTTTCACTGGGAAGGGATGCTAATTGCCTACTTAAGATATAAGTTCAAGAATAACATTTTCATAGAAAATGCAGAAGACTGCTTGACACAGCAATGGCATAGTTAGATGTGGCTCAGATGCCTTCCAAACCTGAGGGTCCCCAAAGATTTCTTTACCAGTTGTTTTTAAATTATGAATCTTAATCTTGTTCATTCCCCTGCCAAAACAAATTTAAAAGCATAAACCTGCTGAATTAATTGGCAGAATTCACCATAGTTTATATCACCCCAGAATGTTTATATGTATGTGTTTATGTAGAGCATATATATTTCAAGCTGAATGTTCAGAAAGAATAAGGTGAGTTTCTTGGTGGCTTGAATAAGAATTAGATCATAAAAATTATAAATAATGGCCTTCTCAGACAGAAAAAGAGGATAAATGATTCAGTTTTCACTCATGTATTAATAATAAGACTCGTTGCATAATACAAAAGCTGGTCATTGCCTGCAAGAAAGTTATTGAATTAAGCAGCTATCCAGGTTTATGTCTGAGTCCATTTTTAATCCAATATGGTTACGATTGAACTCCATTTGCAGATGGTTTCTATTCACAGCTACATTCAAACAGAATCCAAAACCCACATCAGAACTGACTTGATCTCTTGTATGGTGGAACTCAAAGCAAGCTGTGTGCTCTATGCAATGGTCTTCATTTGGGAATTAATGTTCACTGATCAACTGCAGCAGTTTATATCTGTCATGTTTTAATCCACTGCATGAGGAAGTGCTAATAACTGTATTAAATATTTCCAAGCATAGCTACAAAATTACATGTTTGCTTAACATCTTTCTATGATAGAGGAAGTATATACTATGGTTGTCTTCTTGTAGTATGTCTTTTGATTTTGTTCAACGTGTTATCAACTGTTTTAAGGAATGGGGATTGACATGTGTGTGCAAACTGATATGTACATAACTCCTGAGGCAACAGAAGTGCCCGGTCATATGGTGTAAAAATGTAAATACAGGAAAATTTCATTTTTCTAATAAAGATAATTTCTGCCAATTGATATGAAAATGAGAAATTGAGTTGTAGTCTTTGTTGTTGTCATTGTTGCTACTGTTGTAAGCATCACTGTGTTAGTCTGTTTTGCATTGCTATAAAGGAACACCTGAGGCTGGATAATTTCTAAAGAAAAGAGGTTTATTTATCTCATTGTTCTGCAGGCTGTACAAGCATGATACCCACATCTGCTTGGCTCCTGGTGAGGCCTCGGGAAACTTTTAGTCATGACGGAAGGGAAGAGGAGCCAGTGTGTCACATGATGAGAGAGAGCAAGAGAGAAATGCCAGGCTCCTTTAGACAACCAGCTCTCTCATGAACTAATAGACAACTCTCTCATTACCAGAGGGTGGACAGCAAGCCATTCATGAGGGATCCGTCCCGATGACCCAAACATATCTCACTAGGCCCCACCTCCAACTCCTGGTGATCACATTTCAGCATGAGATTTGGAGGGGACAAATACCCCAACCATGTCAATTGCTAATGTTTCAGGCAGGCTTAACATTTGTACAAAGGGGAAATAACTTGAGTTCCCTACTTTGGCAAGGGGAGAGGGTAGAGGGAGGCACGGAATTCAGGACAATTCTTGGCTTGGCTTCAGGATTTCAACCAAAAGCTTAGCCACTGTCCCATTTAGATCTTGTCTTCCTGTGCAGTTCCTGTGCGTGTAGCCTTGACCCTGATAATGTTGACTTTTACCAAGAAGCACCCTTATGGCAAGAGGGAAAAGGGGATTCTTGCAATATGGGGAGGGGAACTATTGCAATAGGGAGAATTCTCTGATAATAAGTCTGCAAGCATCTCAGGGTTAGGCGAAAGGGTTTTTCTTTTACAGGGAGAAGCAAATAAAGCTAGAAAGAACAAGGTGTAGGAAAGTGAGATGAACAGGAGTGGCAAGAACAGGAGTCTTACCTATATGACTTAGGTAAGACTCACAGATGCTCCCACTTGTTTACCCATACCAAGGCCAGACACACGCCCTCCCAATGTCTATTCTTTGCCTCATAAATGATTAACTGAAATGTTGATCCCTACTGATCAGCTGGAACAAAATGCTTGTTAATCAAATGGTTAAGCTTCCCTCCTTCTCCAGGTCCTTGAACTCTGGCCAAACCTCAGCCCGAGCCAGCCTAAAACCTCTCCCTAACAGCTCCTCCTGGGAATAGGCAAGTCTTAAATTCCCCATCTATCCACCTTCTGACCAATTGTGCCTCTCCTGTTCATCTCACTTTCCTGTACCCTGTTCTTTCTAGCTTTGTTTACTCCTCCCGGTAAAAGAAAAACCCTTTTGTCTAACCCTGAGATGCTTGCAAATCTATTCTCAGAGCATTCTCCCGATTGCAATAGGCCCTCTTCCTGTATTGCAAGAATCCCTTTCTCCCTCTGCAATAATCCTTTTGAATAAAGTCTCTCTTTACTAAACCCAGATTTGAATTTGGTTTGACAACCCCCATCTTCAGATCAAGTGACATTTCTACAACCCAAATCTGACAATGTTAGTTCCACCTCTCCTTAACTTAAAACCTTCAGCTTGGTCCCCCATGGCCCACAGGGAAAGCCCAATTCCTTGCCATAGTGCACAAAGCCATTCCAACCCCTGCCACACCCCTTTCTACCATGCATCTTATGCTGCATCTGAATCAAAGATATTTTTGCCCTTCCCCAAGGACACCATGAGCTCTCATGCTTCCATGTTTTTGCTGGCGCTGTTCTTTCTTCCTGGAATGCTGGTCTCCTTATCAATGCTTAATTCTTTTTTATGTTCTGTTTTAAAGATAAACCTCTTCTTAGTCTTTCCAAGCTTCCTCCAGAAGCGTAGTTGACAGTTGATTTCTCCACCATCCATAGCCCCATGTACACATCTCTATAATATAATGCATCAAGCTTTACTACGTTTTTAGGTGTGCTACTTTTCCTTAGAATGTGAGCTTTTCCAAAACAGGGGCCATAAAATTGTTCACCTTTAAATCCTAGCACCCAGTATATCATGTGATACTAAGCATTTTTGGATGAGTAGAAGGATAGCCAGATGAAAGAGTGGATGGCTGGTGGTGGTGGACAGATGGAGGGCCTTGGAGTCAGTTCTCAGCTTATGGTACTCTTCTACCTAGCTTATTTTACTCAGTCCTGTGACTTTAAATGCCACTGATTACTCCCACATTTTTATATTTGGATTCAACTTTCTCCATAAGCTCTATACTCCCATCCGTATTTCCATTGAGAGATCTTAAAGACATCCAAGACCTAAGATATCTTGAAAAGTACTGTGAACAGCCCATCCTCCCAACAGAAATCTGGTCCTCTGCCATTGTTCCTCATCTTGGAAAACTGCATGGCTATTGACCTGATATCTCAAGCCAAATGTCTATATAGTGATTCTTCCCTCCTCTATTCTCCTTCACATCCAATCATGTGTCTTTATGACCTTTATTTTATTTATTTATTTATGAGATAAAGTCTCACTCTGCCACCCAAGCTGGAGTGCAATGGCATGATCTTGGCTCACTGCAACCTCCACGTCCCAGGTTCAAGCAATTCTCCTATCTCAGCCTCCCGAGTAGCTGGGATTACAGGCATGCACCACCATACCAGGCTAATTTTTTGTATTTTTAGTAGAGACAGGGTTTCACTATGTTCAGGCTGGTCTCAAACTCCTGACCCCAAGTGATCCACCTGCCTTGGCCTCCCAAAGTGCTGGGATTACAGGAATGAGGCACCGAGTCTGGCCTTCATGACCTTTAAAATACATTCAAGATCCATCTATTTCTCATCACTCCTTCCCAATCACTCCAGTGCATCATCTCTGATTTATACTACTGCAACAGCTTTCTAACCCATCTGCCAGCCTCTCCCCTGGCTTCCTTCTTATCCATTCTCCAGACAGAAGACAGGGCAATCTTTTAAAAATATCAATTAGATGATATGATTCATCTGCTCTCAGGCCTTTAGTATCTTTCCATCACAATCAGAATAAAATCTAAATTCTTCCCTATGACCTCAGGGTGCCAATTGGTCTGCCTCATCTTCCATCTTGTCTACTACTGTTCTGCACCACAGTCATTAAGATCCAGCCACACCGAACTTCTCTCACTTCAAACAGAGGTGATTCAGGGTCTTGGTACTTGCAACTGCCTCTCCCTGTAACTCTACCCCTAGATATTTCTGTGCTTTCCTCCTTTATTATACCTAAAGGTCTGTTTAAATGTCATCTCAGGAAGGCACTGTCTGACTACACTTTTTTTTTTTTTTTTTGATACAGGGTCTCACTCTATCACCCAGGCTGGAGTGCGGTGGCATGATCAGAGCTCACTACAGCTTCGAACTCCCGGGCTCAAGCTATCCTCCCACTTCAGCCTCCTGAGTAGCTGGGACTACAGGCATGCATCACCACACCTTTTTTTTTTTTTTAATTTTAGTAGAGACGAGGCCTCGCTATGTTGCCCAGGCTGTTCTCGAACTCCTGAGCTCAGGTGATCCTCCCGTCTCCCAAAGTGCTGAGATTACAGGTATGAGTCACTGTGCCCAATCTGGCACTATCTTAAATAGAATCTCCCCCATCACTCTCTATTCCCATAGCATACTTTGTCCTTATAGCACTTAACACTATCTGTAATTTTATCATATATTTGTGTATATTTGTTCATTGTACGTCTTCACTGAATAAGAATAGTGACTTGATGTATCTCATTCACTGTTCAAGCACCAGCAGTGTCTGATACATGGTGGGTATCCAGTAAATGTTGCAGGAACAAATGAATGAATGGATCAATAAGTAATAGTGGATGGATGAAAAATTGGTTGGATGAATGAGTGGACAGACACAGGGAAAGGGTAAGTACATGACTAGATGGATATGTGGCTAAATAGATGAAAGTAGGAATGCATGAAGGGTGGGTGAATAGAATGCCATTTATTAGGACAAGTAGTTCCTAGCCTCCTAGCTCATCCCACCTTGCTCTTGGGCACTTCTCATATGGCAAGGTACACTTTTTCCTTCAGAATTAAAACTAAATATAACTAAGAGTATATTCTCAATGAGGGGTTGAAAATATCCTTCACATCTCCTCCGTTTTTCCCCTAATCTCTTTAACCTTCCCAAGGATATTCAAAGGGCGGTTTATGAAAGATGCCTTATATACCAACCCCTGTGAACCCAGGACATATACAGAAGGGTTCATGGGGACCCCACTGAAACAGTAACAGAGTTCAGAAAGTCACATATAAGACTGCAATACCTGGCTCTAGCAACCAAAACTCACTCTGTTTTCTGAGAGGCAATGCAACTAGGGGAAAAAGCAAGTCTCTCATTCTGTCAAAATCCACACATGCACCGTGCACTTACTCTGTACAAAGCCCCATTCTTTGGGAGATTATGGTCTAGTAGTCACTTCTGAATCTTTAAGACGATGGTGGCTTCGCATAGAGACTCTTCTTCTTGGGGCCTGGGCTAGATTGCAGCCTCCTCACAGTCGGGTAAGGCTGGGGATTTCCTCTTCAGGAGCCCCCAAATGGCTGCCAAGTCCCACAGCCTTCTGGGAAGAAATGGTGGCTGCTCTAATGTGAAGAAGTCACTGCCTTCCTTCTGCCTCAACAAGGCAGACCGTCTTCCCTGAGGGTCCCAGTAGACCCTTCTCTAAGTCTGACCTAATCTGATGGAGTGGAGAAGACCCTTGAGGAGAGTTTCTAGTGGGGCATTGCCCTTGTGTTCATGGTAAAGGCAGGAATGGGATAGATTGTCATTTGCACTGTGTGGCAAATAGCTTTCACCCATGGGAAGATTTGATCTAGGAAAGTTTGTCTGTGGCAGAGTTGTAACTTCCAGAAATGCTGATTTGTTGGAAGATCATGAAGATAGAGCTCAAGTGAGTAACAATCAGGTGGGGGTCCCTAAGAATCAGGGTTTGTGGTCCTTAAAGAGAGTAAGGTAGACGGTGCCTCAGGCATAGGTCTCAAAATCTTTCTAGGTTTAGGAGCCTCAGACTCTCACAGAAATGGTTTCATAAGGGTTATGAAATAATGAGAAGACACACGGTATCCAGGAACCCCCTTTCTTATTTTTCTGCCTGGCCCAGACTGTAATGAATTCTGTCCCCTCTCATCCCTTCTCACTATAGATGAGGAAACTGAGGCTGGGAGAAAGGGTATATGTCATTCTAGCTCACTCACATCTTAGCAATCAAGACTTCATGGTTGAATCTGGCACCAGGTGCTGAGATGGGCAAAGAAAACCAACATTTCTTGAATACTTACTATGTACCAGTCTGAGCCAGGTTCACAAACATCATAATATTAAATCCTTCCAACCAAACAAAAGCTCAGGTTCAAGACTCTTTCCTGATTCAACGCACTTCAAACTACAACCTGTGTGTCTACCACAGGGCCAACAGATCAATTATATCATGAAGCAAATGTCATCATGCACAAGAAAACACTTATTTGATCCCAAAATAAGTAATCTATAAGGTATGAAGGTCAGAGGAACACAATGGCAACTATTTGGTGCTGTTCTATGTTGCTGTAGAAAGGAGCCCTGTGAGGCAGGTTATATCGCAATTTTTATTTACTTCCATGTAACAGATAAGGAAATTGAGACTCAGAGATAAAAGTGACCCAGCCCAGATGACTGAATTGATATGCGGCAGAGAAAGGAGGCCTCAACCCAGATGGTCTGACTCCATACCCTAAACCACCCCCTAAACTTTTTTTTTTTTTTTGAGATGGAGTCTAGCTCTGTCACCCAGACTAGAGTGCAGTGGCACGATCTGGCTCACTGCAACCTCCACTTCCTGGGTTCAAGCGATTCTCATACCTCAACCTCCCGAGTAGTTGAGACTACAGGCGTGCACCACCACACCCAGCTAATTTTTGTATTTGTGGTAGAGAAGGGGGTTTCTCCATGTTGGCCAGGCTGGTCTCAAACTTCTGACCTCAGGTAATCCACCAACCTCAGCCTCCCAAAGTGCTAGGATTACAGGCATGAGCCACTGTGCCCGGCCCTTGAACTCTTTACAGCACAGTACCTCCTTCAAGGAAATGGACAAAGGCTTTTCTTTTTTCTTGTGTCATTCCCTGTCCTCTGAGCTTCTCCTTAACCTCAGCTTTTTCTTTGGAGCAGCTGAAGATGGGCCATTTTCAACACATTTTTCTATTAACTGAAGTGGCACTAAATACTATTGCTACTATGAAACTAATCAGCAATTTGTGGGATGCCTTAACACCCATATAGCCCCATTTGGGGCCATAATTATTTCCTAATTGGGAGGTGATTTATACTTGGGACCTGGGACATGTACTTCTGCCAGTGATGTGGCTATGTAGGATGGCTTGATTATTTTTTTGTCCCCCAAGATTCTGCTGTCTAAAGCCAAATGGCCGTACAGCCGAGCAAATTTAATTAACAGACAGTTCTGGTCCTGTGAGAAGGAAAAGCTTTCATTTCCCAGTCAAATTTGCAGTAATTCCGAGGATAAAGCCAAAGAAAGTTTTATCTTGCAAGATCCTGTAGTCTTCTGCTGGTAATAGAGTTTTTGGGGTCATTTATCTTTTTTCTTAAGAGTTCTGACAAAATTTGTCAAAGTTCATTAAACTAACCCACCTTAAAAAGAACCCTTAAAAATATCCTTGGAGCACTCCTTTGCAGCAAGGATTATAACCCCCATTTTATTTTCTTTTTTGAGTAAAAATAAAACCAGGTCTTTCTGTTGTCCAGGTAGCAGTGGCACAATCACAGCTCACTGCAGCCTCAAACCTCTGGGCTTAAGCACTGCTTCTGCCTCAGCCTCCTGAGTAGCTGAGACTACAGGCATGTGCCACCGCACTCGACTACTTTCTTATTTTTTGTAGAGATGGGGTCTCACTGTATTGCCCAGGCTGATCTTGGACACCTGGGCTCAAGTGATCCTCCTGCTTCAGTCTCCCAAAGTGCTGGGATTACAGGCATGAGCCACCATGCCCGGCCACGTTACATATGAGGAAATCAAAGCTTGGAGAGTCAAAATGACATCCTTAAGGCAATAGGATCAGGTGGTCATTGTGAAGCTGAGGTTGGGAGGTGAGCGCATGTCAGTTGGACTCTACATCCATCATCTTGTACCTTTACTGCCATGTTCACTGTTACCTAGATTCCAATAGAGTGCAGGCAGAAACTGTCCTGGGTCCCTAATCCCTTGTATACTGTAAGGCCTCAATACATATTTTAAAATAAACAAGGAGCAGAAACAAGAGCCAGGAATCCTGTGTTCTTCTCCACATCCTAGCTGTGTGACTTTAGTCCAGTCACTCGACTTCTCCAATTCTTCTCATGCATGTCTGTAAAATGAGGATATTTACCCCACTTCTGACTGCTTCATGACGTTGTACAGAGGGATTATTAACTATACAGTACAAAGGATAATTCCTTTTGTAATTTTTTTTAGTTCCGAAACGTAGTAGTTGTGTTCAGGTTATGTCCACAGAAACAACAACTTACTTCCTGGAAGTTACCTTCCGGGCAACTTCCAGTGCCTGGAAATCCTAGGGACTGTGTCTTTTCACAAAGGTGAGAATTTTCCATAAATTAGAGGTCATAGGTCAGGCCTCTCTCTCAAGTAGATGGAAAAGTGGCCACAGGTTCCAATTCTGTGCTTTTGTGGGTTCTGAAGTTTCCAGAGAGGTATGTGCAAAACCTTCGTTACCAATCTCTTAGACAGCAATTAGAAAAGAAGCACATATTTTTTACTCCTGGAATCTCCAAGGTGCTAAAAGTTCTGAGGACATATGTGCAAAACCTTCTGCACTCTGGCTTGATAAAAACTTCCATACAGTGTACAGGCTGGCAGAAGCCAGGAACAGACTATGCTGTGACTTTCTATTTGAAATTCTTTACTTTCCCTTAAAGAAGTGTCCAACTCTCTTCCATTCTCCACCTCCCACTGACATGCTACACTGTCTCAGAAGTTTTCTTTCTCTTGCGTTTCTCTCTGTCTCTCTTCTTGCCTGAGGAAAAAACAGCAGCCTTGCCCTTCTTAACTCAGCAGTACTGCAGGCATGCCTGCCCTCTAAAGAGCAGCCTCCTCCTCTTCCATTTCTTCCAAAGTCAACAAGAAGTCCCAGTCACTATTCTGGGGCTGGGATCCCCGGAGCTGGTGACATTGTATGTATTCAGGGCTCCTATTACTTATGATTGCTTGGAGCCTCTAATGCAAACAAGAGCCAAGGAAGAGGAAGGTGCAACAAGAGATAGAATGAAGAGACAGTCAGCCAGGCGCGGTGGCTCATGCCTTTAATCCCAGCATTTTGGGAGGCTAAGGCAGGTGGATCACATGGTCAGGAGTGCAAGACCAGCCTGGCCAAGATGGTGAAACCCCATCTCTACTAAAAATATAAAAATTAGCCAGGCATGATGATGGGGGGGCCCCTGTAATCCCAGCTACTGGGGAAGCTGAGGTAGAGAATTCCTTGAACCTGGGAGGTGGAGGTTGCTGTAAGCCGAGATCGCGCCAGTGCACTCCAGCCTTGGCAACAGAGCAAGACTCTGTCTCAAAAAAACAAAACAAAACAAAACAAAAAGAATGAAGAGACAGTCATCCCTCATTAGACAGCACCCAGGTCCCACTTTCTCTTTCCTATCACCAAGCACAATGAAAAGCACACAGACTTCTCAGTTGGAAAATTATAAGGCTGTGGCTTAAGAAAGTCACTATCTGTGGTCCCCCTGGCATGCTCAGAACAATAGAAAGAAATCAGCGTCCAATCTGGCTCACAGAACCATAGCATACTTTACTGACTTCAAGGTGCAGAAACACCATCGGGATAGGTAATGTGGTGGCATGAGCCTATTTCAGTGCAATCTGCACGCACAGGAGACTTTATAATCTTGGGTATTCCAAATCCACGATTGTGGGTAAAACTGCAAAGCAAATTCTACATCTTTCCCAATTCTCTCCCATCATCTTAACAACCCACATTCCATCATAAGCTGCAGGGAAGAGTCATTTAGAGGAAGAAGTGTGAGTGTTGATATTGCCATTAGTACCAGAAAGCACTCACCTAATTTAAGGTATTTTTGATGTTTGGCTATAAGGAATCAAGCTCAGAGTCAAGAAACTCACATTTATTTGTCAAAGATAAGGTAAGCAATAGGAATACACAGATATGTAGTTTCAGCTGCCTCCTGGATATCTTGAAGGCACCCCTAAACCCAACGTATTCAACACGAAATGCATCCTCCACCAGCACTTACTTGTTTTCCACCAGCACTTACTTGTTTTCTCTTCTAGAGTTTTCTTTCTCAGATTACAGCATCATCATCCCCTAGTCTCCAGGACAAAATCCTGGCAGTCACTTAGACTCTTCTCTCTCCTTTCTTCTCCCAGTCTGGCTAATTTCTCTGCATGTATCCTCCCGTGTGCCTGCTGCTCTTCATTTCCACTACCCGATTTCCATCTCTCATCTTCTCCTACATGAATGATTGTGACAATCTAATAACAGGTTTCCCTGCCTTCAGTATTGACCCACCTTTAATTCTCTCTTCATATACTTGATGGAGTGATTGTTCTAAAATAAAATTATGACCATTTCATCTGCAACCAAAAGCTATTTGACAGCTCCCCATTGCCTAGAGTATAAAGACCAAAATCTTGGGTATATCTGACAAGGACTTTCCTGGTCTGTTCTTGCTGATTCGAATTTTCTAACCTCATCTCCCACCACTTCCTCACAAGAAACTTTTTGTCATCCCCTGAATAAGTCCTTAAAAATGTTTTCTTTATGAATACGGTTTAGCCATTTGGCAAATATATAATTATCTTTTAAGGCCTGGCTCACACATCACCTCTGCAAATCCTTTATTGATTCCCCCAAAGACAGTCAGTGGCACCTTCCTCTAAGCTCCCATAATGTTTTGGAAAAGCACTCCAGTGCAGCATGCTATGTGCCCCTTTATATGTCTACTTGCCCCTCCTGTGAAGTTCCTCTTAAAGACAATGGCCTTTTTGAGGTACAGGAAAGGGATCGAGCTAAAGATAATTTAGGAGTCATCAAGATCAGGTCATAATTAAAATCAAGGATGTGGATAAGACCGTGAGAGATCGTATGTTGGATTCATGCCATGTCAATCTTCTAATTAGAGTAGGCCACAAGAGATATTTTCACTGGAGATTTGGAATGAAAAAGCAACCATTTGTTTCTATGCTTGGATGGTCGGGGCAGGACCTTCTGTAGCTCACACACATTACGTATGTGCTGGCTCACATTGTCGGTGTGAGGCGGCAAGCCAACCTGCACCGGTTCTGCCATCCACTGGGTCCTCCTTCAGTTTCTCCAACTCCTGGGCCAGGTGTGTGTTTAATGCCATGACAAAGGGTACCAACCTCTGCAGCAGGACACCCACATCAGCAAGATTTGAGGCAGTGAGAACTGACATGGGTTCCAGTCCCTTGTCATGAATTCTAGCTCATTCTCATGGGATCCAGGTGCCCTTGCTCTCTCCCTCCCCCGTACATCAATCTGTTCTTCCTGATAACTTCAGTCTTCAAACGTCAGCATTGGACCTGAAGACAATAGCCCTACAGACATTGATCAATCAGCTCCCACCATTGCATGAGGTCAAATCCCTGTAACAAATCTATCAGCTATCTATCTATCTATCTATCTATCTATCTATCTATATCTATCTATCTATCTCTATCACCTATCTATCTATATCTCTTTATCTACTACTATCTAGCTAACTAAACTATCTTCTAGTTGACTATCAACCTTTCTATGTGTCTACCTATCTAATCTATCTGTCTTCTATCTGACTATCAATATATTTTCCAGTGATTCTTCTCTGATTCAATCCTGACTAATACAGAATTTCGTACCAAGTATGAGGTGATGCTCTGTATTAGTTATCCACCATTACAAAACAAATTTTCCCAAAACTTAGCTTCAAACAACAAATGCTTATTATCTTAAAGAGGGTCAGGAATTTTAAAGCAGCTTCTTTGGGTGGTCTGGCTAAGGGTATCTCATTAGGTTATATTCAATATATATAATTGGTTATATATAGGTTTACTAGGGCTGCAGTCATCTGAAGGTTTAATTGGGGCTGGAGGATCTGCCTCCAAGCTCACTCTCAAAGCTGTTGGAAGGAGGCCCCAGTTCCTTTCTGGCTGTTGGCTGGAGGGCTCAGTTCTTCACCATGTGGGCATCTCCATAGGGCTACTTGAGAGTGCTAAGCACATGACATCTGGCTTGTCTAGGAAAAGTAAGTGATGAGAGAGAGAGAAAAAAATCTATAATACATTTTATAACAGTCTCAGAAGTGAACTACCTGCTCTTTCATTATATTCTAGTCAAGTGAGTTACTAACTCCAGCCCACACTCAAGGAGAAAGAATTAATTTTCACCTCTTAATGGGAGGCATCTCAAAGAATGTGTGGCTCTATTTTAAAACTACTGTATATACAGAAAGAGCTGAGTACAGAAAAGGGCCAAGTATGCCCAACCTCACTTACCCAAGGTGGCTCAACTATTTCTTGGTTTCTCATCTTTTGCTGTGTGTGAGCATGTCTTGCCTCCATCCAAGCCCTGGCCATAGAAATTTAAATATCAATTTTATTCCCCCCACCAAAAAATTGAAAGTCTTTCTAGCCTGGAAATATTTTCTGTTCCTGTAGCCACATGCTAACAATTGTATTAAGTTGCACCCTCTAATGTAACTATCGAGCTGATTTGAAACCCAGTAAATGTATATTTGTTGAATGAATAAATTGATTTTGTCATTTAAATATTTGCTCATTAATTCACATATTCATTCACTACACATTCATTGAGCAGGTATTATGTGTTAGGCCCTGTACTAGGCTGTGAGAAATACAAAGAGGAATAACATCTCATTCTTATATTTAAGGAGCTCTCATTGTGCCAAAATGTCAATTAATCTCCCACATGAGGACTCAAGGGTGAATGTGCCTTAAGCTCTTAAGAGCAGAAGCCCAGCCTTCTTCTCACAGTGATAACTTCTTGAAATTCTGAATCAGAATCTTGACGAGGGTAGGCCAAGTGTTCCTGGGGTGGATGTCCTGGCCAGCGCTGAGGTGCCCTTCTTTTGGGGCAGCCACAAAGCTGGGTCTCTCAGGGTCAGCTTGAGCAGGTGGGGTGTGCTCAAGGTGAGATGCTGCAGAAAGTCCATGGATGGGTCAGAATAGCTCCCCAAGTCTCTGCTCCCATCTGGCCCAGTGACATACATGAGGAGTGTGCCAAGGGGAAGGTGATATGTACAAAACCCCAGCTCCGCCTCCTGCTTTACTCTCTCGCTATTTTTGGAACAGGTGTCCTAGATCTACCCTACATCACAACAAAAGTGGTCACTTCAGAGCAGATGTGGGGGGACAGAATCAGATTTTCACTTTGAAGGGCACCCAGAGGTTGCATAACTCAATTTGATGAGCAGATCCTTCCTATGACAGCTCCTACTTTTTTTTTTTTTTTTTTTTTTTTTTTGAGGCAGAGTCTCACTTTGTTACCCAGACTGGAGTGCAGTGGTGCGATCTCGGCTCACTGCAACCTCTGCCTCCTGGGTTCAAGCGATTCTCCTGCCTCAGCCTTCCGAGTAGCTGGGATTACAGGCACACGCCACCACATCCAGCTACTTTTTGTATTTTTAGTAGAGACAGGGTTTCACCATGTTGGTCAGGTTGATCTTGAACTCCTGACCTTGTGATCCACCGCCTGCCTCAGCCTCCCAAAGTGCTGGAATTACAGGATGAGCCCTCAGCCTCCTTCCTATTATATTTCTACAAGTGGTTGTCTAGCCTGGATTTGGGAAACTCCTGTGACTGGGAGCTCACCACTTCCTGAGGCTCTTCCTTATACAGGGGGTTGTTCCTTTCAAACACAGATCATTTATACGTGTTTGAAAGACCCTCCCAACTCCATTAAGATGAAATCAACTTCTCTAAAACTGGCCATTTGCCTTTATTATATCTTCTGGACTCACCTAGAATAACTTCACTTCCCTTTCATCAACAAAATCATCATCAAGTGAAATAATAATAATGGAAATAAAAGTTAACTTTCTGAAGGGCTATTTGCAGAAAAAGTACGGAATCCTTTACCTGAATTACATTGCTCATCCCTAGAGTAATCCTATGAGGTAGGTACTATTATTACCCCCATTTTACAGATGAGGAAACTGAGGCAAGAACCAGAAGATAAATATCAAGTTTCACCAAGTCTTCCCTTTCAAGGCTAACTATCCTTCCATTTTATCTGCTCTTTCTATTTTGTCTTGAGAGAGACTATGTAGTAGACTGGAAAAGCATAATCTTTGAGTCAGGCCAACCCAAGTTGAAATTCCCCTTTTGTTTCCTGCACCACCTTCAACAAATCACTTAACCATCTGAGCTGCTGTCCCCTCATCAGAGTTGACATGTTATAAAGCCAAGAGAAAAATGGAAAAGCTGTGAGTGTGAAGAGCCTAGCCAAAGCCTAGTACAAAATAAGCTCTTGATGCTAAATGTTTCCTCGTCAGCATCCTGAACACCACTAAGACTGAGTGGGTTCTGTAAAAGTTTTGAATGTATGACACACAGGATTGCATATGTCACACTCTAGGCAATTTCTGATAATCTCAGAGACAACGATGATATGTGTTCCCTCCTCCTGGGGAGACAGTCTGAGATAAGCATTTTTTGGTGGCCATGCCATGCAGACGAGACACACTGCACTTCCAGCTGATTCAGACCCCAAAGCCTTTCTCCCCTATATGCCATAATTGGAAGTAACACCCCTATCATGTTTTTGGAGAGTGGGCATTTGGGACCCAATTGCAGGAATTTATACTTAATCCAGTTAAACTACCATCTATTAAGGCATTTTAGATCACAAACTGTTGATCTCCCTATTTCCTTCTCTTCGAATGAATCGGTGAACAGCTCACTGGATGATTGATCCAGTGAAGGGCCCACGGGCTCTTCACAGTCCACCTCTGCCTTTCTTTCAGTACCTCCTCTAACCTCACTTTTCCTGTCTCCCTGAACTCCAGCTCCAGCAGTATTGGGTCCCAAGTGCTCTCTGTGCTTCCTGCTGCAAGAGGGAATCTGTGTCTGCTGTCCTTCTGCCTGCAGCAATGCTACCCCTGCCCTTTGCCTCGTGAACACCTGTACATCCTTCAGACTTCAGCTTGATTAGGAGTGTCGGCTCGTCAGCCAACTTCCTGACCCAGCTCTGCCATTTGCTAACTGTGTGACCGTGGGCAAATAAAACACTTAACCTTTGTGCGTCTCAGTTTCTTTGTCTCTAAAATGGGCGTAATAGCAGCAATAATAGACCTGCTATGAGGATAATATGTAAAGCATAAAAAAACCTTCAGTGTCTGACATATAGTAAATGTTACAAAAGTATTAATAATTATTACTACATAATAATAATTATAATTACTTAGGAGAGCCTTCCCTGAACCCTCATACTAGACTAGTGACTCAAGGGGTGTGTTTGTGTGTGTCCCTATTATATATATGTGGTGTGTATATAAAATAAAATTTATGCTGGGTATGGTGGCTCACACCTATAATCCCAGCATTTGGGGAGGCTGAGGCAGAAGGTTTATTTGAGGCCAGGAGTTTGAGACCAGCCTGGGAAACACAGCATAACCTCATCTCTAAAATTAAAAAATTAGCCAGGCATGGTAGTGTATCTCTGTAGTCCCAGCTTCTCAGTAGACTGAGGCGAGAGGATTGCTTGAGCTGGGGAGGTTGAGGCTGCAGTGAGCTGTGATCACACCACTGCACTTCAGCCTGGGTGACAGAGTGAGACCCTGTCTCTAAAAATTAATTAATTAAAAATGAAAAATGAAATTAATATATATTTATAACAAGGATCTTAGATTTTTTCATTGTACATTTATTTGCTCATTATTTGGATTATCTCAGTCCCTTCCACTAAATTGTAAGCTTCATGAGCGCAAAGACTTGTGTTGTGTCTTACCACTTTTGCTCACTTCAGTGTCTGGGCCACGTCATGGCAATTCCAGGAGTATTCACTAAAGGTGTAAATGCAAGTTGCTGAATGCAGCAGGCACAACTTTGGGTTAATCATGGTTCTTTGGCATATCCATTCATCCATACGCCCGTATCTACAATACTGTCATTCAGTCAGTTCCAAGTCTTCATGATGGCTCGGTCATTAATTTTCTGGCACTTGTTCAAGGTTATGGATGTAGCAGATAAAACACTGGCTTCGAGTAGGGAAGCCTTAGTCTCAAATCCCAGGTCAGCCACTTGCTATGTTTGGGTCTTCAGATTAGTCCTTTAAGCTCTTTGAGCCTCAGTTTGAGTATGCTGGAAAAGAGGACAGAGAGGAAGAGGTGATATTAGCACCTGCCTTAGAGGGCTGTTGTGTGAATTAAATAAGGTAAAGGCTACTGACATTTATGAGACAATCACCACATTTCAACTAAACTCCTCAATCTTTTACATGGGCCATCGCATTTAATCCTCACAACAAAGCTCTAAGGCAGGTAGTACTATTTCCTCCATGCGATAGAAAAACACAGGTAAGCCTAGAGTGATTAAATATCTCCATGCAGGAAAGGGAGAGACCATGTTTGAACCCAAGCTGTGTAGACCTGTTGCTCCTGGACCAGACTAGGTTCTTGACTTTGCTGCACAAAATAATTTGAGAGTGAGTCCAAAGTCAAAGTATGCAAGAAAGTTAATTGCAAAGTGAAAGTACACTCTGACAGCTGATCAGAGTGGGCTGCTCAAAGGCAAGACAGCTCTGACTCACACTAAGGTAACTGTCTTTATGGGAGGCTTTCAGTTTACTCCTAAAGGGATGGGAAGGGTTGTTGTCAGGAAGCATGTTATGGGTGGTTTTCTGTCGGTGCATGCTCTGTGGTTGTACATGCTAGTACATACATTACATGTCTCATTAGTATCTTAAATCTCTACCCAGGGGTGTGCTTTTAAATATTTTCATGTCCATAAATCAGCCCAAGGACACTAATCATGGGTTTCTGCACTTGCACAAATTTGGAGATTCTCTCTCCTGCTCTTCTACCTCCTTGCTGCAGGGTGTCCTAACCATGAGCCTGGGATGTGGTTTGTACACTGTGGGGTGGTTTGTTCTCTTCCTTTATTTAGCAAGTGCGTTCTCCTTTAAGGGAGCCTGTGACCATCCTGTCCAACCTACCTCAGACCCAGAACCTGAGCTTTCAACTCATCTTCCACTCTGCCTCACGCACAGTATTTAAGATGTGTCTGGTGCAGGTCATGGGTTGGAAGTACTGGTTGAAAGATGCTGACTTTGAGAATGGCCCACATGAGAGATGCTTGCATAATACGCTACTCTTCGCAAACACATTCATTCTCATTCTCTCTCCTACAGCTTCCCCAAAACACCCACTGACATCATCTCAAGATTATCTACTGACATCAACAACTATCCAATAGGCACCAGGGACTAATCAAGAGAGAGATTTTTCTAAGAATAGCTTTTATTTTCTCCACGCCACTGGCTAATATTGTCCCCATCTACACAATCTAATCAGAATTCTTGCTGATTTGAAAGCAAATATAATAACAATAAGAGCACCACTTATTAGCATGCAGCTTAGAAAGTGGCTCATCCCGAATAGTCTATTTTTTCTTTCCACATGAGAAGTTTGGAGATTGCTTAGATGAGCCAGATATTACTTGGAGGCAGGAAAGGGGAGGAATATCTGAAATCAAAGAAACTCCACAGAGAGTTATCAATGATCTTCCTTTTGCTGCTGGGAGTTTGGAATGAGATTAGGAAAGAATGTGGTAAGAATCAAGGAACTGTAGAGACAGGACACGGACTGAGGGACCAGGGAGGGGCCTAGGAGGGAAACTAGCCCTGAAGCGTGCTCTCATTTGCAGTGACCTTATGATGTGATTGGCACATTAACAGGTATCATTTTTAATCCTCATAAAACCTTGGGCTATAACATTCTCTTATTTTATGATAATAGAAGCAGCACTTGGAGAGGTGAGGTAACTTGTCAAAGTTACAAAGGTTGTCAAGGGCTGAGGCAGAATTCAAATAGCTGTATTCTCCAGCTCATTGTCCATATTGCGTATCCGTGTGTGTATATGTGTTGGGGGAGAGGTGTTGAATTACAGAGCACATAAGACTCAATCTCTTTTTCTTAATGTATTCTTTCTCCCTTTATTCTAGATCCCCACTCTGTCTCATGGCATTCAATACAATCTGTAGGCTGACAACTCGAAAATATATATCTCTGATCTAGACCTCCCTTGTGAGATTCAGACTTGTAATTTTCATTTGCCTACTTGACATTTCCACTTGGATATCTAACAGCAATCTTAGACTTAACACTCCTAAAACTAAAATCCTGATCTCGTCCCAACATCCATTTATTCATCTTGCAGCCTTCCCCATTGCAGAGGTTGGTGCCACCATCTTCCTAGCCCAGAGCTAGGAGAGCAGGGAGTCATTCTGATCACCTTCTCCTCCCTTGGCCTCACACATTCCCAACCCATGGCTCCATCCTGCCAATCTCTCTCAACCCACTGCATTCTATTTCTACCATCACCACTGCAATGATTGCCTTCCTCTTTTCTGTTTCTTATTTCCTTTTCCTATTTCTTACTCAGCCCCTAGAATAAAATCCAACTTCCTCAAATGACCTTTAAGGTACAATGTGATTTAAGCTCTTCTTGAATTAGGTACCCCTCTTCTTCACTGCACGCCAGGCACTCTGGCCATTCTTCACCTCTCTGAATATATCAATCTTCTCTATGTTGTGATAGTCATACAACCTGTATTTAATCTTCTAAGATTCATCTTTTGCTTTCTCCACTGACTCCTATTCATTCTCCAGATCTCAAAGTAAATGTCACCTTCTCAAAGAGACCCTCTCAAGCCAACTGAGCTATATAGAATGGAAAGAATTCTCTGTATGTTATCTGTTTTAATCATTGATTCCTTTTTGCTCATTGAGTAGTCATTAATTACTCTTCCTTACGACTCAGTGAAGTAAGCATATTTTCCTCTGTTGATACGAAAACTAAAAAATAGACCAGTTGAGCAACTTTTCTAGGGTCACAGAGCTAAGAAGTTACAGGACCAGAACTTGAACCCAAGTCATCCTAACTTCAGAACCAACGCCCCTATTTATGGCACCATGTTGCATTCCCACCTTGCTGCCTGCCTGATGCTGGGTGCACAATAGATGCTTGATCTAATATAGTTCTCACTCTTTTCCTCCTACCCTTCACTGAGTAAGTTGCAGCTTAAGTGAATGTGCACATTACCAGTGTTCTCTGCTTTGTTCATCTCTCCTGTGCTAGTGAAAACAAATGGAATGTTTCAAATAATTTCTCAGCTTTTTGATAATGGGAGCTTCCAGGGAGTGCCACTCCTCTATTTACTAAACAATTTTGACCTCTTTATCTGAAGCTCTTTCTCTGAGATTGTTGCTATTTTTACAAATGTGCTCCCTGACAAGCCTTAGAAAGAGCCATCTAGTTCCCATTCCTTTACTGCATAGAAATGATGAATATGGAGCTAAATTTCCCCTGAATGAACGTCTTTGTGCTCAGAGTGCTTAAAATCTAGTTGGGGAGACTTACAAACAAATAGACAATTACTACACGATATGGTAAGTGCTCTAATAATAGGCTAACTGCCTAGAGACAGAGGGTCAGAGCATCCCACGGGCAAACTGCTTGACCCTGAGGCACAGTCAACCAAAAATGTCTGACTAACAACAACAAAACTGTTCTCTGTTCATCTGGTGCCCAAATCCTGGATGCCAGTTGAGCCAGTTAAAGATGAATTATGTCATTTTGCATCATCCCGGGTTTAATGATCTCAGGACGCAAAGACCTGAAGGACAATTCCTGGTGAAAGAACAAGAGGGAGGAATCTTATTTTTAAATGCCCAGGGCTTTCATTTCAGTGAATCATGAGCCTGCTCCCTCTCTTCTTTCCTCCTTCCTTTTGTTTATCCCTCCTTCCTTCCCCACTTCCTCTTTCCCTCCCTTCCTTTCTTCCCTTCATTGATATTTATTATGCATCTTCTATGAGTCAAACACCACCCAAAGTTTGGGAAGTGATAGTGAGTGACAGCAGCCACTGTCCCTGCCCACATGGAGCTCCCAGTCTAACAGAGAAGAGCCAAACAATCACACTAATCAGCATATGATTGCAAAAGATGGTAAGTCTTCTGAAGGAAAGAACGCAGTTATGGGACAGAATAATAATAGTCTGATCCAGACTAGGAGATTGAGAGAGTCATCTATGATGAAACAAAGGCTGAGCAGGAGTTAACCAGGTGAAGAGGGTCAGGGCAGATCATGTTGGATGGCGCAAAAAGCCTGTGCAAAGGCCCTGGGGTGGATGGAACATGATAAGCTCAAGGAAGGAAAAGAAGAAAGTGTAAAGGGAAAACACAACAGTGTTCAATGTATACCCTGGTTCATAGTGCAGGTACACAGCTGTGCAAAAGATTTCTGCTCTAGTGAACATGCTGGAAAACACTCAGGGTGATGGTGATTATATAACAATGGCAATGATTGCCTCTTTGAATGCAAAATGGTGAATAAATAGCCCTGTCGACTTCTATCACCTGAAAATAATATGGAATTTCTATCCCTGCCCTTCGAACACAGCTAAGACATCCTATGGGTAAAGGAAAATTAATATACTGGAAGAAGTCAGCTGAATTGGGGTTTTTTGAACTGTGTCCACTTTCCAATGAGATATGGCAATGTAAACAAGATGTGCTACACAGCCAGGGCAAAAATTTCATTTGGCCCCAAACTTACTGAGTGCTGTCAAAATAAGCTCTCACCAGACAGAGCCTGGGGCACTAACTGTCATTGAGCATCTATTAGGGGCCAAGCACAGAATTCAGCCCTTGGTCCATTGCTTAGTGTAATTCTCACTATAAGCGATGATGAAGGTACTGTTTGTTATGACTCACTGTGCAGACAAGCCAATGAAGCCTGTCCGGCCACCCCCACTCCCGTTCACTCACCGCTTCATGACTGCAATTTACTATCTTAAGTTATCACGTGGATTCTGTGTGCACTTGCTCTGTCTCTCTTCCACTTCAATGCATGCTGCTCAAGGGCAAAGCCATGTCTCTCGTCTCCACCCCTGCATAACCAGCGTGCTGTGCAGTGCAGTGCCAAGCAAGTAGAGGACAAGCAATAGGATTTCTCAACAAATTAAGTAACTTACCCAAGGTAAATTAGTCCACTGTGGACTCATACCCATGCACTAAAGGCAAACAAAGCAAACAGAATCCTGGCATGGCAAGGGTATGGGATGCATTCTATTACTCAATCTCCCGGCATAGAATAGGTGTCCAGTACATGTCTATAGAAGCAGTGAAAGATGCACACACTTTAGAGTGGGGCTTGGTATTTCCCTTAGGGCTGCGTTCGTCAACATGGGCATCAAACCATCTGGGGTGCCTGTTAAAATGAAGATTTCCGGGCCCTTTCTATATATACTGAATGGAATCCCCTATTAAAAACTTCTTGAAGGAAGAGTTAAAAAGCTTATTGAGGCCGGGCGCGGTGGCTCACGCCTGTAATCTCAGCACTTTGGGAGGCCGAGACGGGTGGATCACGAGGTCAGGAGATCGAGACCATCCTGGCTACCACGGTGAAACCCCGTCTCTACTAAAAATAGAAAAAACCAGCCGGGCGCGGTGGCTGGCGCCTGTTAGTCCCAGCTACTCGGGAGGCTGAGGCAGGAAAATGGCGTGAACCCGGGAGGCGGAGCTTACAGTGAGCCGAGATCGCACCACTGCACTCCAGCCTGGGCGACAGAGACTCCGTGTCAAAAGAAAAAAAAAAGCTTGTTGAAGGCGCTCACAAATGATTCTGAGGAACATGAAATATAGATGTTGATATGGTTTGGCTTTTGTCCTCACCCAAATGTCATCTGGAATTGTCATCTCCATGTGTCAGGGGAGGGCCCAGTAGGAGGCGATTGGATTACGTGGGCGGACTTTCCCCCGACCGTTCTCGTGATAGCGAGTGAGTTCTCACGAGATCTGGTTGTTCGAAAGCGCGTAGCGTTGTCACCTTCGCGCTCTCTCTCCTGCTCCGCCGTGATAAGACGTGCTTGCTTCTCCTTCGCCTTCTGTCATGATTGTAAGTTTCCTGAGGCCTCTGAGTCATAATTCCTGTTAAGCTTGTGGAACTGTAAGTCAAGTAAATCTCTTGTCCTCATGAATGACCTAGTCACAGGTAGTTCCTTATAGCAGTGTGAGAACGAACGAATACAGACATTTTCCCTAATCCTGTGCTTTTCCTCTTTCACTAGCCAGGACTAGGTTCTGTATTTAAATCAATGTACAGCAGACGGACTGCACTGGTGGTGATGGGGGCGGAGTTTAATGAGGAACATCCTCTGGCTTTGTCCTTTTTCGTTGGAAACTTTAAAAAGCACAAGAAACTGCATCCAGTAAGGAAGGCAACAAAAGTGTCTTTAACTGTGGGCACTGCCCCGTCCATAGAGCCCTGGTCAGTCTCTGGAAGACGTTTCCGTTTTCGTATTTCAAGTTGAATCTTTGAGAGGCTCCATGGTGGAGTAGAAAGTCATACCCAAGTCCAATCTCCACCTTCATCTTTTACCAGTTATGTGGTCGTGGCAGTCAGTTAACCTCCCAAAGCCTCAGTTTTTTCATCTGTAAAATGGAGATCACACCCAGCTCCAGGACAATGGGGAGCATGAAGTGAAATGATATCCAAGAGCACCCACAATAGCGACTGGACAGGCGGGTACTTCATAATTAGTGCTGTATCTTTTAAAAACTACTAATCATTATTTGAGTACTTACCGTGTGTAAGACAGGCACTTTACTAAAGGTAGGTAATACACGGATACAATGTATAGTGAATATGATATAGCATGTGTAATAAATATAAAGTCATTATAAAACATATGAATACAAATATATAATAAATTTAAATATATTTTATATAACAATAATATATATGTATATATATGTGTGTGTGTGTATATATATATATATATATATATATATATATATATATGAGAGAGAGAGAGAGCAAGAAAGAGACTAATACCTTCATGCAGCAAGTTTTACTATCTGTCTTTTGCGTATACTGAGGCCCCGAGAGGTTCTGCAATGTGAACCTCTTCCAAGGCCACAAGGCAAGCAGAAAACAGAGCAGGGTTACAGGCTTTCTCTCTGCATTCTGACCAAGGGATACACTGTTTTGTCCTTTGCTACCTCTTAAGGTAGAGTTCAGAGGAGAAAATGATAACTGATGCTCTGGGGTGTTGGTCCTGGTCTGGTTCAGCTTTAAAGTATTTGACTTGTTTACCAAAGAGAGTAACTCCTTATCTCCCAGTTTATTGTCTTTGCCTTGATCCCTGTGGCCCTAGCTGAGTGCTTCCTGGGTACAAATTTTTTAGGACACTGGTTCTCAAATCTTGCTGCACAATAGAATCTTCTGAGGAACTTAAAAGAATACCTGTGCTTGGCCCAATCACGTCTGAGTCCTTGGAAGCGGGACCCAGGCGTCACAGGTTTTTAAGGCTGCCTGGGTGATTTCAGTGTGCATTGAGGATTAACACTGGTTTAGAGTTTTCTACCTTGACCTTCTGACACATCCCATCTCAGGTGTGACAGCATCACCTGCAGAAAGTTCCTTAGCCTTTTTTTTAAAAAAATAGCAAATTGGAAATGAGTGCAAGGGGTGGCTAAGGAAGTCTTTGGGGTTATTGAAAGCATCGTTGCTCATCCCACGGATAGGAAGGAAGCATCAGTTTCCGAGAGTCTGAACCGAGAGAGGTTCAGACATTTCCCAAGGCCACAACTAGTAAATGACAGTGTCTGCCAGAAATTCACATCCTAGGAATTTCCATGACTGGTTCATTCTCTGCATTCAGGTTTTAGCTTCAAAGTCACCTCCAAAGAGGGAACTTCCCTGACCCTCCCCCCGACCCCAACAAAAGCAGCCTCCAGCCCCTCTGTCCCCCCTACAGCACTCACTGCCATCTATTAGGTCCTTGCTTCTTTTTGCATTTCTTTGTCAACTCGACCAGAAACATTATAAAAGCAGGGACCCCGTCGGACACGGTGGCTCACGCCTGTAATCCCAACAACTTTGGGAGGCCAAGGCGGGCAGACCACCTGAGGTTGGGAGTTCCAGACCAGCCTGACCAACATGGAGAAACCCCGTTTCTACTAAAAATACAAAATTAACTGGGTATGGTGGTGCGTGCCTGTAATCCCAGCTACTCGGGAGGCTGAGGCGAGAGAATCGCATGAACCCGGGAGGTGGAGGTTGCAGTGAGCCGGGACGACACCATTGCACTCCAGCCTGGACAACAAGAGCAAAACCCCATCTCAAAAAAAAAAAAGCAAGGACCCCACCTTAGTGACTGCTATATTCCCAGCATCATCCAAAACCATGCCTGGTACACAGTAGGTGTATACGAAGTGTCTGCTAAATTAATGATAAAATGAACATAAATATAAATTCAGACATTCTGATTCAAGTTCTTAGCCACTGCACAATACCTTATCTTTCCAGTGGTTATTATTAGGGTCTTGTCACTTTGGGCTTTGATTCTTAGTTAATTTCCTTCCAAGATAAAATGGAGCCAAACACCTGCAGGGAAAGTTGAGGAGGGGGAATCTGCCTTCCCCGGTGTGGGGTCCACTGTGCACATGACTGATTTCCCTCTTCTAGATCTAACACATAATTCACACGGATGGAGACACATTGTTTATAGATTGTCCCCCCCCCCCTTTTTTTTGCTTCAGAATGAGGAAAAAAACCCAAAACTTGATCATAAACTCCCAGACAGAAAACCATGGCGACCATCTCCTGGGTCTAATAAAAGTTGGATGATTCAGTGTCTCAAATAACTGTATCCAAATTGAGCCTGATCACATTCCTTTTTAAAAGGCCATATTTCAGTTACATCATTTTATAGAAATAATTGTTCTGAGGACACTCACAGCGTCATTTCACACAGGTGAAATATTCCTGGAGGTAGTCGGGAATTCCAGTCCTGTTTTCTCAGGCATGCTTGATGCCTAGCATGTGAATTGTGGAGCAACATATTTCAGTACCTGATAGGTTACCACTGAGGTTAGGGAGCATTGTGAAAAACCACAAGTGATACCCAGCCAAGTGTTTTTCAGCCTCCATAGGTTTCCCCTCCCCAACCTGGGATGCCTGAATCTCCAGCAATGATTAAAAAAATAAAAATAAAAAGACTATTGTCTTTAGAGTCAGACATTGTGGACTCTGAATCTTGGCTTTACCTCTTTCCAGCTGGGTGACCTTGGAGAAGTTGCTAAGCCTCTCTGATCACTGAGTATTAGTTTAGTAGAAAAAAGTGTCCTTTCAGTCCTGCCAGAAGGAGAGGCTGGAATCAGATGGCTTAGATGTCACTTCCGGGGCCCATATGTTATCAGAAAAAGCTCAAATTCTGCAAATCTAAGAATAACCAGTGAGTCTCATTGTGTGGGTTTACTAACAAAAGTTTTACTCTCCTTCATTTCCCTTCTGGGGTTCTTATACAAAGATGTAATATATTTTCTACTGGAGGTTAGTTAGAAATATCGTTATGTGAAGAAAAAAAGAAAAATTACCTGTAATGCCATCAGCCACTGCTAATATGCTGGGGGCATTTCCTAGCTGATATTTTTCTACACAGACATACTAAGGTAAAAATACTATTTTAAAATCTGGACTTGATTTTCTTTTAGCGTCTTAAATAATACATTGGAGAGGCAATTGTTGTAGAAGGTGAGGCTGGGGAAATTGGTGTGGTTCAGTGAGAGATGGAGGTGGGGGGAGAGAGGAGGAAAGTCACTCCTTGGGTAGAAGAATGAGAGAAATGAGTACAGAGCCCCTGGGAGGGAGGGATAAAGAGATGAAAAGGAGGGGAGTGAGGAGTTGCCAAGTTCATGTGAGGCCATGGCCAGTGGAAATTTTCTTGGGAGATTATTAATACATTGGGAAAAAAGGATGCGTGTTACTTAAAGTCATTTTTAAGTCGTTTTAAGTTGTCTTTGTATTCATTCAATTTTATTAAATTCATAAGTGCTTTGTATCTTTGTGTGCGTGTGTGTGTGTGTGATGTGTGTGTGTGACTTTGTATGTGAGAAGGGCCTGAATTTCCCACTGCTGCAGTGTAAGCTGAAACAGGGGCAGCCTGAGAAAATCATGATCCTGAAGTCAGTGGTGACTTTGAAATCATAGCTACTTCCTTTCCGCCTGTCCCCTAGCTAATAACCTGAAAACTTGGGAAGGGCTCTAGACTTCCATGGAACGTGAAACTGCTCACCCAAGCTCATCTTACCTTGACTTCAAGGATGTGTAGGTGTGTGTGTGGGGTGTGTGTGTGTGTGTGTGTGTGTGTGTGTGTGTGTGTGAAGTAGGATGCTGTCGGCTGCTCAGGCATACAGCGAGAGCAGGTAGCAATTTCCTTATGCCATGCCCCCATTCTTACCACTAGATTCTGCATTCACTAATATGCATGGAAATTTTATTTAGTAGTTGGGGAAGAAAGAAGGAGTTCTGATTTGCATTTCTCTGATGGCCAGTGTTGATGAGCATTTTTTCATGTGTCTGTTGGTTGCATAAATGTCTTCTTTTGAGAAGTGTCTGTTCATATCCTTTGCCCACTTTTTAATGGGGTTGTTTGATTTTTTCTTATAAATCTGTTTAAGTTCTTTGTAGATTCTGGATATTAGCCCTTTGTCAGATAGGTAGACTGTAAAAATTTTCTCCCATTCTGTAGGTTGTCTGTTCACTCTGATGGTAGTTTCTTTTGCTGTGCAGAAGCTCTTTAGCTTAATTATACCCCATTTGTCAGTTTTGGCTTTTGTTGCCATTGCTTTTGGTGTTTTAGTCATGAAGTCCTTGCCCATGCCTATGTCCTGAGTGGTATTGCCTAGATTTTCTTCTAGGGTTTTTATGGTTTTAACAAATCAAAACCACAATGAGATGCCATCTCACACCAGTTAGAATGGCAATCATTAAAAAGTCTGGAAACAATAGGTTTTGGAGAGGATGTGGAGAAATAGGAACACTTTTACACTGTTGGTGGAACTGTAAACTAGTTCAACCATTGTGTGAAGACAGTGTGGCAATTCCTCAAGGATCTAGAACTAGAAATACCATTTGACCCAGCCATCCCATTACTGGGTATATACCCAAAGGATTATAAATCATGCTGCTGTAAAGACACATGTAAACGTGTGTTTATTGCAGCACCATTCACAATAGTAAAGACTTTGAACCAACCCAAATGTCCATCAATGATAGACTGGATTAAGAAAATGTGGCACATATACACCATGGAATACTATGCAGCCATCAAAAAGGAAGAGTTCATGTCCTTTGTAGGGACATGGATGAAGCTGGAAACCCTCATTCTGAACAGACTATCGCGAGGACAGAAAACCAAACATTGCATGTTCTTACTCACAGGTGGGAATTGAACGAAGAGAACACTTAGACGCAGGGTGAGGAACATCACACACCAGGGCCTGTTGTGGGGTCAGGGGAGTGGGGAGGGATAGCATTAGGAGATATACCTAATGTAAATGACAAGTTAGGGGTGCAGCACACCAACATGGCACATGTATACATATGTAACAAACCTGCATGTTGTGCACATGTACCCTAGTACTTAAAGTATAACAATAATAATAAAAAGAAAGAAGGAGTTCTGATTGTGGGTGATCAGGAAAGAATGATAGAGCTATGAATGAATTTTTGTATTAGGTAGGACTGCTGGATTCAACTGATGGAAATCCAACTTAAACTTGCACAGGGGGTGAGAGAGAGCAAGAGAGAAAGAAAGAGAATGAGGCACTGTATTGGCTCATTTACCTAAGTAATCCAGTAATATTTGGTTTCAGACACAGATGGATAGATTCACGTACTCAGTGTGGACAAAAGATAGAATGTGTGATAGGAGTGATTCCCAAAGAAAAGCTGGAGTCCTGGAACTCAATAAAAGACTTCCATCTAGGTAAGCAGAAACCACAGCATCTCTTTATGCCCTAGATCTTAAGATCCAGTTTGGTTCTTTTGTTAAGTAGTCATCCTCCTCCTTCTCTTTCTCTTTGTCCTCCTCTTCTCCTTCTTCCTATTCCTTTTACTCCTCCTCTTCTCCCTCCTCTTTCTCCTCCTCCTTCTCTTCTTCCTCCATATCCTCCTCCTCTTCCTTCTCCTTCTCCTGTTCTCCCTTCTTTTTCTCTTCCTCTTCTCTTCCTCTTCCTCCTTATCCTCCTTTTCCTCCTCCTCCTCTTCCTCTTTCTCCATCTTTTCCTCCTTCTCTTCTCCCTTCTCCTCCTTCTCTTCTTCCTTCTCCTCCTCTTCCGTCTCCTTCACTTCCTCCTTCTCCTCCTTCCTCCTCCTCCTTCTCTTCCTCTTTCTCCTTCTCCTTCTCCTCTTCCACCTCCTCGTCTTCCTCTTTCTCCTCCTCCCTTTGCTCCTCCTCCTCCTCCAAACCTAAGCCTCTTTCCTGATTCCCTTTCACACAGATGCAAAGAGTAAGAACTCTCAATCAGCAGCAACAGGGAGTGTATGTTCAGTTCCACACCCTATCAGCCATCACCCTGTCTCCCTGCGGACTGACTCTGAGTGTGACCAAGAAGTACATCTCTCACAAGAATGGGACTTCAACCTCTTAGAATTGGAGAAAGAGGATGAGAGGGAATATGAGATTCACATTGTATGGGGAGGTACTCCTCTCCTTAGTCAGAAGAAAATACCTGGAAAGGAAGGAATGATAAATTGATGCTTTGCTGTTTGCTTGGAGGCTGCTGATGTCTCTACTCTGGAAGCTCTGGCTGTGGCTAATTGAACCCAGGGAAGAAGAAAAGGAGGAGGAGGAAGAGAGAATAGGATATTTTGCAGACTCTGAGTGATTCAGAGGCAGAAAAAGTTAGTAGCTTTCTCTATATGCTTTCTACCAGTGAGGCAAAGATGATCCTAGCCCCGGGGGTCTGGTAAAGGGAAAGTTGTTACCCTTGTTGGTCTGATGTGGCATTCTAGAGCTTGAACTCTGGGCTCAGCCATCTTGGATTAGAATTCCAGAGCCTTGGGCCTCTTTGAGCCTCAGTTTCCTTATCTGTAGCATGTGTATACTACATTGATTTTTAAAATGTCCCCAAGTATTTATCACTTCCTATATCCACACCTTTCCAATGTGACCGTGAAGCTTCTCTAATCAAGAGGCAGATTCTGGGTCTCACCCCTTGAATGTGGGCTGGCCTTATGATTTGCTTTATGTAGTCAATAACATGGAGCAGGGTTAACAGCATGTGCCTGTTCTGAGCTAAGGTCTCAAGAAGTCTTATGTGCTTCTACTGTTGTTCTTAGACAAATCCAGGATAGCTTGCTGAATGATGAGTGACTTGGGACTCATCATCACCACCGCCCACCATCGAGCCAGCAACCAGCCACCACCAGGCATGTGAGTGAGGCATCCTATGTCAGCCACCCTTGGCCAACCAGCCAGTTGACCACAGATGCGTGTCCGTGTCCAGTAGGGATCAGTCAGGTCTGTCCCACATGAGCAGAATTGCTCAGTCAAGCTGCAGACGTGGGAACCAAATGAACACTTACTGTCTGAAGCAATGGACTGACTGTGTGGTGTGTGTGTATTCTTTCTTTTTATTATTATTATTTTTTTTTGAGAGAGAGAGAGACTCACTCTGTCCCCCAGGCTAGAATGCAGTGGAATGATTTTGGCTAGAATGATTTTGGCTCACTGCAACCTCTGCCTCCTGGGTTCAAGCAATTCTGCCTCAGCCTCCCGTGTAGCTGGGACTATAGGCGCCCACCACCACACCCGGCTAGTTTTTGTATTTTTAGTAGAGACAGGGTTTCACCATATTGACCAGGCTGGTCTCGAACTCCTGATCTTATGATCCACCCGCCTCAGCCTCCCAAAGTGCTGGGATTACAGGCATGAGCCATTGTGCATGGCTGTAGATTCTTACAGTGGCATGTACTATATGCCAGGCATAGTCCTAAACATTTTTCACCTATCAGATTATTTAATTTTTAAAACAACCATGGGAAATAAGAGTTACTATTATCAATTTTTTTGGAAAAGGAATTTGAGTCTAGAGAACTCAAGGCTATCCGGTTAATAAGTGGCAGAACTAGGATTTAAACTGGGCAGGCTGGATTTAGAGATAATTTTTGTTACACTGGTGGTTTTTCCCAACTGTAAATTGCAAGTTTTGAAATTGCAGATATAATATAATCTGATTTTTATTTTAAAGCACATATGCAATCTCTATGTATATATGTATGTACGGAAATGAACAAAAAATTTAGGTCTGGAAGGGTGGGCTGTGACATTTTCACAGTACAGATAGTCATGCCGAGCAGAGGGGCTATGTCAGCTTTTACGTCCTTCTTTCTACCTTTTAAAATTGCTGGCTTATTTTTATGGAGAGTATGTGTTATTTTTATAATCAGAAAAAAAGCAAATAAGGCGATTTCCACTTTGGGAAGAGAAAAAGCAAAGCAGGAGGCAACCATGAGCCTTGTCTAGAAATGATCTCCAATGCTGAGGAGCCCACTTTACACCCACGGGTGTCCTGCTGGGATTGTTCTGGGTTCTCATTTTTTACTGCCTGTAGAGTCACATATTTTACATCCCCAGCTTCACCTGGGCCCAAAGCCCCTCAGAGAAATAATACTCCTTATGCTATTGCCCATTTACATAGAGCTTTAATCTGATCACATCTGACCTTCTGTATTAGTCCGCTTGGGCTGCCATAACAAAATGTCATCAACTGAGTAGCATATAAACAATGGAAATTTATTTTGTCACTGCTCTGAAAGCTGGCAAGTCCAAGATCAAGGTCCAGCAGGATTTGGCTTCTGGGCATCTCTGCTCCTGGTTTGCACACAGCTGCTTTATCCTCACATGGCCTTTGGGGAGGGAGAGGAGAGAAAGAGAGGGAGAGAAAGCTCTGTGTTGTCTCTTCTTATAAAGACACTAACCCTATCAGATCAGGGCCCCACTTATATGGCTTCATTTAACCTTAATTACTTCCTACTGTCCTGTGTCCAAGTATAGCCACACTGGAGGCTAGGGCCTCAACCTACACATTTTGGAGAAACACAGTTCAGTCCGTAGTCCCATCCCATTGACACATGAGGAGACTGAGAGTTCATCACTTATCTCTAGTCACTGCAGCTGGAAGCTCACTTTTCTGGAAACTGTAGCTGAAGCCTTTAAGCTCCTTGTAAATTTTTAAGTATGTTTTGATGGAAACTTTTTATAAAACATTTTTTTGACACTGCCCTGTCTTATAAAGATGGGATAAAGCCAGATATGATAAAACTTGTTGGGTGATCAGTTATCTTTTATTGGAGAGCAGTATGATGAGGCTGAACTACCTTAAGCTTTGGGGACAGACCCGGGTTCAATTCTGGTCACTCATTTACTATGTGGCCTTGGGAAAGTTACTTGTCTTCTCTGACTTTAGTTTCCTTTTCTGTGAAATGGAACACACAGGTCAGTGCCTCCCTAGGATTATTGAGAGGATTAAATGGGGCTACAGATGTGACCATGGCAGAGATAATAATAGCATATGACACACAAAAATGCCCTAAACACTAGTTCTTTTCCTGCTTATATTTAAGAGTTTAGATTTATGATTGATCACTTAGGACAAGAACTGGCTAACTCCCAAATTCTTCCATCTGTCCATCCATGCATGTAGACATGCATCCATGCATCCATCCATCTACACATTTATGCATATGGAAGCTCAAGAGGCAGAACAGTTGGAGAGGAAGTTCGTAATCTGGGGTCATTCTGACCTTGCTTTAAGGCCTGACACTGAAAATCGGGTGTGTAGCTTGGGCCAGTTTCTCAGCCTCACTACAACTGGTTCATCTTATAAACAAGAACATTAGTCTCCACCTGAAAGGAGTGTTATGAGGATTTAAAAAGCTAAAGTCATACTTCTCAAATTCAGTCATTCACATAACAGTTCGTGATTTTTGCATGTTTCCTCTGTCATTATTACTTACTGTCTTTCTTATTTTTTCATTTCAAAATTAAACTTCATATACTACTATAAAAGGAAAATTGTTACCACTTTTTATAGTAGCAGATGTCATAGGTAGAAGATATTCCCCATCAAAATAACAGTAAAAATAAAGCAATGCCGTTAAAAATTTAGCTAAGAAATGTTACCTGCTGAAAGGCTGTAAATTTGAGGTGTGTTGCTTTTATGTTTCAGAAAAAGTCAGTGATGAAAGAAGATGAGTAAATGGTGAACTAACTTAGTATTAAAGAGAATGAGTGAGTGGATGAGGCCCTTAGGTTGTGAGTTTCCGACTGTTGTCTAAATGAATGGTCTTCCTTGGGTAAATTGTGAACAGATGGGTAAGTGGTGAACTTACAACAGCTGATGGCTCTCTTGCTATATTGCACGTGCCAGGGGAGACATGAAGAAGACAAAAGATGTCAGAGCACCTCTAGATCCCAAACTCAAATATGCAAAACACCTATAGAAAAACAAAATGTAGTTAAGTATTGGTGTAGGGTAAAGGGTGGCCTGAAACAGCAGTGTGCTAGTGCTCACGGACATGGATGGTGCTGGTGGAGAGAGTCCTCATTAAGCTCTTTCCTCCTCCTCACATGCTATAGAGGCAATTACCCATCCTGGTTGCTATTGCAGGGCAAAGAAGCAGGAATACCTTCTGGAAGCTGTAGGGTATCTTCAGGGTAGAACTGTCCATGAGGGGACATGGCCAGTTGTAATGAGTGTGAGTGGATTGGCTAGCACCTCAGCATGTTAGCATCACCCAACACAGGTTCACCCCTGTGGGCTAGTCATCTGGACTGGTAACCTACAGAGAGCAGCTACCGTCACCTCATCCAAAAATAGTTCCTATGGTGGGGATCTTGAGAAACAAGTAAAGCTTACAAGGAAACTATAATCATAACTTCTAGTCAAACTCCAAAATAAAAACTCAGTGGATGGGTTGATCACTGTGATGGCTAAAAATAAAAGTAAAGATACCCAGAATATTGGCTCAAAAAGGTTTCTCTGACATCATCAGGGGATGATAAATAAACAGAATGATAGTCACCAGGTTAAGAGCTTTCGAAGCTAGATGTAGTAGAAGTCTTGGAAGGAAATAAAATGGAAATGTAAAGGAGGATTATTTGAAAAAGGAATAACAGAGAAGAAAGAATTGATGGATGCATGCATGGCTACATGCATGGGTGTATAGGTGGATTCATGGATTTATGGATGCATGGCTACATGCATGTATGTGTAGATGATTCATGGATTCGGTGATGCATTGCCACATGCATGGATGAATAGATGCATGGCTACATGCATGGGTGTATAGATGGATTCATGGATTTATGAATGCATGGCTACATGCATGTATGCATAGATGATTCATGGAGTCATTGATGCATTGCCACATGCATGGATGAATAGATAGATGCATGGCTACATGCATGGATGTGTGGGTGGATGCATGGATTCTTGGAAGCATGCCCACATGAATGGATGCATAGATGGATGAATGCATGGATTCATGGAAGCATGAATAGATGCATTGATGAATAATGGGTGGAAATTATGCAAAATATGAGTGATGACTTCTAGTATAGCCTAGCTATTTAGGAAGGAAAGGAGACACTTACTATGGAGAGGCAAGGGCTCTCTGCAAGAGGAGAGGCTTCTGGTTCTTCTGAATGCAACAGAGGAGAAACGTTTTAAGGTATGGATAGTAGGGGTCTGAGAAATGGGGGAAAAACAACCCTAAGGGACAAGTAAGTGGCTTAGAGAACAAAGTGAAACATTTTATTTTGGGCCTCACATCTGAAAACTGAGGCTTGATATTCCAACTGGGCTTAGCCAATCAATCAAGAAACACAGTCAATATTTCAAACTGGCACCCACCAACCCACACACTTTTATTTTCCTGCACAATGTCCTTCCCCTTTGCTAAGGCAATGGGACATCTATCTTTACACATGCTAGTGAGGGTGGGAGTCATGTTTGACGTGACTCACATCAGTCCCAAGAATGGAAGTCTGCATTCTTTCCAGTCTCAGTGAGCCAGCGTCTTAAAAAGTAGGTGTGTATTTAGGGTTTTCAAAAGAGATAATAAGCAATTGCTAATAATTATTTGAAGCGATTAGAGTTGGACCCAGCACAATTAGTGCTAATGTTGAGTCTTGATAATACCAGAAAGATAATTTAAGCTTGGTGCAAGGATGGCTGCCAAGGCTTGCTCAACAATTGAACTGAATTTTCAAACATACAGATATAATTTTTTCAAGTGGTACAAATTCAAATGAATTGACTTACAACAAAATGATGGTCTCTTGTACATTTCCTAGAACATTCAGAATGGAGAAGCAGATGTTCTCAGGAGGGAACAAGTTTGTAAGAGCCTGCCCTTGTTCCTCAGGAGTGGGATGGGGTGCTGACATGTAACACCAGTTTGGAGCAGAACCATGGAAGACTCTGAGTCATGACATCTGTATTAGTTTCCTGAGGCTCCTATAATAAATCACAGCAAATATAATGACCTAAAACAATGGAAATTTATTTTCCAATAGTCCTGGAAAACCAGAAATCCAAAATCAAGTTGTCACCAGGGTTGATTCCTTCTGGAGGATTCAAAGAATCTGTTTCACGCATCTCTCCTGGCTTCTGCTGCCTGCTGTCAATTCTTGGTGTTCCTTGTTTGTAGCTGCATCATTTCAATCCCTGCCTCCATCTTCATATCATCTTCTCCTCTGTGTGTCTTGTCTGTTTTTCTTTTCCTGTAATAAGACACGTGCGATTGGATTTGGAGTCTAATCCAGAATGAGCTCATCCTGAGATCCTCTGCAAAGACCCTTTTCCAAATAAGGTCACATTCACAGGTTCTGAGTCAACATATATCATGGTGGGAACATCACTCAGCTCACTACAAATTCTAGGACAGTAAGTTCCCACCTCTGATGCCATTTCTTACCCATCACTTTTTAACTCCAGGCACCAGGCCTCCTGCCTGTTCCTTAAACACACCAAGTTCATCTTGAATCAGGAAGGCTGCTCCCATGTCCTGGAAAGTTTTGCTGCCATCTAAGTCTCAGTTGCAGTGTCCTTGCCCCAAAGCAAACTTCCTAGATTACTCTCTATATATTGGCATCTCAGCTTCAGTTTATCTCCATCACATTATTCTGTTTTATTTTATCCACGGCATTTA